>NC_084468.1:141810952-142118571 GCF_027409185.1 Cynocephalus volans | reverse complement strand
CATACGACCCAGCTATCCCACTGTTGGGAATATACCCAGGGGAATGGAAATCATCAAGTCGAAGGTATACCTGTTCCCCAACGTTCATCACAGCACTCTTTACAATTACCTTACACCTTTCAATTGCTATTCTTATCCCCCTCTTTCTTCCCCTTTTGCTCCATATTTGGACAAGGCAAAAAGAAATTCTTTTATCTTCCTCCCTTGACACTGGTTCAAAGTTCAAACCATGCAAACCCTGGCCTGTGACCAAGAACCCTCACTCTGGCCTCACCTTCTAGCCACAATAAAATAAAATCCCAAACCACTTGTCTTTCTTCACTTTTGTCATCTGAACTGGCTTGTGCCAGCCCCATAATGTGAGTAACAATACTTTTCATATCCTCCTGGTGTGTGTGACCAATTTGCAAACCAACTTTGGGTAGGAGGGTGATCCTCACATCCACAGAGCAACTATGAAATATTATGTAACCACATAGTTTAATTTAGAACATTTTCACCATCTCAAAAAGAAACTTCATAGATTTAGCATCACTCCCAATTACTTCCCACATTCCTACCACCTACCTTCGACAAGTATTAGCCTACCTTCTCTCTATAGATGTGCCTATTCTAGACCATTCATATAATTGGAAATATACAATAGGTGGTCCTTTGTGAATTTTTAAACTTATCACAGTATTTTTGAGGTTCACCCATGTAGTAGCATGTAGTAGTACTTTACTCCTTTTTATTGTCGATTAATATTATATTGTATGGATATACCACATTTTATTTAATAACTCATCAATTGATGGACATTTGGGTTTTTCTACTTTGGGACTATTATTAATAATGCTATGAACATTCATGTGTAAGTCTTTGTGAGAAGATATGTTTTTATTTATCTTGGATACTCTTAAAAGAGAAATTGCTAAGTCATATGATAACTCTATGTTTCGCATTTTGAGGAATTGCCCAACTGTTTTCCAGAGTAGTTGTACCATTTTACATTCACAACAGCAATATATAAGGATGCTAATTTCTCTGTATCTTTGACAACACTTGTTTGTGTTTTGGATTATAACTTTGTTCTTGATCATTACTTTATTTCTAGTTGTTTTTAAGATTTTTGACAAGCTCTCTTTAAAATAGCATCAGTTGTTGTATGTTTTTATTTCTTTTGTGGTGGCAGAAAATTCAAAGGCCAAAATTAACTTAATCATATTAATAGATTTAATGAGGCTGCATACAGCTCATCATCCTCTGTTAATAACCTGCAGAGCTAACGCATAATGGTAAGAAGACACTGAAAAAAAACAAAAACAAAAAACACCCTATAACAGAAGTAATACCTAGATGTGAATTAAGAAATGGATTTGAAGGAAAGGGTTAAAAGTAATTTTTAAATCACCCTAAAAATTTTAAATGCAGTAATAACAATCAAATCAAAGTCACAACAAGAAGAAATATCTCAGTTCTCCTTTCAACAAATTAAGTAAGCAAAGCAAAAATGATATCCTAGTCACTTTCCAACTAGTATTGAAGCAATTCTGAGTTACAAATGTCTAAACAGACGAAAGGGGAAAATATACAACTATGGGTGTTTAACAGTATTTGGCAAAATGTGTGTGTGTTTATATCCATATACACACACAAATGTATAAGCATTTATATACGTGTGTGTGTGTGTGTATCTACTATATTAGGAGGATTTCCAAAAATGTAATAAAGCAAAATTATAATGTACTTGGACAAAATAATCACAGTGAATATATTTACTACTTAATATTATTTACTGAAGCAAAATCTCTAAAATAGATCATCGTGAGTAATCCAATGGCTAATACAGGGTACTTCAAAAAGTTCATGGAATGGAACTTTTTGGAATTAAAAGATAATTTGAATCTTTCCATAAACTTTTGGAAGACTTTTCATAGACTATCCCAATATCTAAACTTCTCTTAATCAGTGGCTTAGAATACTTCCGTCAGGCCACAAATATCCATGTATTTCTAAAGAAACGAGGGTATAAAATTGGATAAACCAAGGATTCAGATTCCTAGTTTCACTTTTTATCCAGGATATTCCATGTTGTTCATACATCTTAGACACAGTAGAGACATAAAAAGCTTTCTGCTTTATGTTGTCAGTTTTATAAAGAACTCAAGTTATACCACTTCACGACATGGATCACACTATGAGAAATACTTAAACACTAAATTAAAATAATGCAAGTTTTCTTGGGGTTGCAAGTCAGCTAAAATGTCAAAGTATTAAGCCAGATGAAAAAAAAAAGAAATTGAAGTGAAACTAAATTTAATTTTCAATTTTTAGATATCCTTGAAAATAAAACAGTTTTTATCTCTTCAATGTACCTGACTTTATTCTAAGGAGTGCTTTAGAACCTGAGGAGACTTATATTTAATGGTCTGACTTATGGGTCAGATCTGAGTTTTAAGTATTCAAAAAGTCAGTTGTTAGAATTAGTTCATTTATTACAGTAAATCAGTAATTATTTAAATAAATACTGTGATAAATCATTGCCAGGAGATATTGTTGTTTATCGTTTATGGCATGAGACATTAATTACATAACTTACCTGAAAATTATTAATAGAAGAATAAATCCTATCACATTTATTAAATTTTAAATTCAATTGTATTTTTCTTTTTCTGCTTTTCCATAATGTATGCTGTCTATTTACCCAAGAACAGTGATTAGATATGCTAAAAGTACAGGTGCATATAGCTGTGCTTGTTTTATATAAACACATTCAGTGCACAGCTAAAGTAGATTTTTTCTTTCAGTTTTGTCATAATGAAGCTGTGAATCAATTTGATGGATACTGCAATACAGTTCCCTTCAAAGGATACCAAATACTCTTTGATCAAATAAGAAACGATCAAAGTCTAAGCCTGTTTTCAAAACCCATGAAAATATTAGATTCAAATACTTTTCTTTTTATTTCTCCTTAAATTAGTCCTTTCATGATCCTTTTTATTAAAATGAAAAGGAAGGAAACCAATATAATATAGAAAATAAAACATGAAAACACCATGTGGGTGATATTTTTTTTCCCAGGTGGATTTATCGTGACACTCAAAATATCTGCATTTTGGAGTGAAAGTCATCAGTGATCTAAAGACATATGTTCCCCTCGGATGGCACAGATGGCACAGTTGCTTCACTTTTGTCAGGCAGGAAATTCACTTTTTTTTATGGTTGAATTTTAGTGCTGTTTAGATGCTTGTTTGATTTGAGAACATCTTAAATTTAAATGAACATATCAGCACTAAAGCAGTCACAAAAGATTGAGTTTATTCCTACTTTGAATGACAAAATATCATATCAAAGTGCAGACCACAACTTTCAGCAGCTCTGTCAACTAATAAAATTACCAAAAACAAGAGTGATCCCCAAATGTTTTTGCTAATGTTATATCACATTTCCGTGTCATCAGCAAACAAAATTCTGTTAATAGATAGAATTCAATGATATCCTGTTATAAAGCCAGCCCACAACGGATTTAGAAATTACTTTATCCAATTCAAGTTTTATTCTTGCTTTCAAAACATCATCTCATCATCCTCCTTCAAAGAGAAATACACATCTTTAATGATACAGTGTTTCCTATAGAGTGAAGAATAATCCTCCCAACTAAAGTAGAGATAGGGGAACTATTTTTATCATCTTAAGAAGATAAGGTGTTCAAATACAGATGCTTCCAGTGCTATATTTGACTTATATTTTCCTAAATGATAGAAGCAATGTATATGGCTTCATTATTTTGGGGAATGAGAGAAACACAAATCTTACTTATGCAATTCTTACAATGAAGAAAAAAACTATTAACCACCTAAGAGGTGATGAATTCCTATGAAATAATACCTCACTCTTATCTTCCCACTTATACTCTCTAATGTTTCTGTGCCCAAGAACATATTGTAGGGTTTGTTACCCAAGTTAGTATTAACAATGCTAGCTCCCAATTACCGAGCTGCTTCCCTGTGCCAGCATTGTTTCAGTGTACGTGCCTGTGCCTGAGTGCAGAAATCAAGAATAAGTACTGAAATCCATATTTTTTTCTACTGGAATTTGGACATTATCAGACTCATTTCATGAATATCAAAAATAATTCTATTCTTTTGAGTCAATGGATTCTTCATTGTGTTCTGGGAAACTTTAGCATTCTGTGGAAGAGTCTTCAGGCCACTGAGATTTGTGTAATATGTTGAAAGACCAGCAGGCTGGCTAACAGACTTGTGTTTTAACATTACGCACAATACAATTTCTTTAATTCTATCATATATAATTGAGCTTCACATTTATTTTTTAAATAAACTTTATTTTTGAGTAGTCTTAAATTTACTGAAAACTTGTGAAAATAGTACAAAGAGTTCCCATATACACCCCACCCAATTTTCCCTAGAATTAACACATTATATTTTTACAGTACATTTGTCCTGTCTAATGAACCAATATTGAGGCATTCTTACTAACTAAGGTCAATATTTTACTCAGGCTTCCTTGGTTTTTACCTAATGTCTTTTTTCTGTTCTAGGATGTCATCCAGGATTCCACATTACATTTAGTAGTCAGGTCTCCTTAAGTTCCTCGTGGTTATGACAGTTTCTCAGTCTTTCTTTATTTTTGAGGACCTTGACAGCTTTGAGAAGAACTGAGCAGGCAATTTGTAGAAGTCTGTCAATTTAGTTTTATCTGATGTTTTTCTCATAACTAGACTGGAGTTATGGTTTTTAGGGAGAAATATCACAGAAGCAAAATGTCATGTTCATTACACTGTATCAGGGGTAGATACCATCAACATGACAGCAATGTTAATATTAACCTTATCACCTGGATGAGGTTGTGTTTGTCATTTTTATCCATTGTAAAGTTACTTTTTCCCCTATTTTCACACTGTGCTCTGGAAGAAATCACTATGAGCAGCCCACACTTAGGAAGGGTTCCACCATCTTTAGGGGGAAGTGTCTACATAAACCATTTGGAATTCTGTATGGAATATTTGTCTATTTTCTTTTATTCATTTACGTATTTGGTTAATTATTTAAATCAGTATAGACTGATGAGTGTTTACTTATACTTTGGATTATAAGCCAATACTACCACTACTACTACTACTACTTTTTTCTTTCTCAAATTTTTCTAGCTTTGGCCATCAGAAGCTCTTTTAACTGACTCTTGAGTTTCTTTGATATACCCACATCAGTGTGTGTGTGTGTGTGTGTGTGTGTGTGTGTGTGTGTGTGTGTGTGTGTGTGTGTGTGTGTATGCAATTCCCTTACTTCCTGGCTACCAGCTCATCTTTAATATATCCTGCCCCAGTCTTAGAATCATACAGGAGACCCTTTTAAAATTATTTTATTGGAGAATGGTATTATTATTATTATTATTTTCTTTTTTTATCTTTTTTCGTGACCAGTAAGGGGATCGCAACCCTTGGTGTGGTGTCGCCCGCACCACGCTCAGCCAGTGAGCGCACCAGCCAGTCCTATATAGGATCTGAACCCTCGGCGGGAGGGTTGCTGCGCTCCTAGGGCTGCACTCTCCCGAGTGTGCCACGGGGCCGGCCCCGAGAATGGTATTATTAAAACAAGATCTGAGTGCTAGATGTGTTTGTTGGTACTGAGTCCACATTTAATTTTAATTTTAAGAAAAATAATCACTGCTGCTAATATAAAAGTTAAATCATTGTTCTATATAATCTCGACCTGTGCCAACTCTCTCTTCCTCTCCCACTCTCCTTCTCCCTTTCCCTATTTCTTCTCTGTTATTGACTTAGATACCTAGTTTTATAATGTTTATCCCCATTACAACTTAATATGTGGGCCTGAACATGATTCAACCTCCAGATATTTTTCCATCCTCTATCATTCTTCAAAATTTCAAGTTTTCTTCCTTCACAGCCATGCTTTCTCCTAGATGTCAATTAATGTCATACAAACAAGTATTTATTGCTATAAATCTTATGCTAATGTATTATGTAATGGGACTCACTTAAAACACTGATACTTATTTCATGTAAAACTAGAAAAATGATTTACAAGGAATGAAAGCAAACTTAGTTAATCAAAAATTCATCTAGTAATTAACAGACCATCTATTTTTCTATAGATGTAATCTAAAAGAATAAAAATAATTCTAGTGCAAGAGTATGGGATTATTTTTGAAAGAAAATTTGGGAGGGGGAAGGTCTCAAGTCTACTTCTTGTGACAATTATCTATTACTGTTTTCTGTTTCTTATATAATCACACTTTTTTCTTATAAAGGTAATATTCAAATAACCTTTATTCTTCTTTCCATTTTTTACTTATGGACATCATTTTAAATTCAGTTTACCCTATTCTTGCAAATTCCCTAGGCTCTTTACAAAGCAAACACTGAATTGAGAAGAATGAGCTCTTCCAGTTCTAGATTACAAGGTCACTAAATCTTATTATTAAGCTTTAATCTCCAGTGGCTTCAAACCTTCTTCAACCCTTTTTTCACATTCTTTGTTGAAAGAGAAATGGAAGAAAACAATCTTAACATTTGACAACGAAGACCCTGGATAGTCAAAGCAATCCTGAGCAAAAATATAAAGATGGAGGGATAACACTACCTGACTTCAAATTAAACTACAAAGCTTTAGTAACCAAAACAGCGTGATCCTGGCATAAAAATAGACACTCAGACCAGTGGAGAAGAATAGAGAACCCAGAAATCACCCCAGAGGCTTACAGCCAGATATTTGACAAAGGCAACAAAAAAATTCATTAGGAAAAAGACTGCTTCTTCAATAAGTGGTGCTGGGAAAGTTGGATATCCACATGCAGAAGAATGAAACTAGTCGTGCACCTCTCACCATATACTAAAATTAACTCAAAATGGACTAAAGACTTAAGTAGAAGACCTGACACTGTAAAATTATTAAGGGAAAATATAGGTGAAACACTTCAGCAACTAGGTCTGGGCACAGACTTTATGAACAAGAGCTCGAAAGCACTAACAACAAAAGAAAATATAAACAAACAGGACTATATCCAACTAAGAAGTTTTTGCACAGCAAAAGAAACAATCAACAAGCTGAAATGACAACCTACAGAGTGGGAGAAAATTTTTGCTAATTATGCATATGTCGAGGGATTAATATCCAGAATATACAAGGAACTCAAGCAATTACACAGCAAAAATAAAAAATAGGCAAAGGAGCTGAATGGGCATTTTTCAAAGGAAGACATACAAATGTCTGACAGGTACATGAAAAAAGGCTCAACATCACTAGTCATCAGGGAAATGCAAATTAAAACCACATTGAGATATCACCTCACCTCAGTTAGACTGGCTATAATCAAAAAGATGGAGAATAACAAATGCTGATGAGGATATGGAGAGAAGGGAATGCTCCTACACTGTAAATTAGTACAACCACCATGAAAAACAGCATGGAGGTTTCTCAAACAACTACAGATAGATCTTCCATATGATCCAGCAATCCCACTTCTGGGTATATACCCAGAGGAATGGAAATCATCATGTCAAAGGGATACCTGCACTCCCATGCTCATCGCAGCTCTGTTTACAATAGCCAAGATGTGGAACCAACCTAAATGTCCATCAATGGACAACTGGATAAGTAGAATGTGGTTTATATACACCATGGAATACTACTCTGCCAGAAAAAAAATGAAATTCTGCCATTCACAGCAACATGGATGAGCTTAGAGAAACTTATGTTGAGTGAAATAAGCAAAGCACATAGAGAAAAATACCACATGTACTCATCCGTAAGTGGGAGCTAAGAGAGAAAGAAAGAAAGATAGAAAGACCGCAGTGGTGCTTTGGACTTACAGAGAGAGAAAGCATACTTAGGGATACAAAGTGGAGTGGGGGAAAGACAGATGGGAAGGGAGGTCAGGGATAATTGGATCGGGGACACAAGATCTAATTGCAATTTTTGGTAATGGGCATGCTGCCAATATAGATTTGGCCATCACATCTTGGGCATGAGTGGTGACAGTCAGCTTTGTACCCATAAATATTCATTACCAACAAAAAATAAAATAAAATAAATTTTAAAAATGTGAGTCTTAGAATCTAGCTAAGCGAAGAACTCCCCAGTCATCTGATGGTTCTAAAAAAATTAAGTAAAATTACATATATTGCAGGAAGACAACTTTTCACCAGTCTCTCCTAGGGGCCTAACAGTTTGAAGGATTTGACCATACATTGCTCCTTTTATACATAGCTGTGCACTTAGAATAACTGCTACCTAACTCGGTTGCTTAAAAATACATATGCATTATTGCTCTCATATTTTTTAGGTCACTCAGGTAGTTCTGTTAATATAGACTGCTCAGTTTATTTTTGATGCGTTTGTTCATATGTCTGTAATCAAGTCTTAGATTGGCCCAAGACTGAGTATTTGAAGTTGGCCTCTTTTATATATCTAACAATTGTTTGGCACTCATATGGAATAACAGATATAATATGGTTTATTCTTCATCCAGCAAGCCTTGTTCATATGATGATTATAGTTTTCCCAAAGAAAAAGTGAAGGTGTGCCAGGTCCCTTGACGTCTAGACTCAGAACTAGGAAAATATTGCTTTTGTCTCATTCTCAAAGACAACCCAAACTAAAAGGAATCGGAAATACATTTCCATATTTTGATGCCAAGAACCACAGATTCACCCTGCAGATTCATAGCTTGAGGTTGGAGAATAAACAAAGGATCATTTGTAATCAATGTACCACAGCATCTAAACAGGGAAGTGAAAGAAGTATAATCTCAGGGCTTACCAATATATAATTGTCAGAGAGAAGTGTAGGAACTACCAAAGGAAATTTAACAACAGAAGCTGATTAGGCAGAAGAAAAACAGCATACTAGTAATGTCCCCAATGGAAAGTAAAGAATGAGTTTCAAGAAGAGAGAATTGATCAACCCTCTCAAACAGTGCTGGTGGGTACAGAAAGACATAGCCTAAGAACTGATCACTGAGTGTAGCAAGGCAGAAATCAATACTTGGGCAGAGTGATAGGAACAAAGTCTGGCTACAATAAATTTAAGAATGAGAGTTGAAGAATTGAAACCTTATTCTCAAGCAAAAAGACAAGATAGGAGGTAAGTTATACCCAAAACCATCACTCACTTGAGAATAAGTGGAATTATCCCTAAATACAATGTCCAGATGGAGCAATTGAATCATTCATTCATCTTTATAGGAAGCAAGGCATTTTGTATGGGTACATATAATGGTATGGTGCCAGCATGTTAATATTGTTTACTGATTGTTTCTATTTTCTTGAAAATAAAAAGAAAGATTATTAGGTAAGAGTAAAGATGCAGAGATATTGGAAGTTTAATGAAAGAGAAGAAGTTATAAAATAGTCTATATAAATAAAAAAATGAATGAACGAAAGAATTACATAAGAATGCTAATCAGCCCCAAGGGTTCCACTGAGGTGGGAAATTGCAAATTTAACATCACCGTAGTAAGCTGCTGTTGGTTGCGTGTATTTCCTCAGTCATATTTGGCTATGCAGGCACAGATTAGTCAGTTTTTTTTGTTTGTTTTGTTTTGTTTTCTTAATCATTGGCATTTCTGCAAGTCAATACAATAAAGGAAGAAAGGAGCAAGGATCCATGTCTTGTCTATTTTAAACAGAGTTGTGATGAACATGGGAGTGCAAGTATCCCTTCAACATGATGATTTACCTTCCTTTGCATACATACCCAGTAGTGGGATTGCTGGATATTATAGAAGATTTATCGGTAGTTGTTTGAGAAACCTCCATACTGTTTTCCACAGTGGTTGTACTAATTTACAGTTCCGCCAACAATGTAGGAGTGTTCCCTTCTCTCCACATCCTCACCAGCATTTGTTATTCTCCATATTTTTTATTATAGCCAGTCTAACAGGGGTGAGGTGATATCTCAATGTTTTAATTTGCATTTCGCTGATGACTAGGGATGTTGAGCATTTTTTTTACATATCTGCTGGCCATTTGTATGTCTTCCTTTGAACATATCTATTCAGCTCCTTTGCCCATTTTTTAATTGGTTTATTTGTTTTTTTACTGTGTGATTGCTTGAGTTCCTTGTATATTCTGGATATTAATCCCCTGTCACATGCATAGACAGCAAAAATTTTCTCCCACTCTGTAGGTTGTTGTATCACTCTTTTGATTGTTTCTTTTGCCGTGCAGAAGCATGGAATACTACGGTGACATAAAAAAGAATGAAATTCTGCCATTTGCAACAACATGGATGCACTTGGAGAAACTTACGTTGAGAGAAATAAGCAAAGTGCAAGAGTGAAAAATACAGCATGTACTCACTCATAAGTCAGAGCTAAGAGATAAGGAAGGGAGAAAAGAGAGACCACAGTGGTGTGTTGCACTTGCAGAGGGGGAGAACATTCCTTGGGATACAAAGTGGGATGGGGAATGGGAGGGAGGTCAAGATTAATTGTGTGGGGAACATGGGGTATAATCACAATTTGTGGTAATGGGCATGTTGCCAGTATGGATCTGGCCATCACAACTTGGGCATGAGTGGTGACAATCAGCTTTCTACCCCATGAATATTCATAACCAATAAAAAAAAAATAGCAATGAAGTGACTACAGTGAAAGAGCAAGGAATCTAATATAAGTAATTAGGAATATGAATATTTGAGGTGTGTAGAGGCACTCAACAGAGATACTAGCAGTGATTTATTAGCAGGGGGGTCAAAGAATTGTCAGAATACAGGGAGTGAGCTGAAAAGAGGCAAACATGACAGAATGGAGTAAAATGATGCAGTGTTTCAGTCATTTTCAATGACAAGGGACAGGAGTGGCTGAGGAAAGGTAGAGGACAGATCATTGGAGGACTATTATACATTAGGGAATTAAAATGTGTAGAAGGTTAGAAGCCTTCATTCTCATTTGATTTTTAGAATAGGGTTTTTAGGTAATGCATGTATGGGGCAAAAGCCCTCACTTAAGGGGCAAAACCCCTCAGTTAGAGTGGCAAAAGCCCATTTAAATCAATTCTAATTAAGTATATTTTGATCCTAATTTGATTTTTAGAATAGGGGTTTTAGGTTATGCATGTATGAGGCAAAAGCCTCTGGCCAGGGGGCGGTAGCCCACAGCTAGCCAGGAAACAGCCCATCTAATCGACTCTAGTCACTGCTGAGGTGTGGGATTTTATACTTTAATGATTTTAGAACTAACAGGTGGTTGTCCATACTGATCCTGTTAAGAGATTTAAAGAATTTCTGTAGGGAGAAATGTGAAAAAATGTTCGCTAAGGTCAAGCTCTTTTTTGGTGGAAACTTTAGAGACAATTATACTTAGATTTAATCATAAGAATGTAACTTTTACTTAAATCATTTAAGGAGAGGTTATATTTTAGAGAATGATCACAATTTGACCAACTTAGCTTTTCGCAAATTGTAGTTTGGAATGTCACGTTGTTAATTTTACTGATGTCCCTAGTTTCTATTGTTTAAGCTATACTTAGCCATAGATAACTTTCATCACACTGCCCATGTCCTTGTGTCCTTTTGAAATGATTGAGTCAACTGATTTTTCTTGTGAAACTTCCTTGTCTTTACCATAAAAACCAGAAGCTAACTTTGAATCAGGGCTGTACCCAGTTTCTCCTTCTCACAGAGGAGTTGCTGAGGTGCGGTCCCTTCCGGCTTCTCATGGCATTCATGTTGCTTTGAGTGATCCTTTTTTACGTCCCCTTTACACAGAGAGAAGTGTAACAGAGGACAGGCCATTGGAGGACAGACAGTGAAAGAATTATACATTAGGGAATTAAAATGGCTATGTGTGTGAAAATTAAAATCACCACTGACTGTCAAAGTGGTAGTGCTAGAGAACAGCAGTGAGACAGGTGCTAAAATTTTAAAGAACAAAGTGAGCCATTAGTAGACGATGGTACCAAAAAAGGACAATATAGATATAGTTTGGTCACAAGAAAGTTAGATATGAGTGTATTAGGAAGGGGGTAAAGGAGAACTACCTGGATATGGAAATAAGAAACAAGGAGGATACGGTCCACTCTTCCAGCTACCAGATGACAGGGTGACAGGGAAAGCAGTCTTCACAGAAGGGACAGGTTTCAGGTTGAGCAACAAAATGCAAAACCATTAGAGAAGATAAAGGTTATTTTGCTCATGATGGTGAAGTATGCATTGCAAGGGCATATTAGAATATTTTAGTCTTTGGAAAGAAAGGCAGATGGGGCAGATTTGAAGGGAATCTAAGGAATGAGTAGTGACCTGGGAGTCCTGGACATTTGATGGTTATTGATGTAAACAAGGATAATGCACAAAATAAAATTAGTCATGATAGCTCAAGGAATTAAATGATAGTAAGGATATGAGTAATAAGAGAAGGGAGGAAGGGTATTCACTATTATATCCACATGATTCTATAAATCATATTATATAAAATGCAAATATGGAATGTGAAGTTACTTATCTTAAATACTCATTTATAACCACTAAGAAGTTTCTTATGTATCCATTCTAGAATTTCTATGCAATTTTTATGTGAAATATATCAAGCTAGACAATTAGCTTGATATATTACATGTTTATATAAATGCATGTCTGCAAGTACATTTATATAGAAAAAAGCACACTACTCAGTCTGCTCTTTTTACGTTTTATCTCACTTAATAATTTATCTTGGGAATCTTTATTTAATAAGCATATGTGAATGTACCTTATTCCTTAAATTCCTGCATTATATACATTTGCATTGATTTATTTAACCTTTATTCTACTGATGAACATTTAAACTATTTATGGTTTTCTTAGACTTGTAAGAAATAAACATATTGGTAACTACTTTATTTTCATAATATATATGAGTATAGTATGTAGTATGAACACTGTGAAGCAAATTTATTATATAAAACAGGTTTTCATTTAAAATGCTGGTACTTACTGCTACATCCTCCCTCAAAAGCTACAAAAACATGTATCGGCAGTTCATGAGATATACTATGCAATAAAAACCTTATCAAATATTTTAAACTTTCAATTTTCTGTTTAAAATAGACAAATGCACAGCTTCAATACAAAAGATTCCTATGTTGAAGGTGGAAATTTTGGTAAACACACTCACACATTTTAAAAGATGTTATTCGACCAAGTGAAAATATTAGATATTCCATAAATCACTCCTTTCATCTGAACAGTTTCTTTCATCTTTTTATAGAGCCAGCCATGAATCTGAGCAGGAAATAGCAACCATACCCTTTGGTGTAAAGGAGAGAAACAATTTATTTGACATCTATTCCAAATATGCACAAGCCAACTAGGGAGGCAGTGGAATTTGCCTGGAGTGATTGCAGACTTTTTTTCTGTTCTCTCAGGCATGTAATATTCAAGGCTTTGGCCCATGTCAAAGAATGCTTTACCTCCAGAAATCTGACCAGGTCCTTTGAGCAATGCTCAGTTTGGAACCCAGCCCTGGATGTCACATCATCACAAATACAATTTCTATCCTGTCAGTAATACCCTGGGCATGTCCTAAAAACCTTAACTTTCTTTCCTCAACATGAAGTGTCTTAGTGATATGTTTTAATTTTCTCTAAGTATTTAAAATTTCTCAGTTACTTTTATTGATTCCTTTCATTTTAGCTTTACATTTTATTTATTTAAGATGGGGAGTTAATATAAAGGAAAGTTGCCCGAAAAAAACAAACATTTATTTAAACAAAAAAGTCAGTTAAAGGAGAATCATAAGATAAAATTTTAAAAGCCCATAAAATAAATGTTATACTTTAATGCTTCTATTTAAATTTAATTCACATTAGTGTAAATTTCTCTTCAAACGGTTGATGTAGAGTCAATGATTTGTCTTTGAGTATTGATGAGGTCCAGGACATGCTACCCCAAAATATGGCATCGCGGCACATGAGAAAATCACAAGCAGGAAGGACCCTCTCACCTTCCCCTCGTCCTTGTTCCCTGAAGCAGACCATAAAACCTAGCTGACCTTCACCTGAAGTGCATAAGACTTTCATTGCAAAGGTGACCTTGTATGCCCCGAGGCATGATATTATCTCTAAAGACACAGGGACGCAGAGAAGAATCTGAACAGGCAGGCCTTGCTAAATTCCTCCCAGTTTATTACCATTCCAGTCTGTCCATTCGTCATCAAACCTTAGCATAAAAATACACAAGCTTCCCTGTTCCTTTTGGTTTTCATTTCTGAAGGCTCCTGTGACACTTACACTTATAAATGTGTATGCTTTTCTCTTGTTAATATGTCTTTTGCTATAGGTGCCTCAGCCATGAACTTAGAAATGGGCAGAAAATAAATCTTTTCTTCCCCACAGTATGCATCCACCAACAGACATTCCAGATCTCTCTCTTTTTATAAAATAAATCACACACCTTGATGGATGGATGGCAGTACTCATTTCTTTAAATTGGAACAACAATGCAGATTTCGTTGAATATAGAATATAGATATAAAATATTTTCCAATCTTTAAAAAAATGCTTCACCTACATTTAACTTGACATTGAGAGTTTAATTGCCTTTACCAAATCTTTCCAAAACATTCAATTTAGTTTTAACACAAATTATTATTTCTTTTACATAAATTAATTTTGTTCAACTTTCATCAGTTAAGCTATGTATGATAATAACAAGAATATTTTTTAAGCAAGCACAACAGTCCCTTGATACTCAACTAGAAAGAATTCTGCTAGCCAACATATTTATTCAGTTTTTTAAAAGTTTTTATTATTATTATTATTATTGTTGTTATTGTTATTGTTATTATTATTATTATTTGTTTTACAGAGGAAAATGTGTGCATAGCTTATGCTGGAAACTCAATTGAGTGAAATGCAGTTAAAAGAAGGCATCTTCTATTCTACTATATGTTCTTTATTATGATGGGTACTTTACTTTTGCTATTATCAATACAAAAAACAATCCTAAAAAATAGGTATTAATTCTCATTTGGCAGATTATAAACTTGAAGTTGAAAATGATTAATTAACTTGATCAAGTTCACAAAATTAATATATGTTGGAGTTAAAATTCCAACCCAGATTCATTTGACTCTCAAAGAAGCCTTCCTTTATATTGAATAACCTTCAAAAAGATAACATCCCCAAAGTGCTGAATGATATTCCATGATCCAACAATTAATTTCTGGCATAATTTTCCTTATGTTGCTCTATATGTAAACTCTTAAAGTGAAAAACTTATGAGGACCTACTTTTCTAGATTTGTTTCTTAGATTTAATGGAAGATCATCTGGAAAGAGAGATAATTCACATCTAAGTAGTTGAGCTTATAAAAATTAACAGAGTTTAATGATTATTCTGACTCAGTTCCCCACAGATAAATAAGAACATATAGATATCCTATCAGAATGTTACCAGAAAAGTTTTTTTGAATTTTTTTTTTTTTTTTTTTTTTTGTAAATTCTAACCCAGAGTCTTAAACCTACCCATCTTTGATTATCAACCACACTTCACTATTAGCCATATAGCAAGAAATGAAAAAGAGATGACTAGGAAGTTAGACTCAGGAACGATACTGTTCAGCTACATTCACTAGTGGGGTAGGTCATTCAATGCACTTTAATGGGTTATTAAAATAGGCATGGAACTCCCTCTCACTCTTTTACTTCCTTATGCAATCTAACTAGTAACTTGAACAGTGTCTCTTCCTGCATAAAGTTCGAATCATCTCTTTCTTCCAGGCGGTCCTCATATTCAATTTTTGTTAAAGCAGAGAAAAGAAGACGGGCCTCTCTGGCTTGAATCGCAATCACAGTCAAGAATATAAAACATCACCTCAAAAATCTCCCAGGCCCGTTTGTACTTGACCATTGCTCCACACTGCCTTGCAAATCACTGATCTGTCTTTTGTTCTTATAAAATTTTCCTTTACGGGATGTATAAACAGAATCATACAGCAAATAGCCTTTATTTCTATCAACTTGTCTTACAAATCTAGAACTCTCTTTTCTCAAGTATTGTGTGATTTTTCCAAATGGTATACTTTACCTCAGATTTACTAATCGTTTCCAAGACTACACTTAAAAGTGATTTGCTCCCTTTCTGCAAACAACTGTTTCCTTTCCAATCGCAGATTTCTCTTCTTTTTAAGTAAACTCATAAACACGAGCTGCAGGTTTAGCAGAAGAACTACAGAATCTTCAACCCTAGTATTTCAGGATGTTTGGATTTCGAGAAAAGCCTCAAATACAGACGAGAAAAGAGAGGAGAGAGAAAATGTGAAAAATACAGAGAAAGACAAGGGGAGAGAGAGAGAGGGAAAGGGATTGAGATAGAGAGAAAAAAAGAGTTAGATAGAAAAGAGGTGTTTTTTTTCTTGGTCAAATTAATTTGTTACCATACATTTATAATGCTGAAAGTTAGAATTCTGGGTCTGTCTCAGGCAAATTAACTTAAAATCTTATCAAAGTGTTGACATTTTTACATAGTTGTTATTAACAATATATAATTTTACTGAACACATCTCATGACCTTACAGTCATAACTCATCAAAATATATTAAATTGAATACTAAAATCCAAGTAATACCAGTAGTTATTTCGGTGCATACCTTATTTCATCTGTTGAAATGCAAGCTTCTGTATGTAATAGGAGCATTTTCATTCTCCGAAGCAATGGTGTCCATGTGGTAGATGATGTTGGGATTTAACTCAGTAAATATCTATGGAATAAACATGGAAATTTACTAATTAATTATAGCATTGAGCCATAATTATTCTCCAAAGATGGCAAACATAGTAAAAGGGGGAAAACAAATTCACACAAATGCAAATGAGCCTTTGTTCATATAACATATTTACACATTAAGAAATTAATTATACTAGAGTCAGACACTGCAGAGGGCAGAGGAAGCAAGTACAGAGAGTGTCTTAGTTCTCGTAATAAGATCAAACAAGGTAAAAATCTATTTTAGTTCAAACTCTTCTCATTAGTCTTATTATGAAAGCCCTGTCTTTTCTTTTCCTTGTAAATTTTAGTAAAGTGTGACAGCTCAGTGACCAAAGGGAGTAATGATTTCAGAAAAGACTTGAAAAGAAAAGATGTAAATCTGAAACCTTTGAATTGTAAACTAAGACACTTCAGTTAGGAGAAAACAATTTGGTGTGGCTCCTCACAATAAAGAGCATCATTTAAAAAAAATAGAATAAAAAGGAGCAAATAAAGTTCAGGCAGCTCTTGAGCACAGACTTAAATAATTGTAAGGAAATTTTAAATCTGAGGAACTGGTAGAGAATCATTTAGAGTTTAAGTAAGCCATATAATGTTAACATTGAGAATTAGATTTGTAGGAAGTTAGAGACTCGAGAAACAAAAAAGTATGAATCTAAAGGAAAGAAAATATCAAGCCCTAGAGCACTGCATGCACCCAGATGATTTTTTTATCTTAAATATATTCATTTTTTAAAATTTAGTCTTATTTTCATTGCTGAAATAAAAACAAACTATTGCTATTAATTTCAGAGAGCTGGATGTAATACATGTTTAATGTTTTTTAGGACATTGTTGGGGGGGAGGTAGGAGAGGGAGGAGGGAGGGAGGTTTTGGTAAGGGGCAACAATAATCAACCACAATGTATATCGACAAAATAAAAGTTAAAAAAATAAATAAATAAATGTTTTCTTAAAACATAACCAGAATAATTAAAAATTTCAGAAGGTCCCTTTTCCTTGGATCCACCACTCTAAAAACTCCTCCTCCAAAGAGAGCAATAAAAACAGATTTAAAGTAAAGATAATTACTTTGCATTCTCATATTCTATATGTTGCCACACTGTCCAGCTTTCTAGACATACTCTGACAACTAAAATTCAGTTATACAAGATTAGAAAGCATGCTATTAATTTACTGCTGTGTAACAAATTACTGCAATATTTTGCATCTTAACAAACAAACAAACATTTATTATATTCCACAGTTTCTGAAGGTCAGGCATCCAGAAACAGCTTAAATGGCTAGTGTTAGCTAAGAGTCTCTCATGAAGTTGCAGTCAAGGTGCTGGCCCAAGCTGAAGTTATCTGAAGGCTTGGCAGCGGCTGGGAGATCCCTATACACAATGACTGATTCACAATGGCTGCTGGCAGAAGGCTTCAGTGCTTTGCTCAATGTTGTTGGCTGAAAGCTTCAGGGCCTTGC
The DNA here is from genome assembly GCF_027409185.1 of Cynocephalus volans. NCBI lineage: Eukaryota > Metazoa > Chordata > Mammalia > Dermoptera > Cynocephalidae > Cynocephalus > Cynocephalus volans. The sequence continues at coordinate 142,100,400 of NC_084468.1, read as the reverse complement.
CAACTGGACCTCTCCAAAGGGCAGCCCATAGCATGGCAGCTGGCTCCCCCAGAGTCAGTGATCTAAAAGAGAGCAAGGAAGAAATCACAATGAATTTTCTGAAGTGACACACCATCATCACTTTTACCACATTCTATAAGTCACACAGACCAATTTTGATACAATGTGGGAGAAAACCATACAAAGGTGTGAGTCATTCCTTGTTCCTTGAACAACATCACCTTTTAAAATGTAAAAGCTGTGCCAAGCACTGCCCCTCCACCTGCAGCCAGGCAAGCAACAGAATATGCCCAGGGTCCTGAGGTAAGAGCCGAGGGCCACCCCCACAATGCCCGCAACCAGTCAAGCAACACACCAAAAACACCGCTTCCACATGGGTGGCCCACCACAGCCACAGCCATAGCCACAGCCACCATGCAGGTGGCCTGCTAGACACTAGACTGCATTGACATAAGGAGAGTCATCAGCAGAGACCAGAAAAAGAAGAGGATATCTATTTTTATCTCAAAGTACACTCTAACTTTGCTGTGATTTTTCTTTTCACGTTTTTTTTTTAAGAGAGTATTGTTTAATTTCCACACATTTGTGAATTTTCTGAATTTCCTTCTTTTATTGTGGTGAGAACATATTTTCTTAGTCTTTTTAAATGTATTAAGACTTGTTTTATGGCCCCAAGTAAAAATAAAATAAAATAAAATCCACACCAAATAGTAATCTCTATACTAGTAAAGATTAGACCAATTTTGCTCATCATTGTATCTTCAATACTCAGCAAACAGTAAGTGCTCAATAAGTATTGCCTTACTGGGTGAATACCACATAATCTGGCTTTAAAGGATTACAATAGTAGTCTGAATGCTACTCAGTTCAAGTAGTAAATATGCCTGGGATCAAGTTGAGAAAATTAAAAATAGCTGTTATTTAAAAAAATATAAAAGCTGGCTATCACAGATGTTTTATGAGGTTGTTAAGCCTGGTTCACCTTGGGTGGTGGTGGGACAGCTGAGTATACATAGCCTAGGTAAAAGAAAAGGAACAAGGGAGGAAGAAGTAGTAAGATATTCTGTCTCTGCTAAGCCTAAAGATAAAGATTAAAATAAAAGAAAAAATGCTGCTGAAGCCAATTATATACTTGAGTACTACAGGTCATTGTTACCTAATGTGTGACCTGTAGCTAGTGTTTCTCTACAGATTCTTTGTCCCTAGTCCGAAATGAGGTGCCCTAAAAATCTGGGACTCAAAAATCTTAGGACAGAATGCTACCCAGTTTTTGCTGGCATCTCTAAGGAGGATGATGAGGCTGGATCTGAGACTATTGGAAGAAGCTGGAAATTAAAACCTACTGCCTCTGCTGATGTGAAAAACAGCTGCTGAGGTGACACTGGCAGAAATAGGAAACCAACGGAAAGAATTATGTCTCTTCCTCTCCCTCCTGCCTTCTAGGACTCCTCTTGCATCCCCTACTGGTTGAAACTAGGAGGGAGTCACAGTCAAAGAAGAAATGTAAATTTAAACCCCAGCCTCACAGTCTACTTCTAGGCCTAATCAGCAACTATTCATGAGCTCTATTCATATGTGAACTTCTATACAATAACATAAACATTTCATAAAAAGTGCTACAATTCCATAACTACCCATGAAAATGTAGTTATTACTTTATTATTTACATTTTATGCTCCTTTTCTCCTCTCCATGCCCCTTTTATTCTCATCCAGTTTCAGTGGTTGGAAATTTTTATGTTTCTGTGACCCTGTAGAGGATTCATAAAGCAAATGTTCTTCACAGGGCCTGGTTTTCCAAAACCTTGCAGTTTCAAATATTGACCTTGCAAAGGACAGGAAATTTTCCTCAGGCTATAAAGTTTCTGGTGTAAGATAAAGAATTATAACACAGCAAGGTAGCTGGCTCAAAGACAGACAGGTTACTGATTGATAGGTAAAGATACTGAGAATTTGCTATAAGAAGGGAGTCTTTGCTAAGATCAAGCTTTTGTTAATGGATCACTTAATTGCCTTACTGGAATGTCATCTGGCTTGTTTCACTGAAAGTTACCAGCCTATATTGTTAAATTATAACCCCACCTATGTCTCTTGCTGCAACTTCCTGGGCTGGAGAATAAATGCAGGAAGAAAACCCCAATTTGGGGTTAATTTCCCAAATGGAAAGAATGCCTCTTACTTGAGGGTTCCAGGGGAGATTAGGAGATTAGCCACTTCAGGGCTTCTCACTGCTCAGAAGAGATGGGCTTTGAGTAATCCTTTGCAGCTCCATCACCCAGGGGAAGAGGGGTGACAAATCCATGGGGGGCAAAGCAACATGACCCAAAATCTTACTCCTGAAGACTCATTGTACTAAGTAGTTCTGACTTTTATTTATCTATTTATTTATTTTGGTTATTGTAGTTTTCCTTTAACTATTATTATTGGACATGTAAAAATTAAGACATACTTCAGAGAATCACCTGTGTCCAAAAGAATTCTCTCTGTCACCATTAAATCGTAAATACCTGATTCCCATAATAATACTGGTATTTAACTGTGAAAACACTGGTATGAGATCCCAAAGAATCCAGGTATTAATTTAAATATTCAGTTTCACAGAATTCTAAATTACTTCCCTAGGAGCTAAGACCTCCAGTTCACAAAATCCTGTATTTGTAAGACTAAAATCATAAATGTTTTTGAGTGACTCATGAGGAATAACAGTGAAAGTTGCCAATCTGCCTTTCATTCCTTGTTTCCTAGACCCATGCATTTGGTCACAGAAGGAACACCATCATATATTCATCATCTGTTCAGAGAAAATACTGCATAATAGTGATAGAACCTCAACCTTTCAATAGATTCAATTTTCTCCTCAATAAAAGAAGCTTCATTGTGGACAGCAACTTAGGTATGGAAACATGGCGAAGGGCTGGGACTCTCCTTTGACAACTGAAGTTGAGTGGCCACTGGACCTGGAGTTGTTACTAGTGTGGAGATTGAGAAAAATTTTAGTAGGTTGACTATTTTATTTTTAGGGACACCATACTCAATTAGGCACTAGCAATAATCCCAGCAGATCAAAACATTCTGACACTATTTTGTGCCTGCTGTACATTATGAAAATATGATACCTTCTCTATAATGGTTAAATCCTAAAACTTGAACGTCACTGCTCTAAGACCTTATATCATCCCTACTAAATTAGGGAAGCCATCTTAATGACAGCATTTCCCATAGTCACACTCAGCCTACAGAGTCCCACCACCACAGAGATTTTCACATATTCTGGTGTTCCCTTCACTAACAAATTTATCAATGTCTTAGTGAATGGAGTGTCTTCTAGGCTTTATTAGTGATGTAATGGAGGATGCTATGCAGGTCATACATGATAAATGCACTCCAGCATTCTTCTCAAGCCTTTGAATTTCTTATAGCATTTCAATTATTATAAATCCAAGTTTAAATCAATTAAACAAGTAAAGTGTCACAGGCAGTTCCAGGTGGTTGAGCTTACTCATTAAATCTAGAATCCATGCTAAGTGCACCTCTATCAATATGTTTGAAATCTGGAAACTAAAACCAACTACTGATTGGAAGGGAAAGAGCAATTTCTAAGGTGGCACAAAACAGAAGGAGCAGGAACCTTTTCCATCTTCATGCCTCACAGTCTCCCTCTTGCATTTCTTTTTGGCAGAATTCAATAAGTCAGCTAACCAAGGAGAAACATAGCCAAGGTACCTCAGTCCCTGCATAACAAAAGATGAAATAGAAGGAACAGAAATAAGAGACCATATCTCAGTTAATGACAGACCACTAGAAATAATTACATACTACTTTACACATTATTAAGCTAACATTTGAAATTTTCATCATAGATTTCAATATATGTAGCTTTGTATTAGCATGCCTTAGAAATACTAGACATTTTAGAAGATGAAATAAGACGAGGATTCAGCTGCAACTGGCCCATGCCATGCTATGATTCACACAAACAATTCTGAACTATCTTATTACATATCTCACAGTAGATTTGAAAATGTTATCATATGTAAAAAATATATCATAAAATAATCCCATATCTGGAAAACATTCCAGTTAAATTAAAAAAAAAAATATTCAGACTCAACACCTAAACTGTAATTTTTGTTTTAAATTCAGAACAAAAGTTCATGGGAAAATAGAATTAGAAAATAATACAAATCTTTCCACAAACTTTATAACGCCCCCTTGTATGAATAAGAATGTAAATACAAATGAGAGAGAAAACTCAAAGTATTGCAGAATTAAAGTAGTTTAATTGATTAATTACTGATGGTTCCTGATGCTAATATCATGCTCTGAGTACCCATTTATTTGATTCTTTGGATATTTTAACGTTCTGGGGCACTGAACCACACAGTAAAATTTGGGATAAGTGAGGAGTTTGACTTCTGTGTTAGATCCTATTGTTGTCTCCTATAAGGGAAGGGGATGATAGATCCCTTACAGGATCCATGTGATTCATATGTATTCATGTAAAAAAGGTAGACCTATTTGCCCAATTTTCAGGCTTGGGAATGTATCTTCTTTGGCCAGTGAAATAGGAATGAAGGTGAGAACCACATAGGAACTTTGAAAAGTATATTGTATACTTCCAGTGGCTTTCTTATTTACTTCTCCTGCCATATCACAAACAGGTTGCTGCATGTTAGCCCTGACTTCAGAAATAAGAAAACATATTAAGAAGGCTTGAAGCTGACCTTCAGTGTAGAGCTGAGCCATAGCTAATCAGAAGCAATGCGTAATGTGAATACCAAGTAAAGTTTTTTGGTAAGGCACTGGAATTTGGGAGTTCTTTTTAACTACCACATAAGTAAGCAAATATTGACTTACACCCTTGTTTTGATATAACAGGATAGAGAATATTTTGAACTCTGTAAAATTCTGAGGTAGTTTCCAAAAAAGGTATATAGAAAGTTAAGGATGATGTGAAAATCAATTTTCTCAAAAACAACTGGCTGCACTTAGTCCTTGGAAAAACTTTATGGACTCACAGGAATATATATCATATTTTGAAAACTATTTAACTCAATGTAACATGAACTAAAAAATAGCCTGAATCCCTCAACTGTACTATGTTACCCCCCAATGAAAAAAGACCACATCTCTCTAATAAGTTATCTAATATCTGAAATTCACTTTTCAGGCAAGATATATTTCTTTACATATCTTCGAAAACAAAAGAAGAGAGCAAACACATAACATAACTATGGAATAACAAATTATCAACCAAAACAGACTATTTAAAACTGCAGATTTTGATTGAAATAAGAATGTCATGTTAATAATGACCACTGAATTTGTGAACTTGAGAAAGGTTAAGTAGATACTCGGCATTCCAAGACAAATTGTCATTTCCACATTTTTGTACAGGAAAAAGTCTAAGACCTGCTATAGAAATAACAGTTTATATATCATTGTTTCATTCCTTATTTTGAAGCTACAATTTTAAACTATGTGGACCATTCAAAATATTCCACAAAGTAAGTTCTGTTTTCATTGTTCATTCATTCTGCTAACGTCTAGCAATAGCTATTGGGCATAAGCTTCTTCCCCACACATTTTCAATGGCTACTGAAGCAGGTGCTCACTTAACCTGTTTCCCTCTTTTGTTAATTTAATGAGTTGCTTCCTCTCCTTTGATTTTTGTGCATGTGTGTTCACAAGACATAATGAAGTGAAATAATCATGCAGGTGTAATTTTGAAACAGCTCTGATAATTTTTAAACAGACTTACTTATCTTTTATATGACTGTTGCTGCCACACAACTATGACTATAGAAGACCATTTCTTCCAGTACTGAAACCACTCTCTAAGTTAGTTTTATAACTGATAAAATAGTTTAAACAATTTCAGACCAGCAGTGTTGCTAGAACAGTCCTTATAAGTCAGGGCTTAATACAAAATTATTTTACTCCGGAACATAGTCTCTATATTGTGACAATATTTATTTTTATCTACACTCATTGCATTTTTGTCCACACAATTCCTAAAACATGAACCACTTTCTACTCATATTATACTCATAGAACTTCTGGAATGCAAAGACCATGTCTTATTTATCTTCGTAAAAACCTATCTTTAATACTTCTCTTATAGAGTGTAACAAATTTCAAAAATATTCATATATTCTTTCATCTCTGTATCCACACCTTCTTGAAATGAGAATTTGAAGCTCTTCCCATTAAGTAGAGACTGTCTCTCTATTTATTCTGGCCTTCCTTTATGACATATTTTTCCCGCAATAAAAGAGGGTAGAAGTGGCCTTGTGCAGGTTATAACCTAGGTCTGAAGAACACTAACAGGCATACATTTTGCTGCTGCCTTGTGGATAAGCACAGCTAACCTGTTGGAGGATAAGATTCCACGTAAGGTAAAGGCAATATCGCATCTGAGGCTATGGAAACTGAACATCTCTCAGCTATGCCAGTCATTAAATACAGATACAGAGACTCTCCGAGAAGAACCCTCACCTAAGCCCTAACCAAATTCTTGACTCATTGAATTGGAAACTAAATAAATGATTATCATTTCAAGCTACCAACTGTTGAGGCAGTTTGTTATGCAGTAACAACTAATAAACACAAAAGAAAAAAAAAGTAAAAACCAAGAAACATAAAAATTTACCTTCTCTTCTTGTAGTCCAACAGCTTTTCTTTTCAAATTCTGTTTTTGATTGTTTTGGCTAACACTTCAACACCATGTTAAATAGGAGTGGTGAAAGTGGGAATCATTGTCTTGTTCCTATTCTTAAGGGAAAATCTTTCAGCTTTTCCTCATTCAGGACGATATTGGCAGAGGTTTTGTCAAAAAAGAGAAAAAAATAAAGGGCATCCAGATTGGAAAAGACAAAGTCAAACTGTCCTGTTTGCACATGGTAAGATCGTATGTATGGAAAAACCTAAAGACTCTACCAAAAAAACTCTTAGAGCTCATAAATTATTTCACTAAAGTTTCAGGGTACAAAATCAACACGCAAAAGTGGCATTTTCATACCCCAACAACAAACTAGCAGAAAAAGAAATCAAGAAAGCAATCCCACTTACAATAATTACACACACAAATAAACAAAAACAAAAACATAAACAAAAACAGAAAAGGACAGAAAAGAAAAAAAAGAAGCACACCCGTATGTCCTAGTTTTACTGTATGAAATAATAAAATTTCCATTGTCCGGCTAAAAGACAGATAATAGTCATGTATTTTAACTGGATTATCAAACAAATAGTAAAGAAGTCTGGGCTTTTGATCAATACTTACAATTTGATCTTAACAACTCTGTAAGATAGGTACTGTTATTGTCCCAATTTTACAGGTGTGGAAACTGAGACATATAGAGGATAAGTGACTTGCCAGGTTGCACACCACTAGTAAAAGGTAGAGTCGAGATTTAAATCCAGCAGTCTGTGTTCTTAATCGCTATGCTATATGATTCTTTCTTAATTTTGAAAAGCAATGAAGTCATCACTATAAAAAAATATATAAATAGTTGAAGGCCATAATCTGGAGTTACAGGAACTCTTTTAGTTGTTGTTGTTGTTAAGATCAACACACACATATACACATTACTTAGAATAATGCCTATCACATAGTAGGTACTTATATGCAATTTAGCTATTATTAGTATGTAAAAACAAAAAAGTTAAAATTTAACCTCAACTTGTACTAGATTTTAAAGGAGAATAATATGTACATGAATATAAAAGATCAATAATTTTGTGAAATTAAATAAAAGTCATATATTTTCAATATTAGGGACAGTCCTCTGGACTGTAATAATTTTCCAAAATAAAAGTTGAAATGTCAGGATTAACAACATTTCAGGTGAAAACATCTGAGAATGTGGCCTAAGAACGTAGGTCTAAAGAATCAGCTGTCGGAGTTTGCTTCATGTCTCTCTTCTGGGTGAATAATATTTATTAAACATGCATATCTAAATAAAAAGCCCTCACAATTTCACTACGTATTCTTTGTCTTTATCTCTAGTATAGTGATTTTGTTTCTATCTTTTCTAAATTGTGCCCTCCAATTATCTTAAGCTACAAAGAACTACATATATTTAAAAACAACAACAACAACAACAAAAAAAACCACTTAGAGTTGAAGACAAACTGTGATAAATGTGAATTTCTTTGGTGCTAAATATACTTGATATTGGGGAAACTCAACTAACACTGAGCATAATAGTATTTTGTTTGTCCTCAGTATTTAAGATTTAGAGAAACGTATTTGAGTGCAAATTAGAGATTCACTTCTATTTTTAAACCATTTATTGATTCAGCTTACTTGCACTATGCTACATTTTTTGAGAATTACATCAAGTTCAAAATATAATGTACGAAAATCATTGGCAAAGGATATTCACACAGATAAAAACCTAAAAAATAATTGAATCCATAATTTATACAATATAGCTATGTAATATCAAAGTATATTCCATTAAACTATACTACATAAAATATAATTAAAAATATGAGAAGACTAACAAATAGGACAAAAAGTATATATTTAACATTGGACCTATATTATATTAAAAAGAGTTGTTAGTTTATAGGCACGTGTTTAAATTTACCTCCCTTTTAAAATAAAAATAACAATAGAAATTATTGACAATATATGAAAATATCATTTTTGTCCTTCATTTGAAAAACATACATTATTAACTACATTTTACTTATGTCCACATAAACTATTATATAGTTTATATCATGCAACATTTTTAAAAAGCTGTGCATCTTATGCCTTAATCTTACAAATTCCAAATCAGCGAGGTCATATTTATGAAGCTCAACGCTATAGAAAGGGCTGAAGAAGATTATCAAGGACAGGTAGGATGGCTGTCTGTGTAAGGACTTTGTTGCATTTCAATGTCTTATAATTAGACAGGTGTCATGTCCATTCTAAGGAGACCTATCAAAACATGCTGCATTTTTTTCCTGATTATGTTTTTTTCTCTTCTCATTTTGACAGAATTGACTGAAAGCAAAATTGAATAAAGGAACATGTTTGATTTTCTACTTGAGCAACTGCCAAAAAAAAAAAAAAGGAAAAGCAAGAAGTTGAGTGGTTGGTAAGTAACTGCATAATGCATAGTATTTACCTAGTATAAAATTGCATTTGCATGATGGTTCTGTCTGGGATATAGGAAAGGAAAAACTTGGTCTTGATTTCTAGCTACCATTATACCTAGACTAACAATATAGCTATTTAATATAACTTTGAAAGTGTATTCCATTAAATGATACTACATGTGGGATTAATGTTTATGTAGCTCAGTTTGATCATCTCTAAGACCAGTCACATTATCTTAAGTAGCTATCAATATAGAACAATATTTGTATAATCAATATGTATATGTTAATAAGTAAACCACAAAAATAAATGTGTGAGAATTTAATGAAAGCTTTTGTACTTCACTCTCTTAAGAATCCTTTTAAATCCTCATCTTAAGCCATACTGTATACTAAGGTATTTACTATAGAAAAATAGTATGGGTCTAATATACATCTAAAAAGACATTTTCTTCTTGAGAAGTAGCCGTGATTATGAGTTTGCCTTTCATAGATGTTTTTATGATAAATTTTACCAAAGTGATCACATGATAGAGATAATCTAAGCAAACCAAGTAACCAAGCATCGAAACTTAAAGAAGCTCTATGTGTTCCTGAAATGGCAGTGATGTACATACACACAAACACACACAGTTTAACTGCGTTGCTCACTAGCAATGTGTCCTCCTGACTTTCCTATGCTCCTAGGAGCACTTCTCTTCTCTTGGTTCTAGTTCCACAGGCTGAAAAGAAAGGGAAGTCTGATTTATTACAGCTTGTCTATAGCTATTTCTTCCCCCATATTATAGCACAATTTATGTAGACTGGGGTGCATTGTATGAAATTTCATATTCGTAATAATTAATACAATCACTCATGTATCCTTTTTTTTTCTTTGTAAATACTACAAAGGATCACCTGTAGCTTTCACATAGCACGTGAAGAATATGAAGAGTAAAATACATTTAGCACTTCTAGTGCTCAAAGAATGATTTTTTTTAAAGTTTATACAATGTTTAATGTTTTAAAAATTGGCATTGATTAAAAACTTTTTTGAGTTACAAGGCACTTAATAATTGTATCTTTAAATAATTATAGAAAAATGTATTCTCTTACTCTTTCCTTCTAAAAAATATGTGCTAGACACTGTAATACTTTTTTTTCTTTTTTTACACAAAAGTGTACAGGACAGAGAAAAAAAAAACAGTACATCCCATTCTAATGGGAGTAAATATGTAATAAAATACATACTTTCAATTAGTGTTTTCTGAAATAATATAGAAAATAAGTATAGAAAACAAACCAGGTGATGAGATGGGTGATGAATGGGAAAGTCTTCTTTAGTTAGATAGCCAAAGAACATCTTTAAGGAAGTAAAATCTAAGCTGAAGATAAATATCGGATGAGTCTATAGCTATGGGGAAAATATGGACTATAACAGCCAAGGCAGAAGTAAGAATATATGTGAAAGCCCTGTTAAAGCACAAATTACACCAAAGTTAAAAGAGTAAGAAAAACTTTGTTCAAGGCCATTGCAATAGAGGGAGAGAACAGAACACCGCCTGAACTATGTTCCTTTGAAACAAATGCTTATGGAACTTTTCAGATCTGGGTTTGGGAGGATCAGACGCTATCATGTTGCTAATCGGCCTTACCAAAAGGAAAAGTAAACTTCCTCCTATCTTCCTGACAGGAGGTCGTTTTACAGCTTCCCAAAAAGCATCCACCTGAGTTAGACTCCTACCATCCCATAGAGACTGGGAGATAGGAGTGTTATTTTCCTTGAAGTTTGCATTTCAAAGGAAGGACTTCCAAGTCCTTGAAAGAGACAGTCCTGGGTTGTAAAACTGGCAAGAAGCTTTTAAAAAGATTTACGTCTCAAAGGGGCAGAGAAAGAATTAGCAATTATAAGTTTTCTAAAGTAAATGCTCTAAGGAAAGAGATGTTAGGGGCTTACAGGCAAAAAGAAATCTGCCTGAAGTTTGGTCAAGCAGAGTTAAGACACTCTTGGTTAACTCTGCTAAAGGAGCAGTCCAATTTTGAAATGCACACCTCTGGCTCTAACAGCTCATCTGTTCTCAGATCTGAAACCGATCAACATGTGCACATGTGCTCAATCTTTGTGTGCTTTTGAATGTCTGCTGTGTGTCATGCTCTGAGCTAGCTACCAGGGATTCCAAAGAAATAAACATTTCACTAACAGTAAGTACTACAATATGTATGTATACACAGATTTATAAATTTATATGTTCACATGAATATGTAAAATGCTATTTCAGCTTAAAGTACCGACACCATATTAAATCAAAATATGCAAAAACCTAGCTCAGTCTTTTTTCTCCTCATAAGTAGTCAATTGACTCCTTGCTCTAAATTCCTTGTTCTGCTTTATATTCCCAATCCCTAAACAAAAAGCATAAAAATCCTCTGATGATTCTACTCCGTTTGTCTCATATATAGACCTGCAAATGCCTCTACTACTTATTTTAGTGGAATACCTACTATTCTTGACATCAGAAACAGACTATTTTCTAAAACCCACATTTTCTATACAAGAAAATTATTTTCAGTGATTTTCCTAAAGGAAAACCAATGATAAAAATGTCAAAAGGAAACAGTGAATATTTCATATTATTGACTCTCACATATATAACCATTTCATTAAAATGTGCTAATTAATAGTGAAATATAAGTAAAGATTACAGAAATAAAAATAACTAAAATTCTATTTTGTCTTTAAGGTCACTCTGCCCTCTTTGCTTATATCAAACTTATTGCTTTTCAGAACAGCAATATCTAATACCATAGGGGTTTGAAACACAAACTCTACCTGACACAAGCTCAAAAGATTCTGAGGTCCTATGAACTGACTCTTGAAACAAACTGGTGTAGCTGAAGCCATGTGTAACGGGAGGTGATTTCATACTAGGAGTCCTTTGAATTAATATCCCTGCAGATACAATGTTTATCAGAGGAAAAGTAATTAAAATACACTAATTTAAAGGTTGCATATATATAAATAAAACTCATCAGAAACAGTGGCAACTATTTAGTACTTAGATCAAAAAGGAAAGCTTTTCAGGAACGCAGTATTTTATCACTGAAGTTGTTTAGAAGCAGACAAAGTTTTATTCAGTTTTATTATTGTTTTCAAATTCTCTACAAACAATGCTGTGTTAGTCCGTTTTTGTGGTGTTATAATAGAAAACTGAGACTGGGTAATTTATGAAGAAAAGAGGTTTATTTGGCTTTCGATTCTGGGACAGCTGCATCTGGCATGGGCTTCAGGCTGCTTCTACTCGTGGTGGAAAGTGGCAGGGAGCTGGTGGGGACAAGCAGATCACATGCTGAGTGGAAACATGAGAGAGAGAGAGAGAGAGAGAGAGAGAGAGAGAGAGAGGAAGTGCTAGCATCTCTTTAAACAACCAGCTCTCATGGGAACTAATAGAACGAGAACTCACTCACTACCCCCACCCCCCAAGGAGAGCATTAATCCGTTCATGAGGGATCCACCCCCATGACTCAAACAGCTCCCAGCACTGCCACATTGGAGATCAGATTTCCACATGAGTTTTGGGGGAACAACACATCCAAACTCTATCATTCTGCCCCAGTCCCCCAAAACTGTTGTCACTCCCACATACCAAATACAATCATTCCATCCCAACAGTCCCAAAAGTCTTAGCTTGTTCCAGCTCCAACTTAAAAGTCCAAAGTCTCATCTGAGACCAAAGGCAAAACTCCTTCCAGCTGTGAACCTGTAAAAATCAAGAACAAATTTATACTTCCAAGATATAATGGTAGAACTGATATTGGGTACACATTCCTATCAAAGAGAAAGGAATAGGCCAGAAAAAAGGAGAAACCGGCCCCAAACAAGGCTGAAACCCAGCAGGGCACATATTAAATCTTTTAAAATAATGTTCTTTGACTCCAAGTCCTGCATCCTGGATACAATGGGGCATCTGGGCCCCCAAAGCCTTGGGCAGCTTCACTCCCACAGCTTTGCCAGGCACAGCCCACTGGGCTGCACTGGTGCCTGCAGCTTTTCCAAGCTAGTATTGCAAGTTGCCAGTGGCCCTACATTTCTGGCATCCTGGCGGCAGTCCCGCTGCCTTGGCCGTACGAGACATTCCCCTGGTGAGGGCTCTCTGTGGGGGCTCCAACGCCACTTTTCTGCTCAGCATTGCTCTAGCAGATGACCTCTGTGGTGGCTCCACCCCTGTGGCAGATCTCTGCTTGGGACTCCAAGCTTTTCCATATATCCTCAGAAATCTGGGTGGAGGCTGCTATGCCTCCACTGCTCTGAGGTTCTGCTGGCCTGAAGACTTAACACAATGTGGATGCCACCGAGGTTTCCAACTTGGGCTCTCCAGAGCTGCCCCTTGACGCAGGGCTTCTCCAGCCAGAGCAGCTGGGATTTGGGGAGCAGATTCCTAAGGGCAGCTACACCCAAGGTCTGTCCTCTGGAACAACTCGGGCCTCCTAGGACTCCAGGTCTGTGATGGGAGAGGTGCACTTCTAGACTTCTGAAATGCCTTCAGAGCCTTTCTCCCATTGTCTTGGTTATTAGCATCTAGCTGACTCATAGCCACGCTAATGTCTTTAGCAACCGGTTTATCTTCTTCACCCTTGCATTTTTCTACTGAAAAGGCTATGAAGGACTTTCTTTCCTCTGCAGTAGTTTATAATACTACACGTTCAACTTTATGTCATTTCTTCACACTTAAGTATACATCTGTGTCAAGTTTATTGTTAAATTCTCTATGGATTTCAAAGCCATTATTTACATGATTTTTGGATGGCAGCAATGCAGCTATAATTTCTTTCTGGACTGCTGTTGGTTAGATGGTTGCTGTCTATGATAATGGCATTATGTTTTAAATCTATGTCCCAATTGTCACTGCTGCAATTACATGTGAAATTTAGTGCAACCAGATTGTAAAGTTATGCTACCTACTACCACCTATGCAAGGGTAATTTCCTCCATTAGTTTTTGGATCTAGACCAAACTGTCCTTTTATATAAATTTTTTAAAAGGAAAAAAATAATTCCTCATAGATGGATTCTTATGGATGGAATTTCTACTGAAACAGCAACAACAATAATAACTATCTAGGTTTCTAATAGAAAAATCTTTCATGTAATCGTAAAGATCTTTTTTTATTTTTTAAATTAATATCATTATATCTATTATCTTCAGTCAAAACCACTTTTAAAATTATATTATGCTCTTGTAAAGCAAGTAAAATCCCCAACCAATGATACCAGTTAGTTTAGAGCATTTTAAGAAAAACTTCATTACCCAGAAGACAGCCCCAAACTAGGGAGTCAGATGGAACTCTTAGACCATTAGCTCATACCCTAAAGCGTAAAGCTTATGCACTCAGAACTAATTTCACTCATGTAGATCAAGCCAATCTGCGACAAAGCCAGTTAAATGAAGGGTTACTCTATTTAATAATCCCCTGGCGTAGTACAATGGTACCCAAAAGCTTTGAAAGAACTGCTATCTTTCTAAAATGCTCAAGATATTACCTGGAAGGTTACAGACTCAGGAAAAAAAAAAAAGATGACTGCTAAAGAATAACTAAGTACTAGAAGTCATGCCAAATCTTTACTGCACAAGGTTAGCTATTAATGCATTCTTCTTTCCTTTCAGAAATCAGTAAAGCTACAAAGAAGCATATGCTACTGAAGAGAACAAGCACTTTGCCATTTTCCTATGCTGAGTGAAGATGTTGCCAAGAATAACCAATTGCCCTTAAAAAACAAAAAGAAAGTCATAGACTGTCCAAGATGGAAAATTCCATAGTGACCATTTAGTTCCACTTCTTTATTCTTTATCTGAGAACTACGAGTCAGATAGGTTAATTGATTTGTTCAGACCAGAATGTTTGTTTCCTGAACCCCGGGTCAGGGCTATTTCATCTTCATCAATGATTCTTAGTCATTTGAGGGTGGAGATCAATCAAATAATTTGATGTTGAGACTGAGGACATTTTCACTGAGAACATGTCCACATCTTCAGCACTTTCTAAAATGTCAGAAATCTGAATTTTCTTTTTTTCTGCAATGCTATTGTTGGGATGCCGACAGCTGTTACCCCAAAACATGCTGCTTTGACATGCTGTAATAAAGCAGCAGCCTCAGGTCTCTATGACCTCCCCCTCGCACCCCTTTCCTGTTTATCAGTTCTTTGTCACACCCCAAAGCACAGGATGAAGCTGTGCCATTATCTGCCTAAAGTCTGGACCCACCAAGGAAGAAGACAATTTTACCTTTCATCCTTTCCACAACTTTTCATTATCTTAATTCATATCACAGGAAGGTAGACTGGAGTCTGTCAGCACACCTGGGCAAACTTTTGTCCAGACCATTGTCTTCTCATTCAGTCCAATTCAGCAGTTTGAAGAGATTCAGTGTCCAGTCATTGTCTGCACTGCTGGCTGAAATGACCTTGTCCCAGGCCATTGTTGGTTCTCCCACCCACTGAGTCCCTCCCTAGGCATCATTTACTCTTACACCCCCATCTCCCCTTTCCTTATGAAGGGGGATATATAAACATTAGTACCCACTGGAGAATTGGGACATCACTCTCTTGTGATTCCCCGTGCTTTGCCCCCTCCCAGAATGCTAAATAATAAAATTTGTTATGCCTCTTCTTCATTTTGATTTAAATTTGTCAGTGAGTTTTATTAATGAAATTTCTGTGCTGAAGAGAAAGTTTTCCTTTGGCCCTTACACTGTGATTACAGTGATTTTTTGTTGTTATTTCCAGACATTTATGTTTAAATTATGTGGGGTAATTGCCCATGAGGCATCAAACCAGGCCATTTTTTTTTTCTTTTTGTACATGCTGCTCTTGCATAAATGCCCTTTGCTGGTCTTGCTAACAATTCCATGTTAGCTTGTCTAAAATTAGTAGAGATTATATGGGAACAATAGCAATACGTACTGCCTGCATTTGTTTCACTATTTATTTTATTATTTTATTTTTATTTCTGAAGAAATCTGAGGTTTTTAAGTTTTCGTGTTTGTAATCTAGCCAGAATGTCTGTGTTATCATGTGACCAGAGTAGAAATCATATTAATTTATAATAATAAATAAACTTAGTTAAATTCCAGGCTTACTGTTTGTATAACCCATACATAAACACACATCACACAAAGTCATCTTTCAAATAATTTCCTAGTTATTGCTGGGCATCTTCGAAAGTAGACATGCATGTGTCCTGCTTCTCTTCGTCTCCTCTTCAGGTTCTGTGTTGCAGTGGTCCCTCTCATTGAAGCTGCTTGAAGAAGCTTTACCTCTGGCATGCAGAAGGTGTCCATTGTTAGAAGTTCCAATATTCATGCCAAAGGTGCTTAGTCCTTGGGGTGCCAGAATGCTGTTGTTTTATACACAGAGTGTAAACGTGATCTACCTCTAATCTATGCTGTTATGTACTGTTTTCCAACACAGTTCTGGATGCATCAGGTCCCTCACTGAATTATCTTGTCAGTATCTTTGTCAGGTAGCTAGTCCTCTTCCATCACAAAGAGCCTCAAAATTACTCTCAAGAAAACAGATCCTTCAATTCATGATTCTCTTCTCCTACAGTGCTTCAAGGGTAATACACTGGACTCAGTTCCATGGAGTTTCTCCGTCTCTGGGATTTCGCTCAAGTCCTAATGGCTTAGCAGTTCTAAACATCAACTCCTGTATCTTCAACCCAGTCTTCTTCCTTTTTTAATCTTAGAATTCTATTCCCTGCCCCTCTATGAATTGGCAAATGTGCTCAGAGGAAAACCACTCAGGGTGAATATATAGCTCTCCTGGTGCCTCCCTTCTCTCACGAATTTTATTCTTTGCAATCCTGGATGCATTGCCTCCCCTTGCCCCATCCAGTGCCTTTAAGAAGTTTGATGTATTTAGTTTGGTTTTGACGGTTATTTTTAGTAAGCATTGAATTTGTTTCAGGGTATTCTGTCATGGTCAGAACCTGTGGTTCCCATTTGGTGTATCATTTTCCCAAACTTCTTAACCTGCCTGATTTCTTACGAACTGGTAATTGTTCCTCACCAGTAAAAGCTTCCCAGATCAGTTATACCTTGGCTAAAAATATTATCTATCCATAAAAGTGTGATTTTTTCCCCTTACCATACTACATCTAATAAATAATAGAATGTGAATATTGACGTGTGCTTGATTTCTTAGCAAGTCTTTCTTTTTAGCTCACGTAGCAAACTAAGTATTGTATAATTGCCATAAAGAATTACCTCTCCAAATATCTGAGGTCTCTTATTTCAATATAACAAGCTGAGTAAAAATAAATATAATGATATTTACCACTTAACTTTTCTCAATCTTTAACTTCATTTTCAAAAGCTAATTATTAGGCTTTTGTTAAAGGAGTCCCTCTTTGCTTAATGTCAAATTCTTATCTACCTAGAATATAAAATAATAATCTATTTTCTCCAGTCTTTAACACAATTTCTAGGATAATCTTGATATGCCTCAGAAAATATATACTTTTACCGATGTATATAGCAGTTGCTCAGATACGTTCAGAACCATAATGTCCATCTACTGAGCATTTATCACCTGAATTTTAAATTTTGGGAGACTTGAACACAAATAATTCTATTATTTTGACAAAATATTATTCATAGGAAATATGGACTTCCCTATACTTGTTTATTTCAATATGAGAAGAATATATTTGCTCAAGCTAACTTATAATCTTAGATAAATGTTGCTCAGTGGAAAAGTGTATGATAATTTCTAAGTTAGTATTTTTATATTTCCAATGGGGGGCATTATATTTCTGTTGTTTCTTAGCTAACCTTTACTTCAATGATGGATATCTTGGACAAGTTGACAATTAAATCTTTCCTTGCTTCCAGTATTGTTGCTACTCTGGAGACCATACTCAGTAAAACATGGAGACTAGAAAAATAAGAGGAGAAAGAATAAAGTTTTCTATCTAGTAATGACATTCTGTGGTCTAAGACATTGCAATATTTTATCCACAATGTAAAAACAAACTAAATCCTTTCTCTCAAACCTCAGGATATCAACTTGCAGGTTTATGTATTTCATTGCCAATTCACATTTATTCTATAATGAAAGAGGACATGTCCTATCCTGAGTTATATACTTAGGACAGAAATCAAGGATGTTCTCCTGTGTGGGAGGCCAGGAGCTAAGAGAAATGGGAAGGAGTAAATATTCAATGTCTTAGTCCACTGCAAGGAGTTTGGTTTTATTTCAAGTTTTAAGGATTGCAGTAGGGTGTTAAACAAGTGAAGGATAGGACCTGATTTATGTTTTTGAAATGACTTTATGGGAGCTGTGTATAGGTTATATAAGGATGGAGCAGGCGTGCGAACAGCAAGGCTAGCCAGAAAGTTGTTGCAGTCAGGCAGGTGGAGATGATGCTGGCCTAGAATAGGTGATAGCTGTGGAAATGGAGAGAAGTACATAAATATGAGATAGATTCTGCATTTAGAGCCAACAAAAATGTCTGATAAATAGGGTGTGGGGGAGGTAAAGAAAATTGATGGATTAAATCTGATATCCACGTTTGGCCTGAACAATCAGGGATGTAGAGAGCTTGCATTCTGGACATTAGAGCACCTTGTTCTTTGTATCAACTGGAAGATATCTGGGCACTTTCCAGGTACTCCCTCTAGATCCAAATTTCTTGCATGGAGAATGACTTACAGATTTTCCACTTCATTAGAATAGTTATGGGCTTTCACATTATCAAAATAGCCTTGGCTTTCAAGAGAGAACGTAAGCTGAAATCAGCCTCTCTCTGAAAGGACCTGGTACAACTGCTCCATTTCACTTGCTAAATTATTTTCTGAATCAGTCTTCTGCTCCAAATTTCTGAGATATTGCTGCCCTTCCCAACATCCCTCAGAATTCTTTTACGGAAAATTACTCAGAGGTTGCAGTAGATTGAATGCCTTCCCCAAAGTCATTAAAGTTTAATCCCCACTGTAACTGTTGAGGGTGGGAAATCCTATTATGGTAATTGAAAGGTGGGGCCTTGAAGAGGTGATTTGATTCTGATGGCCATGCCTTAATGAATGGATTAATAATGGTGGCCATGGGCGTGGTTCTGAGAGCTTTAAAGGGAAGGCATATAAGAACCTCTCTCTCTCTACCGTGCCATTTTCTGCCATGTGAGACCCCTGCATTTCTGTAAAGCTACCACCGAAGAAGACCATCACCAGATGTTTTCCCTGGACTTTGGATTTCCCAGGCTCTGAAACTGTAGCAATAAATTTTGTTTTCTTACAAAATACCCTGTACCAAGTATTTCGTTATAAGCCAAAGAAACAGAATCATACAGGGGCCTTCTCCTTTTCTTAGTTGGGTTTCAAGTTTGTATTTTAGGAATCTTATGGAATTATTTACTTTTATTTATTTATTTATTTATTTTGCTATTTCAAATAAAGAAATGTAAAGGGCATGAAAGAAATGTAAATGTGCATATTCATGCACAGATCTGAAATCCTGAATCTCTAAAAGCACTTATCATCCAGCGTTTTGGTCAGTTCTATTTTAGAAATCTCAGCTGGGATAGTATATCAGAACTCTCTTCGTAGTTCTGTCATTGCTGTTGTATATTTGTTTGTTTAGTTATCAAGTCTCTTCTAATTTTAAACCCAAAGGATCCTATATCGTTCTCAAACAATAGTTTTCAGGACTGTCCATGTGTCAGAATCAAGTAGTCTTGTGAATCTGTATGTACCCAGGCCCTTCTCCACTGTGCAGAATCATAATTGTAGGAATGTAAATCTGTAACTATAGATTTATTAATTCTGCTAATGATTATGATGAACAGCTTGATCTGAGAAGCATTACCTTAGGATGATATACCCTCCTATATCACCATTTTAGAATTATTTTATATAATGAGTTATGTTACCCATGAGACTATATCGCAAATATGATCAGTGTTGGGCAGAAAACAAGTTGGTTAACTTATCCACTGATTTAGATCCTTTGGATGCAGTCCTTCCTAACACCACAAATTAAAAGATAATCGTGCCTCTCTGTGCAGATGACAGGGTTTCACTACGAAGCAGCATTAAGCAATTGAACCTTTGACAATTGCCAGGATAATAGCATAGCAGCAGCTTAGCTAAAACAAAACCCTAATGTTTAACACACGTTTTCTAAGGTCTTATTGGCTAATATTACATAACCTTGCTCAGAGGACAATTTATATATGAGAATGAATTATCAATCATTCTTCAGGGACCAAAATAAATTTCTATTGGGGTAAAAATGGACAATTGGTCAATTTTTGCCTTATATTGTTTATTACCTGATAAGAATCTTAGTATTGCATTCATATTTTAATAATTGCAAAGTGAATGTATCTGCTAAGTGTTTAATAAAGAAATATAATTTATCTGTAAGATATTACTCTTTATTTTATATATTGTGATACCATTGGCAATGATTTTGTATTCTCTGAGTACAAAATCACAGTTTTGTATGTAAATAAATTAGATGAGCAGAGGAGTTAACAAATACAAGAGAATGGAAGAACACATTATATTTCAAAATAATGTGTGCTGGCTTGAATCATCCTCTAGGTACTCAGTCACTATTTGATGCTGGTCAATTAATATATGGTTTTTGATCCAGTCTCCAAATCTCTAAAACAGAATAGCATTTCTATAATGGTTATTGTGAGGATAAATGAAATATTCTTGTAAGTGACAAGCAGAGTTGCTGACATATAATCAAGCTCAATACATGGCAGCTATTATTAACAGTTTGCTCATGCTAAAATTGCAACACCTGCAGATCGATGATTCTTTCTCTAATCTTCTTCATGAACCCACTAATTTTCCTAATATTTCCTTTCTTCCTCCTTATCCTATCCTTCACTACCATCACCTCCTAGAACCCACTCAAACATACTGCTGCAAAACTGACAACTGGAAATAATAGTTTCACTTTTCTTCCTTTTTTTATTACTACTCTAATGTGCTAGTTTCTATTTGACTCTGTTTATTAATGTTGACATTCTAGCCTATTGAGGTCTCCCTTTTTCACGCATTTGATTTATAGAGTTCCAGTAGGTTTGTGCAGCAGTCTTTATCTCTAGGAAAATGTTCTGCTTTATTTTGTAGGAGTTCTAGTTCTGACATTTGGTGACATTTTCCCTTACTGTTGACAGGATTTTTTTTTTTTTCTGTAGATAGTGAACCAGGCTAGCATGGTGTTTCATTTGTTTTAGGCAGTCTGTGTTATATCTCATAAAGCCCTACAAAGTTCTCATCTCACAATATATTCTTGTTTTGGTTTTCCTTGGCACTTACTTTTTGTTTTACCATGAATTATTTTGTTGTTTACTAGGATATTGGAAGCTGATTTTTTTTTTCTCTAAGCATCAGGTAAAACCAGTTTTGCTGTTTTTTTTATAAGAAATTGTCCCCCTGCAAGAATCATTATGTTGTCTGAAGTTATTTATTTTTTGAGGCAATATAAAATGAAATTTCTTAATTCAACCAAAACCTAATTTTGTCATTATTTTGCAACTTCTAGGTTTATTTATAGTGGCTAACTATTCTGCAGTCAAAATTTTGTTATAGAATCTTCTTGTCTCCCAGCAAATTTTCTGTGTTTATCTAGCTTTTGCAATAGACATTACTATCCAAAATTACTGATAGAAAAAAAAATGGCTTCATTTTCATAGCATAAGAAATGTATTTTTATCGGCGTTAAAATGAGCACGATTAAGGCAACACTGTCTTGCTAGTGATGGGAATTAAGTGACAGTAATTGGATAGCACTTAACCTGGATTGATGCTCAGCTTCACACTTCATCTGACAAAGCAAGAGTAACATTTCTTTCTAGTGCCAAGGTCATGAAAAAATCACAGTGTGTATCATTCTTGCAAGGCTGGGAAGTTTAATGTACTTAGTTATTTCATTATTCACTTGTCAATCATGCCCTATTGCTATCTCAAACTTTAAGTTTTGGGTGCTTCCAGCTATTTTACCTACAACCATCATACTTAGTTTACTATTGGACTTGTACGTTGCTAGTCTAGGGACACCTAAACCAGTTATCTATGTGAATTCACCTAAATAATCATCTACCTACCCCGCAGACACATTTCACCATATTAATTATTTTATCGATAATTTTTCAATTCCAACAGTACCTTTTTAAGGTGGTTGATAGAAATTTGATAAATGTCAGAGTAGAATTTTTTACTGTGATATGGAGATAATTTATTGTTCCATGTAACATATATATTTACAAGACACACAGTAAGGTACAATTGTAAACATTTTTACAGTACAACCCATTTTCCACAGAACATATTCAAAAGTAAGATCAGAGATGTAGAGAAGAGATGGCTTAATTAAAGAGCTATATTCACAGCTTCCTATGTAATGATTCCCTCAAAGGAAAGGTTAGAGCGTATTATAGAAGATGAACAGTCATCATGCCCATATTAACTAGCCACAGGCCTTCTTAAAGAGCAAGGAAACACTCTTCCAATTTCTCCTGAGGGGGGTTCTGCACATCTTGGCTGAATTTGTTCATTCATAGGTAGCCTTAACAAGATTATCTTTGCCCTTCTCCTATGCTTTTTAATTATTTCAGTGTTTCAAGTCCTTTTTTTTTTTTTTATCATTTTTGTCATAAACTGGAATTTTGCTTTTAAGAAAATGAATGTTAAAAGTCATTTTGGAGGCCAAGCTAAACTCCCCTCTCTACCACCCACATCCCTCAACATCATTACTCATATTCTCTTGACAAAGTTTTAAACCTCCTAATCATTTCATTTCACCTGCCCTGTAGACACTAATGCTGATTTAAAACAATGTGTCTTTCTTGTGTCTACCCCTGGTAGTTGAGTCACATCAGAGGTAATGACATTGACCAGCAGAACGGCACCACTGACAAAACAAAAATTAAATTGCAAAATGAGTGAAAGCTACAATATCAATGGGATCACCAACATTACTGTTTCCCTCGAATTCCCCCATTCTTCTCAATCACTATTTTAAACCTTCTTGATGTTCCTTGAAACACCTTAGTATGTGATCTCAGACCCACTTTAAAGAGAAAAAAACAAGCCATCTTGTCAAAAGGCCCTCGATTTGTCACTATCAAATTAACAAATATGGATCTAATTGGATCTCCTTCCCTACTACTTTAATAGATGAAATGACTCTCATTTTATCTAAAACAATTTCTTTGACTCTATCCGTTGTAAGGCACCCTCCCACAGGAAACACACTTACATGCCACTCATGCAGAAATGGGCAATTTATTCTCTCCAGCTGGCCAGCATCTGTTTCCCAAAGTGCAACCAAGGAAGAGCGGCATTGAGCCTTGGTCTTGTAGGATTTTTAATGACAAAAACTACATCCTGTTGGCACATGAGTTTGTCCAGGTGCACAAAGCAAGCTAGGGAGCTAGGTCACAGAGGCCAAGAATGAGCCATTCGAGCAATCAAGCATACAAGTTTTCATTGTGTATGACTCCTGTTCCCATGTAATAATTCACTGTGTATGGCTCCTTTGTCTATGCAATGGTTCTTGTTTCTATGAGAAGGTTTACGGTTTCTCATGCAGAAGGGGGGTAGTCTGCAGGTCAGACAGGGGGTAAAATGGAGTTACTTAGGGCCGAGCCCGTGGCGCACTTGGTAGAGTGCTGCGCTGGGAGCGCAGCAACGCTCCCGCCGCGGGTTCGGATCCTATATAAGAATGACTGGTGCACTCACTGGCTGAGTGCCGGTCACGAAAAAATGACAAAAAAAAAAAAAAAAAAAAAAAAAATGGAGTTACTTAGGTTAAGCAATCATTCTACAGAAGCAGATAGCATACATTATGAAGGTGTAGGGAGCTCTATTTCATTCCCAACTCCTCTTTAGGAAAGAATCAAATCATTGATTCATTGGTACTTAATTTGTTGTTATTAGTACGTAAGACAAGGAGTTTGACTGATTGTTCGTTAACCAAGGTGACCAGGAAAAAGATTTTCAAACCAATTTTTATTATTACCATATGATTCTTCTCTTTCTTTAATGTGTTTTCTGACTAATGCAAGGCTGTCTCTAATAACACCCGAATGGTTGGTATAGAAACAACAGGTTTTCCTAGAGCCATATATAATCCACCTTGTTAGTCTGATTGTGTGAATTATATATGGGTATTCAGTTAGGTCCAGCCTCTGTGCAGGATGCAATGAACACAGCAAAGAAGAAAGAATTAACTTTTACAACATTGTCAGATTGACCACTTGGTGTAAATTTTTATCAAAGCACTTTACATTTTAAAATTGTTACTTAATTGGATAAACTCTCAATAAACTAGGAATAGAAAGCATCTTTCTTAATCTAGTAAAGTGCATCTCCAAAAAGCCCACAGCTAATATCATACTTAATGGTGAAAAACTGGGTGCTTTTCCCATAAACTGAGTAATAAGGCAAGCATGCCCATTCTTGCCATTTTTATGCAGCATTGTATGGGGCCAGCATTCTATGCTAGCCCGTCTGCTTATGACAAAGAAGTCCAGATAGGAAAGGAACAAGTAAAACTGTCTTTATCCATAGATGGTATGGTCCTGTGTGTAGAAAATACTGAGGAATCCATACAAAAAGCTACTAGAACTAAACATGTTTGGCAAGTTCGAGGACCTGAGATTAAAATGAAAAAAGCAATTGTACTTCTATATACTAGCAATGAACAGTGTAAAAATGAACTTAACAATTTCATTCACAGTAGCATTGAAGAGAATAAAATATTTAGGAACAAATTTAACAAAAGTATGCAAGACTTGTCTGTTGAAAACTACAAAATACTGCTAATAGAAATTAAACACAATCTAAATAAATGCAGAGATATTTCATGTTTATAGACTAGAAGACAATATTGTTAAGATGTCATTTCTTCCCAAATTGATCAATAGATTCAGTGTAACCCCTCTCAAATTTCAGGAGGCCTTTTTGCAGAATTGACAATTGCTTTTGTTGGTGGGTAGGCCTCTCTGACCAAGGGGTGAATCTGGCATAGACTGAAGAAGGTTATGGTTAGTGATTTCAGCAAGTTTATCATCTCTGAGGTGGCAACAGAGAGGTTGTAATTCCTTGTATGTAGGGGATGCATTTAGCCCTTAGGAGGGCAAAAGGAAGGAGGCTCACCCAGTTCTCACCAATCTCTAGTTTTAATTGGGTGTTTCTTTTAAAGTCTGATTCATTCGTTCCACCTGTCCTGAACTTTGTGGCCTGTAAATATAATGTAAATTCCAATTTATTTTTAATGTTTTAGCTAAGAATTGGGAAATTTGGGCTGTGAAAGCCAGGCCATTGTCAGACCCCAAGGTTACAGGTAGGCCAAATCTGGGGATAATTTCTTACAACAATTTTTTTAGTATAATCTGAGCAGTTTCAGTTTTAGTAGGAAAGGCTTCTACCCATCCAGAGAAAGTGTCTATGAACATCAAAAGGTAGTGACACCAATTTTGTCCAGGTTTTACCTCAGTGAAGTCAATTTCCCAGTGTTCGCCAGGGTTGGTTCCTTGCGTTCTGGTTCCAATGGCAGCCTTGATTTGGGCCCTGGATTTACTTGTGAACAAATTGCATATCTGGCAACAATGTCTTTTGTTATTTTGTTAAGGTCTTGGATGTAATAATAGATTTTAAAAGTTCAGTTCATTTTGTGGATCCAAGGTGTGTATCTGTTGAATCAGCAATTTGCCTAGAGCTTGTGGCAAATAAATCCTGTGGTCTGGCAGAATTTTCTAATTCATGACATTGTTGGAAGGTTTTAAAATCTTAGCATGTTTTATTTCTTTTTTAATATAATGGAGAGTCATGGCAATTGAGGTGCCGGAACGACTATTAAAGAGTCAAATGGCCCCACTGGTTTTAATGTGGCCTCTTTGGCAGTCAAATCTGTAGCAGCATTGCCTTGGGTCTCAAACAAGTTATATTTTGGTGCCCCGGACAATGTATGATGGCCACTATTTCTGGATACCATATGGCCTCAAGAAGGGCTAGTGTTTTTGCTTTGTTATTTATTTATTTATTTATTTTCTGATATTAATAGTCCTTTTGTTTGTATAAGGCCCTGTGAACATGGGCACTGGCAAAAGCATATCTGTTGTCAGTATATATGTTAACAGTTTTATCTTTTCCATGTTTTAAAGCCTCTGTTAGGGCTGAGTTCAGCCTTTTGAGTAGCTGTTCTTTGGCTTAAGGGTTGAGCTCAAATGACCCAATCTAAAGTTACCATGGCTGTCCTGGCATACCTGATTCCATTGGAGATGAAACTGCTTCCATCAGTGAACAGCATTTCATTAGGCTCTGTCCAGGGCACATCAGTCAAGTCTGGCTGGAGGCCTTGGAGAATTTCAATTGTTTTGAGGCAGTCATGGACAGGCTTGGTTGGGTTGTCATCTGGGAGGAGGGTAGTTGGATTTAGAGCCATGGTTTTTAGGGGCTGATCTAGAAATAAAGCCTAATACTGGGTGAAACGGGTGTTGTTGAGCCAGTGTTCAGGTGCACTTTGTAAGAGAGTCTGTACAGAGTGAGGGACCACTAAGTATACGTCTTGTTGGCCTCTTTTACCAGTAAAGCAGCTGCCCTTATGGCTCAGAGACAGGTTGGCCATCCTGCTGCTATGCTGTTCAACCTCTTGGCGAGGTAGGTGATAGGCCTCTTTTCAATAGGCCTCCCATTCAAAGCCAAAGAGTGGTTGGCTTTCTTTGGCCAGTGGGAGGCAGAAGAAGGCATCCTTAAGATCTAGCTTTTTGGTTTGTTTCTCTTCTGGACTATCTCTGTCATTGAAGAACCTCTGGGCAATTTCAACCAACTCAGATAACAATTTTCCTTTAAATCCTTCCTGTCTTTGAAGCTTTCTCCTAATGTCTGGGGCTGACTGGGTATCAAAGGCAATATTTACTGCCTGCCGGTTTTCTGGGATCTCGGGGTCCACAGCAGTGTAGGTCCTGTGAGCCTCCATGATGCACTCCTGGAAAGCGGCAGGGGTTTCGTTTGGTCCCTGAATAGTTTCACTTACTTTTGATAGGTTAGTTGGCTTCCAGGCTGCTGTGCAGAGTACCTTAGGAGAGTCTGATGGTGCAGGTCAAGAGCCCCCTTACCTAGGTCTGTGTTTGGGTCCCACATGGGTCTGTTAGAGGGGAGCACACGTTCAAGGTGAACAGGGTCATCAGAGCATCAGCCGTCGTGACTGGTAACAGTTTTCAGGGCCTCCCTCCAGATCCACTTGCGTTCGTCTGATGTGAAGAGAGTCTGCAGGAGCTGCTGACAATCATCCCATGTAGGCTGGTGGGTAAAGAAAACAGTCTCCAGGAGGGAGTTGAGGCCCTGAGGTTTTTCTGAGAAAGAAGGACTTTGATTTTTCCAGTTGTAAACCATGAAGGGAGCCTGGTCTTGAGGAGTTCTGGGAGGCAAGGGAGCCTGTTGGAGCAAGAGAGGGGTTTGGAGGAATGTCAGGGAGAGGCAGTGCTACTCCGAGTATGGGAAACAGGCAAAGAAAGTCCAGAAATACACCCATAGTTCTGGTCAATTGGTTTTTAACCAAGTTGCTAGATCAATTCTTTAGGAAAAAGCTATGTGTATGCCCTGAAAACTATTTACACTACCATTTAAATATTTTATTTATATCTACCTAAATGTTGACTCTGACAACTGTCAGACTATGGAGTTAATAAGGCTGTATATTTTTTAAAGTAATGAACAGAGTATGCTTTCTTAGCTGCCTAATTCACATTTTTCTGAGGTGTTTTGTCAGTTAATACTTTCAACCAACTTAAAAGTAATGTGTTCCCCATGTTCTCAATGAGTGGAAAGAATGCAAAAAAACCTGTGTTTAACAATAAGGTCAGCGTGACATAAAGTAACAAAAGCCAATAAATCAAAAATGAGGTTGACATTCAAGGACTAATCTAGCAGTCCTACAACAGTTCTTCAAATTCTTTTCTTTGGTTACAGTATATTCAGAGATTAAGCCACTGCTGTTATGAACTACTGCTGTCTAACTTATCATCAACCTCCCCAAATTTTTAAGCCTTCTCCAGTGAAGGGAGAAGAAATTATTAAAGGAAATACTCTTAGCTTATTTTCAATTTTTGAAGCCACCTTGGGTCTTCAGAGGCGTCAGAGAGTATGGGAGGCACTGTTGGGTTTGAAGCCTTCTTCAAAGAAGCTAGAAAAGAAGTCTTAGTTAAAAGCACACATGGTGTTCTATTTCCATTCACCTTCGGACATTTTTTTTTATGGCAACTTTTTAGTCATGATGGCTTGACAGAGACTATATCAATCCAAAACTGTATGTAAGGGGGTTTTCCCATAGACCTGTTTGGAGGAATTTTGTCCCATTTGTTATATAAGACCACAGTTAATGACACACAATAACACACAACTGGCAACACACAAAAGACAGACAAGTGGCCACATCCAAAATTACTTTAAGATATCCACAGACACAACAATCACAATGACAAAGATGAACAAGAAACACAGAAACACAATTTCTACTGACTTGCAAGTCCTAAACCCAAATCCAAATTACCAGTAGGCCCAGCAATGTCTCAGGAGCCCAAGGACTAGGGGAGTTAATGCTGCATCCAGCCTTCCACTAAGTCCAACCATTGGTGCACCATCCCTTCCTGAGATCTCACCTACCTGGGGAGAGAGTAAAGTACCCTGTCTGCCTCCAGTGAGAAGAAGAGGAACAGCTTCTCTATCTTCTCCTAGGAGATAAGTGCAAGGAGGGATATGCTCACCAGAGAAAGAATCTCTCTGGGGCCTCCAAAATGTTGTGAGGCACCCTCCCACAAGAAATGCACCTACATGCCACTTGTGAAGAAAAGGGCAGTTTATTCACTCCAGCTGGCCAGTGTCCGTCTCCCAAGGAGCAACCAAGGAAGAGCAGCATTGGGCCTAGGTCTTGTAGGGTTTTTAAAGACAAAAACTAC
Source organism: Cynocephalus volans (assembly GCF_027409185.1). Taxonomy (NCBI): domain Eukaryota; kingdom Metazoa; phylum Chordata; class Mammalia; order Dermoptera; family Cynocephalidae; genus Cynocephalus; species Cynocephalus volans. Next base: position 142,071,350 of record NC_084468.1, on the reverse strand, counting down.
ATCCTGTTGGCACACGGGTTTGTCCAGGTGCACAAAGCAAGCTAAGGAGCTAGCTCACAGAGGCTGAGAATGAGCCTTTCAAGCAGTCAAGCATACAAGTTTTCATTGTGTATGGTTCCTGTTCCCATGTAATAATTCACTGTGTATGACTCTTGTTTCTATGCAATGGTTTTTTGTTTCTATGAGAAGGGCAATGGTTTCTCATGCAGAAGGGGGGGTAGTCTGCAGGTCAGACAGGGGCAAAATGGAGTTACTTAGGTTAAGTAAACAATTCTACAGAAGCAGATAGCATATGCTATGAGGGTGTAGGGAGCTCTATTTCATATCTTTATCACATCCCCTTCTTTCTCTTTGCTGCTTAGTACGCATTTGTCCTTTTACACTCTCCTCTTACTTTTAATTTTGTTACGTGTTAAATTCTTCCCCATATTTAAAAAAAAAAACACTCCCTTGACTCTATGTTTTTCTCCAACTTATATTGTAGCTTTCACTTATTTTACAATTTAATTTTTATGACCTTTTGTAGGTGATAGCTGTCTTTATTCCTTATTTTCAACTTATTTCTCAATTCAGTTTAATCTGATTTCTGACTGTCATTTTGGTGATTCTGTTCTTGCTAAGGTCACCAAGAGACTTCCCCAGTCCATCTATTCTTAGAATTGGTACAAGCATATCAAGCAATCTGTCCAAAATTGAAGTTACATATTTTCTTTTATCTCTATATCTGTTCTTCCTATGGAGTTCCTTAATTGTGCTGTCATATATCCAGTTTCTCAAACCAGAAAACTGGATGGCATACTTGCTTCTTTCTTTTAGCCTTTACATCTGGTCAGTAAAAGTTATAATGGATCTTCCTAGTGTGAGATTCACCAGAATCACTCAAGAAATGTTAAGTATTAAAAATAGTAGAAGCATCAATTATCACATTTGGCATCCACTAACTATTTGTGTAAATTTATGTTTTACATGTGTTTTGTTCAAAAAGTTTCAAGTTGATTTGGGAGAAACTTTTTACTATCCCCTTCTCAGTTTTCAATTTCTACCACAATACCTTTAGAAAGATTTTCCATCCCAATTTTAGCGTAGAAAAAGAATACTAAGTTTTATTTCCACCTTACAACAGACATCAAAACAAATGGCAGATGGATAAAAGAGATAAACGTAAAATACACAATCAAAAAAGATGTTAATAAGACGTTAATAAGCCTCAATGAAAAATCGCATTATAATAAAATGAAGAAGTTATAAATATATATCACTAGAGTTTACCTCTTATAAAGTTAAAATAATGATGAGGTAAAAATAATTCTAGTGTAAAAAGCAAATTGCTAAAATGTTGCAACAAATATGTTCTACCAAAACATCTTTGATGAGAGTTTATCTTTTTCTAGGACTCTATATACTTACATGGTACAATCTAGTAGATGTCCCAGATAGGCCTAACCTAGGCCCACCACTTGGATTAAGGTATTTCTTGCATATTTGGCTGATATTCTGATTTCCAGAATCTATTTGTATGTGAAAACACCTTTGAGTTTTCGTGAAAGCAAAGGAGATCATATCCATGCACACTGGGGCAAAACTAATAAGGAAATTGCAAGCCACTGGCATCCAGGACCAGCTCGTGGTGATAATGAGGGGAAATTGGAAGAGCTGCCTTTAAAGGGGGACTGTGTGAAACTGGAGAAAAATCAACACTGCTTTTGTGCTATCTGACAACATGTGATGCCATGTGAGAAAGCCACTCATCTCACTTTTGTGTCAAAGACAACATGGCTTCAGAGCAACTCCACAACCAGTCCAAACAGAAGATGTACCCATGAAAAGTTGGATGGAAAATGGAAGCATTGCCAAGTGGATACAACCAATGTCTGCAAGGACTATTGGTACTAGAAGAAGCTCTAAGAGTAAATAATAGCAAATTGAACAGGAGAGAAAAGCAGAGCATATTAATATGCCCAGAAGCATATGAAAAGAGAATTGTTCCAGACTTATTGTTGACCACATGGGAGACACTCCTGAGGATATCTTAAGATGTTTGGAAGAAAATAATAAGTGAGGAGACTTGGAGTTATAGCAGGAGCAGGTGAGGAAAAATTAATCAAATTATGGTTATGCCACTTGTGCATTTTATTTTGATCCATAGACTGACGAGGTGTAGAGAACTATCACATGCACACAAACACATACACATGTATACAAAGATAGCCTAAAAACTCTACATAGAAAAACAGGAAATAATCTAAAAATGGATACAATAAATTAGTAACAGTGGTTAATTCTGTTTCATGAAATGCTATGTCAGTTAAATTTTCATTTATATATTTTTGACATTTATCAGTATTTCCATAATGAATACATGTATATACTATATATATATGGTTTTTACAATAAACAAAATAATGCTTGCTATATTGAAAATAAGAACAAAAGTAAGCATCTATTCATTCAGTTTTCTGAGTTTTATTTACCTCTATACTGTAAACACTATAATAACAATTTGCCAAAATTTCTTTAAGCCTGAATTATTGCTTTTCTTTACATGAAGGAATGTTATATTCATATTCTCTATATCAGTGTATATGTGGAAAGCCGGACACTTTAAAACAATGAATAATGAGCTGCAGATAATTAAAGAACAAAACCTTAAGTAAGGGAATACATGATGAAGAAAAAACAGTGAGACCTAAACACGATCCTTTTTATAAGTCAGCATTTTCTCTCACAAAGTTAAGTTTCTGGTAAGAATGTATGAAAAAGGGACATCAACTTTTAGCATTAAGCTCCCTTTTTCCATGAACTAACAGCATGAAGTCTTGTCGGGTTGCCTCTGAGACTTGTTTCTGGCTGTTATTCCCATATTTGAAGACATGGCTCATGTGTGCTGAAGCCTACGAAACATGTTCTGTAGACTACATGGAGAACCAAATAAGAGCTAGTATTCATCTGTATTAGCAAACCTATAAAATCATTTAGTGGTGGTTTGTGGGGGTAGGGGGGACTATATGCTTGTGTTCAGAACTACTATGCATCAAGGAAATATGAATACAAATATTTTAGTATTTCCCCAAGAACATACACTAAATAAATGCCTGTTCAAGATTTTAACAGGACTTCTTTTCATAATTATTATTCGAAAGCCAAGCCTTTTTTAAAATTTCAAACTTCAACTAGAAATTGAACTGTTGGGGTAGCCAAATGGAGAACATTGGCTTTGGTTGGGAAGGCAATTAATAAAAATCATAAAATATACTAAAATGAATATTCTTAGTGAATATCCCAAATGCTCCTTTATAACACAATTGAGAGATGTTTCTCCCATCTTACACATAAGTTCCATTATCTGATGAATAAATTTGCAACATATTAGTTTCCTGAATGAAAAATGTCCTTCTCAAATTTTTCTTCAAAATAAATATTTTATTTACAGAAAGGCATTTTGTTATTACTCAAATGTGCTGAGAAATGTTTGTGCCTCAAATGAAAGAATAATTTTTTTAATTTGTTTAAAATACCATTCAATAGTCAACTTTGTGATTTGGAATTTATTTTTACTTATTTGGAATAAAGACATTGACGTAAAATCCAACATGTGACTTTTAAGACTAAATTATCTAACCAGTTAAAAGTTCATAGATGAATTTAAAGGGATCAAATGGAATACCAATACAAGTATATTTTTCTATTAGGACTTTGAGAATAGACTTGATTATCAAACAAAAAATCAGAGTCTACACAATTACCTGTTATTTAGGACATTAGAAGAAAACAAAGCTCATTTTTCCTGTGAAATAATCAATCTTAACAAATTTTTCTAAAATCTACTTGTTGACCTTTGTATTAGACTTAATGTGATTCCTAACGTATTGTCTACTACGAGATTTACCCTCTCCCTAACCATTGGATTTTAAATACTTTTGGCCTCAACTGTGTGGACCTGATGTTTCATATTCTGAGTACAGTATTTCTGCTACTAGCTGTTACTATGTAGATCCTTGTATTTTACTAGCAATTGGAAATGTGAACGTTTGGCTAACGTTTTTTCTAAATACCTCTTGTAGGAGTCCTAGTCTATAGATGGAGAAATAATGATGAGGTGGGGATGGGGGCCACTATTTCGGGCAGTTTGGGTTTTGCCACTTGCCTATTAATAGAAACTAGTTTTCTTCAATTCTATAAGAACTTGGGCTAAAATGTATCTCAAAGGATAAAATGTTTCCTTGTCTGAATTTTGATATTTATCTCTTTCACACTCTAAAAATGGATTGCATATACCATAGGTATAGATTCTGAAATATATAATTTACTTACTCCAATTTTAAGTTCTATAAATAACACTGAATTTTCTAAATCCAAGGATTGAGTGAGAGAACCACTTTTCTTATATTTTCAAACAGCATTCCATACAAAAACATATCACAGAAGTATGACATTAGGTTAAAATGATTTATTTCTTTAGACTACAAGCTTCTCAAGAGGAGACTTGAAGTTTTATTACTTTTACAGTATAGTCACATTACCTATCAAAATTTGTTACATAGTCATAAAGCAATAAATACTTAACTAAATTGATACATTGATTTTTCGGAGATTTTGGTGAAGGACAAATCAGTATTTTTTTAAATCGAAATAATGAAGCTATACACAATTATGCTGTTTGTAAAATCAAAGAATATTTTTCTCATTTTCTGATTTTGCTTTATTTTGATGTATTTTTGTATGACAGTGAGATTAGTAATCTCTTTTTAAAAATCTGTTGCTGTATATAAAACTGAAAACAGAAATATACATCATCTGTCTTGTCTACATTGTACAATATGAAATAGGATATTTGATGTAAGCTGAAATTCAGTCTGCAATATGTAGTTCTGTGATAGCCAAATAAATATAAACACAAGGCTCACACTGTCTTTGAAACTGTTGAGTTGAAAATCAGTGGACTTGCTATAATTGGATCAGCATCATCAAAATGAGTGGTGGTCATGCTAACTCTGGCATATAACAATCAATGCTCTACTTTAAAGAAAGTTGTAACAGAATAGCTTACTTTGAAACCAACATCAAACTTAAAATGATTTGCATTATTTCTATTACAGATATTATTTACTTGACTTCCACTTGCAACTCATTACACACAAATTAGTGCATTACTACTACTAATGCTTAAGAAATGTTTCTAATAACCTAGTTACTATTATAATAATTTATTTTTCCTTTTCTTTGTGTCAACAACCAAACTTTATTAAGACTTACTATCTTTCAGACACCTTGCTTTTTTCTCTCCATTTATCCCTCTTTATCTTTTCCTCATCATCCCTCTCTTTGCCATTTATACTTGTATTAGTCCTTTTCTGTTGCTTATAACAAAATACATGGAACTGGGTAATTTATAAGAAAATGAAATTTATTTGCTTACAGTTTTGGAGGCTGCGAAGTCCACAGTGCAGAGAACACATCTGGTGAGGGTCTTGGTGGTGACTTCAGTGATTCACGGTCTCATGCTGTGAAATAGCAAAGCTGAAAGAGCAGAGAGACAGACTCTCTTCTTTTAAAGTCCTCAGAACTGTAACTCCTGACCACCATTTTTAATCAATTCATGACTGCACAGTCCCACAATCCAATCACCTCTTCAACACCCCACTTTTCAATTACCATAATAGGGTTTCCAACCCTCAACAGTTACAGTAGGAGTTAAATTTCTAATACATGAAACTTGAGGGACACAATTCAAGCTTCCTGCCTCCAACACTGGCTTACAAGTATTATCAAATTTTCACACAATTTAAATGACCAGACTACTCCCTAATACCTAAGAGTCATAACTTTGTAAAAATGTAAATCTGAATGATTTATCAGAATCCTACTAGGGTTTCTTTCAGTTCTCAGTGAGTTAACATTCACTCACTACTAGTAATACATGAAATCTCCTAATTTCCAGTGCTTTGTTGTATGTGTGATCCATCAAAGCCTGAAGGGTCCACTTTTCTCAGGATAGTAATAATAATGTAAAATCTTATTTTACAGATACCATCTCAGAAATAAAAGAATGTCCAAAACCAGAATAATGCTGAACTTTAAATATTTTATTTTAACCTACTTACTTGGACACTGGGAAGTCAAATCTTCACTTTATGCTCTTTGAAACTTTTGTTCCAAATGTTTCTTTTTTTTTTTTTCACTCCAATGCTTCTAATCTTTGAAAATATCTTTTAAAAAATTTCACCTTAATTTGGCTTTCAGTCATTTCTTTATATTTATTAAGCCATTCACTTACAGATCCCTTTATTTAGGAGAGTAATTTTAAATCATTACTGTGTTTAAGAAAATGAGATAAGCTTATTTGAGAAGCAGGTTATAGGCCCCTCTCCAAAAGATGTTAGTTCAGCCTGCGGTAGAACTAAGACATCTGCACATTAAGCATCTCAGGTAATTCTGATGCAAGCAGTTGGTGAACTCTGTTTTAGACACTCAACTTTTTCCACATTCACTTAATTTTTATGTTACTTGTGGACAGAACTTGTCCAAGTCTCATAATTGGGATTTTAATCTAAAACCAACATTGCTTCTTCTTTAAAAACTGTAACAGGGAGGAATCACAGTTATTCAGAGCAAGTTAGCAGGAAGAGAAATAGTATAGTAAATGGCATGATATGACATTTTGATTAAAATAAGTAACTAATTTTTCCAATAATTACTTAGCATAATTTATTGCATTTTTTTCTACTTGTTAAAAAGCCACAGAATGTTTGCTAGCCCATTATATAGATACGTATACAGACACATTTATGTACACAAAGATATATAAAAATATGTACATATATTTGTATGTATGTATATATGTATATGTATATGTGTGTGTATTTAACTTTTAGAACTTTATATATTGAAATTTTGCCACTTGAAGTTAATCCTACAAAAATCCTGCCTTTGATGAAAAAGATTACAAGAGTACAAAACTGTGTGATAATAGGAATCTCTTGTAGATTTCCTAAGAGATACCATAAAATATAGAATAAACCATTAGTCCAAGTTCAATGTTTAAGCATTTACTCTGTTTTCAAAATGCTTAAAAATGTATTAGACTCATGTAATTATGCAATATTTTTTATTCCAAATATTTACTGTGTTTTTAAAAATGACTAGAATATATGCATTTTGCCAATAGCTCACCTTTGTAATTAGGTTCTTATTTCCTATATAATTCCATAAATCTGTGCTGAATTACCTAAATTTTAATGACCAAGAGTGTTGAGGAAGTTACCTGAAAGCCATAAAGCTGTTAGATTTTAATGAGAGGTATAATAGAGAACTCTTATGTTCCCCAAAGAAATGATTACTCCAGTCATAGTAGACACCATTTTTTAATGAAATTGTGTAGGTTTTGTTTAAGCACTTGAAAAAGTATGCCCTAGGCAATTGATAATTTCATAATTTTTTTTAAATTTATGCTTATTACAAAGTGATATACATATTCAGGCATGAAAAGAAAGATTAAAAGTAAAATTTGACATATCTATTATTATTGTATGAATAAGTCAGCTTTAAAACAATGCAATATGGCCTCTTGCCATCTCTTAAGGGAGGACCACTGCTGGTGGCCGATCGCGGGGGCTGACCGCCACTTTGCCCTTGGCAAGAGAGGCTGCCTCATTTACAGGCAACAGCTTTGAAGTATGGAGCAGGAAAAGAACTGTTTCTTAGCTGCAAAAGTGAGTCTCTAAACAGGGAACACGGTGCCGGGGCTGCTGTTGACGCTGCCAGGATCCCAGAGGCCGGGGCCATGCTGAAGGTGGCCAGTTGCCCTATTCAGGATTTGAGGTTTCAGGCTGGCATAAAAGAAGATTCCTGGGAGCACCCGAGCTGCGCCACAGGACCGAGTGAGCAGCCCAAGATGGCGGCGGCCGAGAATGGGATGGCGACAAAGCAGAGGCAGAGAGGGAGCCGCCGACCCGGCACAGCCCTGTGAGTGAATGACCCCCGGCCAGGCCCTGCTCGGGGGGCGGACGACCACCCGACTTCCGCCTGCCCCACCGGGCCACTCACCAGCCCTGGGGCTGCCTCCATTTTGTCAGGTGGTGGTGGCTCCGGCTGGGCTCGGCCAAGCCTGTCCTTCCTCGCCCGACTCGGCTCCTCACTGAGCCTTCCCACTTGCTTGCCCTGGCGGGGCTTCCCGGGGCCTGTGGGCTGGCCTCCCCTCCAACTCCCTCTGCAGTTCTCTGGCAGGGCTGGTGGCGTGGGGTGTCCCCGGCCAGCGTAGGGAGGGCAAGGAAGTATGGGCTGGGCCAACTGTCACTCTACCACACCCTGTACTCCAGCCCCCGGTAAACTTCCTGTTACCTGGAGGCAGATACCATCTCTGCGGCCACCAGTTGGGAAAAACACCTAACTGATTTCTGGTTAGTAATAGTGTGGTCGGAGAGTTCCCGAGTTCGCTTGAACCTGCTGGAGAGCTGACTTCGGGTGGGCACCGGACTTGGTCCGCGTCGGGGGGATTCAAAGGTGAACCATGTGCTGTAGGCTCCACCCCTGAGGAGCTCACGCTCTGGTGTGGGAGATAAGACAAGTACACAAATAAACGCGATACCAGGAGGAAGGTGATAAGTCCCAAGAAAGATCTACACAGTGGTACAAAGGCACCCAGAGCTACCAGTCATCTGCACCCAGCGGAAACCTGGTAGACTTCCTGGGTGAGGCAGTGCCAGCAGGGTCTTGAAGGCCCAGCTGATAGACAAGGGCTGCAGAAGACACGTCCCAGCCCAGCCCAGTGTGCACAGAGCGGGAGACGTCTGGCTAGGGAGGCAGAGACTCGACAGAAACCACACACCCTGTGGGGTCACCACTGCATGATCCAACAGCCAGGGCCAGAGCGCACGGAACAGGGAGAAGTCCTGCATGGGAAGTGGAAGCTCAACAGAGACCACACACCCAGCGGTACCACCCTGTGATCCAGCAGCCCAGCAGAGTCCAACCTGACCAGAGAGGTGACTCCCCAGAGAGGCCCAAGAAAAAAGGCAACCACACACGCAAGGCACTAGAGGCCAACTGAGCAGTCACGGAGGTAGCCATACCAAATTGGCAACCACAGCAACATCTTAGCTTGTCAATAGTCTCAAACCAGTGGACTGTGAAACTCCCTGCCACAATGAATAAACATCAAAAAAAAGGTACCAGAAATACAAAAAATCAAGAAAGTACAACACCAAAAGTTAATAAATCTCAAACTCTACATCCTATAGAACAAGAAGCCCTTGAAATAACTGAAAAGGAATTTCGAGTGATAATTCTAAGGAAACTGAATGAGATACAAGAAACTCAGCTAGACATCATGATGAAATGAGGAAAAGTATACAGGATTTGAACGAGGAAATGTACAAGGAAATCAAAGTCCTGAAAAAAAATGTAGCAGAACTTGCAGAACTGAAGAAGTTATTCAGTGAAATAAAAAACACAACGGAGAGTTTAACCAGCAGGCTTGTCGAAGTTGAAGAGAGAACCTCTGAACTTGAAGATGGGCTATTTGAAATAACACAAGCAGACAAAAAGAAAGAAAAAAGAATCAAAGACATTGAAGAAAATCTGAGAGAGATATCAGACAACCTTAAGCGCTCAAATATCCGAGTCATGGGTATTCCAGAAGGGGAGGAAAAAGGAGATTGCATTGAAAACATATTCAACAAAATAGTGGCAGAAAACTTCCCAGATAGGGAAAATCACAGATCTTCAGATCCAGGAAGCTCAACGATCTCCAAACGTATTCAACCCAGAAAGACCTTCCCCAAGACATGTTATAGTCAAATTGGCAAAACTCAGAGACAAAGAGAGAATCTAAAAAGCTGCAAGAGAGAAGCGTAAAATCAACTAAAAGGGAGCTCCAATCAGGCTAACATCAGACTTTTCATCACAAACCATAAGAGCTAGAAAGGAATGGGATGATATATTCAAAATATTAAAAGACAAAGATTGCCAGCCAAAAATACTCTACCCGGCAAGGCTATCTGTCTGAAATGAAGGGCAAATAGTATATTTCTCAGACAAACAAAAACTGTGGGAGTTCACTACCACACGACCACCCTTACAAGAAATCCTCAAGAGAGTACTGGGTTTGGTTCCTGAAAAATAACTACCACTGCCATAAAAACTCAAGAAAAATCAAAACCCACTAGTATAATAAAAATGGCATTCATGAAGAGAAAACAAACAAACAAAAACAGTATCGAACACCTAAGGAACCTACAAACACAGAAACCAAACAGTCAATCAGAAATCAAGGAACAAAAGACACCTAAGACAACCAAACAACCAATAAAATGCTAGGAATAAATCAACACCTTTCAATAACAACTCTTAATGTAAAAGTCTTAAATTCCCCAATCAAAAGACACAGACTGGCTGACTGGATCAAAAAGGAGGACCCAACTATATGCTGCCTACAAGAGACCAACCTCACCCATGAAGATTCACATAGACTAAGAGTGAACGGATGCAAAACGATTTACCATGCAAACAGAAAAGAAAAACGAGCTGGAGTAGCTATTCTTTATCTGATAAAATAGACTTTAAACTAAAAACCAAAAAAGAGACAATGAGGGACACTACTTAATGGTAAAAGGACTGATCCATCAAGAAGACATAACAATCATAAATATATACGCACCCAATGTTGGAACAGCCAGATTTATAAAACAAACTCTATTAGACCTAAAGAAGGAAATAGGCACTAATATCATAATAGCAGGGGACCTGAACACCTGACTGTCAATATTAGACAAATCATCTGGGCAAAGAATCAGTAGAGAAACACAAGATCTAAACAAGACTCTAGACCAATTGGAATTGGCAGATATCTACAGAACATTACATCCAACAACCTCAGAATATTCATTCTTCTCATCAGCACATGGATCATTCTCCAGGATAGACAACATATTAGGTCACAAATCAAATCTCAATAAATTCAAAATAATTGGAATTATCCCATGTATTTTCTCAGGCCACAATGGATTAAAACTAGAAATTAATAACAAATGAAACTCCAGAAACTATACAAACATATGGATATTAAACGGCATTCTACTTAATGACATATGGGTCCAAGAAGAAATCAAGCAGGAAATCAAAAAATTTATTGAAACTAATGAAAACAATGATACATCATACCAAAACCTGTGGGATACTGCAAAAGCAGTACTAAAGGGGAAATTTATTGCAATAAATGCTCACCTCAGAAGAATGGAAAGATGGCAAGTGAACAACCTAACACTTCACCTTAAAGAACTAGAAAAACAAGAACAATCCAAACCTAAAGTTAGCAGACGGAAAGATATCATTAAGATCAGAGCAGAACTGAACGAAATTGAAACCCAAAAAGCAATAAAAGAGATCAATGAATCAAAAAGTTGGTTTTTTGAAAAGATAAATAAAATTGACAAACCATTAGCATGGCTAACAAAAAAAAGAAGAGAGAAGATTCAAACAACCAAAATTAGAAATGAAAAAGGCGATATTACAACTGATTCATCTGAAATACAAGGAATCATTCGAGACTACTATAAACAACTATACGCTAACAAATTTGAAAATCTGGAGGAAATGGATAAATTTCTGGACACACACAAGCTCCCAAAACTGAACCATGAAGACATAGAAAATTTGAACAGACCAATAACAATAAAGGAGATTGAAGCTGTTATCAGAAGGCTCCCAACAAAGAAAAGCCCAGGACCAGATGGATTCACAGCAGAATTCTACCAAACATTCAAAGAGGAATTGACACCGATTCTTTACAAACTATTCCAAAAGATTGAAACGGACGCAGGTCTCCCAAACTCTTTCTATGAAGCAAACATCATCCTGATACCAAAACCAGGTAAAGATATAACCAAAAAAGAAAACTACAGACTGATATCCTTGATGAATATAGATGCAAAAATCCTCACTAAAATACTAGCAAACAGAATACAGCAACACATATGTAAAATTATTCATCACGATCAAGTGGAATTCATCCCAGGGATGCAAGGTTGGTTCAACATACGCAAATCAATAAATGTGATACACCATATTAATAAACTCAAACACAAGGACCATATGATCATCTCTATAGATGCTGAAAAAGCATTTGATAAAATTCAGCACTCATTCATGACAAAGACCCTCTATAAGTTAGGTATAGAGGGAAAGTATCTCAACATAATTAAAGCCATATATGACAAACCCATGCCAATATAATCCTGAATGGGGAAAAGCTGAAAGCTTTTCCTTTAAGAACAGGCACTAGACAAGGATGCCCACTCTCACCACTCCTATTCAACATAGTGTTGGAAGTACTAGCCAGAGCAATCAGAGAAGAGAAGGAAATATAGGGCATCCAGATTGGAAAAGATGAAGTCAAACTGTCCCTGTTTGCAGATGACATGATCCTATATATCGAACAGCCTAAAACCTCTACAAAAAAACTCTTGGAATTGATAAATGACTTCAGCACAGTAGCAGGATACAAAATCAACACACAAAAATCAGTAGCATTTCTATTCTCCAATAGTGAACATGCAGAACGAGAAATCAAGAAAGCCTGCCCATTTACAATAGCCACCAAAAAAATAAAATACTTAGGAATTGAGTTAACGAAGGAGGTGAAAAATCTCTATAATGAGAACTACAAACCACTGCTGAGAGAAATTAGAGAGGATACAAGAAGATGGAAAGATATCCCATGCTCTTGGATTGGAAGAATCAACATAGTGAAAATGTCCATACTACCCAAAGTGATATACAAATTCAATGCAATCCCCATCAAAATTCCAAAGACATTTTTCTCAGAAATGGAAAAAACTATCCAGACACTTATATGGAATAATAAAAGACCACGCATAGCCAAAGCAATGCTGAGCAAAAAAAATAAAGCTGGAGGCATAACACTACCCGACTTTAAGCTATAACTACAAAACTATAATAACCAAAACAGTATAGTACTGGCATAAAACCAGACACACTGATCAATGGAACAGAATAGAGAATCCAGAAATCAACCCACACTTACTGCCATCTGATCTTTGACAAAGGCACCATGCCTATTCACTGGGGAAGAGACTGCCTCTTCAGCAAAGGGTGCTGGGATAACTGGATATCCATATGCAGGAGAATGAAACTAGACCCATACCTCTCACCGTATACTAAAATCAACTCAAAATGAATTAAGGATTTAAATATACACCCTGAAACAATAAAACTTCTTAAAGAAAACATAGGAGAAACACTTCAGGAAATAGGACTGGACACAGACTTCATGAATATGACCCCAAAAGCACGGGCAACCAAAGAAAAATAAACAAATGGGATTATATCAAACTAAAAAGTTTCTGCACAGCAAAAGAAGCAATTAACAGAGTTAAAAGACAACCAACAGAGTGGGAGAAAATATTTGCAAAATATACATCTGACAAAGGATTAATATCCAGAATATACAAGGAACTCAAACAACTTTACAAGAAGAAAACAAGCAACCCAATTAAAAAATGGGCAAAAGAGCTAAGTAGGCATTTCTCTAAGGAAGATATACAAATGGCCAACAGACATATGAAAAAATGCTCAATATCATTCAGCATCCGGGAAATGCAAATCAAAACCACACTGAGATACCATCTCACCCCAGTTAGGATCGCTAAAATCCAAAAGACTCTGAATGATAAATGCTGGCGAGGTTGCGGAGAAAAAGGAACTCTCATACATTGTTGGTGGGACTGCAAAATGGTGCAGCCTCTATGGAAAATGGTATGGAGGTTCCTCAAACAATTGCAGATAGATCTACTATATGATCCAGCTATCCCACTGCTGGGAATATACTCAGAGGAATAGAAATCATCAAGTCGAATGTATACCTGTTCCCCAGTGTTCATCGCAGCACTCTTTACAATAGCCAAGAGTTGGAACCAGCCCAAATGTCCATCATCGGATGAGTGGATACGGACAATGTGGTACATCTACACAATGGAATACTACTCAGCTATAAAAACGAATGAAATACTGCCATTTGCAAAAACATGGATGGACCTTGAGAGAATTATATTAAGTGAAACGAGTCAGACACAGAAGAGAAATACCACATGTTCTCACTTATTGGTAGGAGCTAAAAATTAATATATAAATTCACACACACACACACACATAAAATTTTTAAAAACGGGGGGGGAGAAGTATATAATCACAATTACTTGAAGTTGATACGACAAGCAAACAGAAAGGACATTGTTGGGGGGAGGGAGGAGAGGGAGGAGGGAGGGAGGTTTTGTTAAGAGGCAACAATAATCAACCACAATGTATATCGACAAAATAAAATATTTTTAAAAAGTGTTGAAATAATCTAGAAAAAAAATAAATAAATGACACCTTTGATGTGAATAAAAAATGCAATATGAATGAACAATGTGTTCTTTAACTACTACTAAGAATATAAATCTTGGGTCACTTGGATGATCCTCTAAATTAAAAAAATATACAACTTAAAGGTTAATCTGTATTTTCTGATAATACACAGAAAATTCCCACGCAAATTCAAATTTAAGATCCTTCAATTTGTCACTAAATATAGCATGTTGTCTGATTCATTCCTGATAGAAAACAGAAATATAGCTTCTATTTCCAATAATAAAATTTGTGCACCTAAAGGTGCTTCCCAAAGTGACTTCTTAAAAAATAAATCATGTGAAATTAGAAACTGAAAAAAATGCAAATGCATTTGCAAATGCTTATATATGAAACAAAGATATTTGATACCATTGGTGTTTTCAATAGCTCCCTTATTCTTTTTCCTTACTAATTGATAGGGATTATATATAGAAAAAGAATATGAAAAGATAGCTGTATAAAAATTAGCTGCATTTTGTTAAAGCAACTGTCAACTTGAAAATCGGATTTCCTTTTCAAGAACATCTCTGATTTTGTTTTTTGAAAATGCTTCTTAATGAAGCTTTATGGTGACCATTTTATGCTGATTAAATATTATAATCAACTCATTTGTGCAGATTTGTGCAGGTCCCTTGTGCCCTTGTGGTCCTCACTTGTATTAAACATAGGATCTACTGAAGCTCATGTAGTTAGTGTTTCTCAGTAATTATTACTTACAGTCTGAAGTAAATTTCAGTTCCAAGCCATTTACATCTATATGCTGAAACTAAATGATTAATGTGGATTCTTACATATTTTTAGATTTAATTTTTCAGAGTAATGAAACTATAAATTTTGAGCTCTTAGAATCTTCTTATCTCTTATTCAATTCAGTACATAACTGAGAACAAGCTTTTAATATAGACAGAAGGACTGTCCAAATTTAAATTGATTAGCTGTTATGCTGTACTAGTATATTAAAAGCAAAAGATTTGAGCGCTATTTAAAACATAAAAAGAAATTTTAAAAAATAAAAGTTGGAAATTCAAAACATTAATTTACTTCCCCAAAAGAGTTTACATTTTTACCTTTTGTAGTGCTTTATATAGCTATTCAACCTTCTCAGAAAAACAGATTTATTCAGTGCCTGTCAGTTACCTCACAAATGTGGTTCAACATTTTACACTCTTCAATAAGTCCAAATAGGGAAATATAGTATTTCTTGACCTTATCCACAATGGTTGCACTGAACCAATTCTTTACATAAAATTGGAAAAGCCATGGACTTATGCCAGCATTATTAAGGTTCTAATTCTTTTTTTTTTCTCTCTCTTTTTTTTTTTCGCTCTCTTTTTTTTTTTTTTTTTTTTTTTGTGACCGGTAAGGGGATCACAACCCTTGGCTCGGCGTCGCCCGCGCCGCGCTCGGCCAGTGAGCGCACCGGCCATCCCTATATAGGATCGGAACCCGCGGCTGGAGCACTGCTGTGCTCCCAGCGCCACACTCTCCCGAGTGAGCCACAGGGTCGGCCCTAAGGTTCTAATTCTTATCCAACTGTTAATGCACTTCTAATTAAATTAGCAAATAATTATTTTATTATATTTATTTTATTATAGGAACTCTTAATAAAACAAATATAGGTTTACTAAGCATTATATCAGCAATAATGCAAACAATCAAGCATAGCAAATAGCTTTCATGTTTTAAAATAGACTTTATATTTTAGGGCATTTTTTGTTTCAAGACAAAATCTAGTGGAAAGTGCAGAGAGATCCCATATACCCCTGCCTCTACACATACACTATCAACATCCTCCATCTGAGTGATACATTTTTTAATAATCTACGAAGGTACACTGGCACATCATTATTGCGCAAAGTTTATAGTGTGCATTAGGTTTCACCCTTGGTATTGTACATTCTGTATGTTTTGACAAATGTATATATGCCTTGCTTCCATTATTAAGGTATACTAAAATAGTTTCACTGCCCTAAAATCCTCCGCATCCTGCCTATTCATCCATGCCCTGCCTATTCATCCCTCCCTCCCTCCTAACCTCTGGCAACCACTGATATTTTCACCATCTCCTTAAAATTTGCTTTTTCCAGAATGCCATATAGTTGGAATCATACAGTATGTAGCTTTTCATATTGGATTCTTCACTAAATAGTATGCATATAAGTTTACTCCATGTATTTCCATAGCTTGATTGCTTATTTCTTGTTATAGTATTCCATTGTCTGGATGGACCATTTACTTATACATTCACCTATTGAAGGGCATCTTGGTGGTTTCCAAGTTTTGGCAATTACGAATAGTCCTACTATAAATATTTGTGTGCAGGGCTTTTGGGGGAGACATAGATTTCAAATCCTTTGGGTAAATACTAAGGAGCATGATTGCTGCATTGCATTGTAAGAGTATATTTAGCTTTGTAAGAAACTAAACTGCCAAACTGGCTTTCAAAGTGGCTGTACCATTTTACATTCCCACCAGCAACGATTGAGGGTTCCTGTTGCTCCGTGTCACCAGCATTCGGAGTTGCCAGGGTTCTAGATTTGGGCCATTCTAATAGGTGGGTAGTGGTATCTCACTGCTGTTCTAATTTGGAATTTTCTAATGACATATAATGTTGGACATCTTTTTATATGCTTATTTTCCATCTGTATACCTTTTTTGGTGAGGTGTCTATTCAGATCCTTAGCCCATTTTTTAATTGGGTTGTTTGTGTTCTTCCTGTTCAGTTTTAAGAGTTTTTGTACACTTTGTATAACAGTCCTTTATTAGATATATGTTTTGCAAATATCTTCTCCCAGTCTGTGTTTTGTCTCCTCATTCTCTTGAGCTTTCAGTTGTTAAAATTATTAATTCTTTGAGATATCTAAAACATGGCATTTTTCTTTCTCTAAAATTTTAAATATAAGATTTACTTGGTATTAATATAGCTCCCACTTGTAAATGGAGTAAATTTAACATTAATATGACATTTTTATGTAATTACTTTTCTTATTCCCATTTTGTGAATTTACAAAATAATATCCTTTATGGCACTTTTCTCCTTCAGTATAGTATCCAGGATAGGATCTGGTGCTGCATCTAAGTCAGAAAGTTAATATCTGTAACTATATTTCCTAAAACATGCCTATATTAGTACTTCTGGGCACCTTCACTTTATTTTGTTTCATTTTGTTTTAATCATACTTTTTGTTTTGAGTAATTTGAGATTCACATGCAGTTGTAAGAAATAACATAGAGAGGTCCCTTTACCCAGTTCCATTTCCCCAATGATAACATCTTGCAAAACCATAGTCTGATATAACAATGAGTATATTGACACTGTGTGCAATAAAAATGTAACATATCATATGATTATTTATATAACAATCTTAAAATGGAAAACTAAAGAAATAGGGACAGATTAATGGTTTCCAGGAGCTGGTTGTGAGGAATGGGGATGAAGAATCTACGCATTGCTATAAAAAGCAACAGAAGAGATCATTGTGATGATGGAATAAAGGTATTTTTAAAAAATAATTAAGTTTTTCCAAAGAAAATTTTGGTAGATCTATTGCCTTCAAATGCCACAAACCTCAAAGAGGTTTTCTAAGGGCAGAGAATCTTTACTAAGATAGATGTTTCTATGTCCTCTAGTTATTGAAACCAAATAAACCACATTGGGTTAAATAAATATGGCTTTAAAGCTGCAACCTACTATGGTAGTAAGAAAATGTATATGAATAACAACATTTTTACACTTAAAAAAGAAAAACAAACCTGCCTTTCACACAGACAAGATAATAAACCAAAAAGAGTTACATATGAAAATTGATACTGATTACTTATTTTTCTCCCTGCCACAGTAAATTATGGCTTTATTCATTAAGTTCATACAGTTACTACAGTATATTAAGGATGATCTAACTACATATGCATATACTTCATGAGAACTAAGTACTCATGTTAAACCATTCAACACCCAACTAAGAAAATATTTGAAAGAGGCCACAGTCAAGTGAAGGTATAGGTTGATAAAATTTAATTATTTTCCTGATTTTCCTTTAATTGTGGGATCTACTCATCCAATCCTTAAGATAAGGAATAATAATTGAATAAATAGCTTTTTTCCTTCTCCCTTTTAAAAAACTTTAAATGCCTCTGTATTTTATTTTTATTTAATTTCTACTCTTAATTTATATAAGAAAAAATCTTATTAAAAATATCAATACACATAACTATCAATAATAACATGATAAATCAGAGTGGCAGTAAATTACTGCATCAATAGTAAAAATCCAGGAGCCCAATTGCATATATTCAAATCTTTGCTCTTCTATTTAGTACCTGTACGACTTCCAGCATGTTGTTTAAGCCCTTTATACCTCAGGTTTCTCACTGGCAAAAACAGAAAATAATTTTGTCATCCGAGATTTTTGTGAGGATTAACGGAAGTAATGATGAAATGCCATAAGAATTACACTTGGGACATAACTAGTGCTTCAAAAATATTGTACATTTAAATCAGAAACATAGCTTATTTTAATGCACCAACAGGTTAAATAATAAATAAAACTATTTTAAACATTTCTAAATACTCATAACATAACTTAATGCCCAGATAAGGCAAAGCTTATGCATAATTACAATATATACATTATTAAGACAGCAGTGCAAATGCTATTATTATCTCCACAAAACTTTTGAAATGAAATTGATAAAGTCTTCAAATATTTAAAAAGCATTTAGACATCTCTGATAACTAATTTAGTTAATAAAACACTAAAGGGTTGATCTTGAAAGTTTGTTCTAAGTTTCAGAGTTAATGACCATGTTCTCAACCTCTCTGCCGAACAGCCATCTGTGTTTTCATTTAGAGATTTTTAAGGATATTATTACTAATAGCTTATGTACTATTAAAATAAACAAATTTCTTCTGGTTTTATGATATTTTGAGCCAAGTTCCATCAACATAATAGAATTGTATTTGAGAATCATAAAATCTTTTTTCAATTTTTTCCAAAAATTATGCTTTAACTAAAGTTCTGCTACTTTCGGGCTTTGCAGGATGCAATTCTTCCATGGGCAATTCATAAGGTAAATGATTGGAGGAATTATTTTTTAAATGACCATAAACGGATAACCATAAAAAGTATGCAATATGTAGCATTTTGCCTGTATAGCCAATATGTTAAATGAAATGACAAGATGTATTGATTCAAGTACACTATGTGTGTGATAAGACGGATAAAATTTAATTTAGCAGATTTTATTCTGAAAAGAGGACAGTAATTTTATGTAAAAACTACTATGACATTTGCCTAAAAAAGAGACTGAGCCCACAAATGGCATGCTCAAAGACCCTATTTCCAAAACTGAAAAGGCAACAAAATAATTCCTTACTTTCTGAAATAAACAAAAAATAAAGAAAAGGGAGAGGAGGGAAAAAGGAAAAGCAAAGATTGGAAAATGGTGTGAGGTTGGAAATTAGATATATCCATACCCCAACTTTAGTGTACCTCAGATCTGCATTAAAATAAATTTAGCAAAAGTGATGGGACGTCACTGTCATGCTTAGGTTACAAACCACTATGACTGTCTTCTTGCTGGCAGTCTCTCTTGAGCTATTACTTACTGCCGACATATTGGAAGGTGCTCTGTGAAGGGAAAACTGGGCAAGAAACTATCTTCTGAGAAACTGAGATCTCAGTAAAATAGCTTGCAAGGAACTGAAACATAGCAACAAAAATGGTGAATGATATTGCTAGTGTCCTTTTCTATCAAGCCTTCAGATGAAACTGCAGCCCAGTCAACACTTTACTGGCAGCTATGTGAGAGACCTTGAAATAGAGGATCCAGCTTAGGCACACCTGTATACCTGACTCAAACAAACTGAGAAAATAAACAGGACTGTCTTAAGCTGGTAAGTTTTGGAGTAAGTTGCTACCTGGTGCTAGATATCTATCTATACATGTATGTATATATGTATGTATGTATAATTGGACTTATGCAATTATAGTTTATGTATAGACATATCTATAAATAGTTATATATGTAGTTACATACTAATACATAATTTTTGACCAAGGGAAAAATGTACATTCTGTAATAGTTGTTAATCTGTAACATTTCCATGTTTTTTTTTGATGCTATGAAACTTTTGTCTCCTAAATACACATAAAGACACCCATATAATTATATAAATGACCTAGTTAGACATTATATATGCTTACATATTTAACTACATAAACAGTTATGAGTATAGTAATAAATAATACCTCAAAGCTCCTAAGGTTTTCAACTTATGTAGGAAATACAGTTATCATAAAAATTAAACAAAATAAATATTTATTTTATAATAATACATTCTTAACAATTATGTATATTTTTTAAAAATTTTAGTTCAGGGCCGAGCCCATGGCGCACTCAGGAGAGTGCGGCACTGGGAGCACGGCAACGCTCCCGCCGCAGGTTCGGATCCTATATGGTAATGGCCGGTGCACTCATTGGCTGAGTGCCAGTCATGAAAAATACAAAAAACAACCAAAAAAAAATTTTAGTTCAAAAAATTTTATTAATTTCTTTAATAAATAATACCAACATGTGATTTACCTGTATGCTAAGACAGATTAATAAAGGATGCACAAATAAAAAAAATTGTTGTTTTTCTAAAAAAACAAACAAACATGATTTATTCATGAGAGGGAAGAAGTTATATATGGGCCAGTAATCTTTAAGAAATTGAGTACGTGTATTGTATTTTTGTTTTAATTAACCTGAAATTAAAAGTGGATACCAATGATTACACAACTAATCTTTTTAAAAATTCTATGACAGAATTAAATGATTTATATAGGGTACTTGCAATTTAAAACTATGACATTTAGACTGAAAACACATCAATTAAATCTGAATAACAAAAATTTTAAAATACGATGATTATAATTAGAAATTGATTTAGTTGTGACAGTGGGAATATTTCAAAGCATGATAAAATTCTGGCCCTTATTTTTGAGTGATATAAAACAACAAAAAGTCAATAACATAATTTAAGCAAAATTTAAGGAAACACAGAGTTGAAAAATGCAATCACCCAAGAAAGAAATACTGTATAAATGTTTCTAATGTCTCCATTCCACGTAGTATTTAATCATTTTAATATATTTTAATCATAGTATAATTATTTTAGTTTAGCTCAGTTTATGTACTTCAATTATTTAATAGGGTGTCCTCTAGAATTATATATAACACATGTTGACTTTTCATTTTAAATATACTGATTAGGTCAAGGATTGGACACTATAAAAAAATAGAACTTCTTTCATAGTTAACACAATTTGCTAAAAGTTCACAAATTATTGATATTTTTATCTAGCTTTCATTTTAACAAGTGTCTCTAACATTTTCTCAGGAAAGGTTTTATGTATCAATTCCCCACAACTTTACTTTTTAGAAACTCGTTATCTGCTATTCCTCCCCTGCCCGCCCCCGCCAAAAAATCAACCAATTCTCAGATCAGGCCAAATATAACAGCATTGATGGTGGATATAATTTTTGACCAAGGGAAAAATGTACATTCTGTAATAGTTGTTAATCTGTAACATTTCCATGCTTTTTTTCCTTTTTTGATGCTATGAACCTTGTGTCTCCTAAATACACGTAAAGATACCCACATGCACCACAAATACACCTTAACTGAAGGGGTCTGACTAGCTTATTTATTTTTTAGTGATAGCATATTTTATAATTTTTTTCATTCATATATAATGCATTTATAGATACAAAGCACTTAAAACAGTGTCTGGAACCATATAAGAACTCAAAAGATACTCGACATTATTATTATTTATTTTAATTAAGGAGTTTGCAGTAGCACCACTGAAGGTCAATGATGTTGTATTCCAGGTGAATATTTCTCCAAAATTTGTTATTATGAGAGAATATTTACTTTCCAAAAATATTTTATTTAATAATCACTATGTCACTAAAAGAGTTTAAAACATGAGAACTCTCAGAATGGCTAAAAAAAAAAAAAAAAAAAAAAAAAGCAAAAACAGTGGTCATTAGTAATTAGAGAAATGAAAATTAAAACCATAATGAATATCACAACATACCTACTAGAATGTCTAGAATTAAAAAGACTGATTATGGCAAGTGTTAGCAAAGATACGGAACAACTTGAACTCTCATAAACTGCTGGTACAAACACTTTGAAAAAAAAGCATTTTGGAAGGTATACCTGTTCCCCAATGTTCATCGCAGCACTCTTTACAATAGCCAAGAGTTGGAACCAGCCCAAATGTCCATCATCAGATGAGTGGATACAGAAAATGTGGTACATCTACACAATGGAATACTACTCAGCTATAAAAACGAATGAAATACTGCCATTTGCAACAACATGGATGGACCTCGAGAGAATTATATTAAGTGAAACGAGTCAGGCACAGAAAGAGAAATACCACATGTTCTCACTTATTGGTGGGAGCTAAAAATTAATATATAAATCCACACACACACACACACAAAAAAAAAACCGGGGCGGGTGGGAGAAGATATAACAACCACAATTACTTGAAGTTGATACGACAAGCAAACAGAAAGGAGGGAGGAGAGGGAGGAGGGAGGGAGGTTTTGGTAAGGGGCAACAATAATCAACCACAATGTATATCGACAAAATAAAATTAAAAAAAAAAAAAAGAAAAGAAAAGCATTTTGTTCTTGCTGTCGTTGTTTTGTACTCCCAAATTCTCAGCTTTTGTCTTTTGCTATGCTACGGAAATTTTATCTACTTTTATATGCGTAAATTTTATTATATTTTTCTTCTTTCACCTGTTTAATCTTTATTATTCGGTCATCTTTCAATTTGTTGCCTTTTTCCTAGTCTTTCTATTCAAGATTTCGAATGTAATTCCAGCGTGAAACATTCTCTGCATATTTTTCAATCATTATTAATTAATTAATTTTAGATTATACATATTTATGGGGTACAGAGTTGATTATCACTAGCATGTTCATCATTACAAATCATAATCATTTTTTGTGTCCATTACCCAATTTCTCTCTCGCACCCCTCCCCCTTTTCCACCTATAGTGACCACAGATCTCTCCTTCTGAAAGTGCAATGTATTGTCACAGCTGATTTTTCTTTCTTTCCTTCAATGTTTACTTCAAAGCCTTATTAATATGTATATTTGCAAATATACATTTAGAATCTCTACATGTACTTAATGAATTAGCCCCTCTAGTGATGTTAAATGACCCTCTATTCATTTCTAGTAATATTTCTTAACCTAAGCCATACTTTTGATATTAATATTTGCACTGTATTTCTTCATAATATATTTTCTCAATCTATTTGCTATTTTATGTTTAAATTGGATTTTTTAAATTATTTTTTTATTAAAACATATTCATTGTACATATTTATGGAGTACAGGGTCTTATTTCAAAACACATATGCAATGCATGGTGATCTAATCAGGTAATTAGTATATTCATCATTGAGAAACAATCATTTTATTGTGATGTGAACATTTGATCTCTTCCCTTCTAGTCATTTGATAATATTAGGTAATTGTGGTTAATTATGGATTCCTGGGTGGAATGTACACCAATAGAATTTATTTTTTCTATCTGGCTATAATTTTGTATCCATTAACCAGTCTCTCACTTTCCCCCTGCCCACTCCCTTTTGCTGCCTCTGGTAACTACAGTTCTCTATCCTTTTAACAGTTCAACTTATTTATTTATTTGTGTTTGTTTGTTTTTGTTTCAGCTCCCACATGTGAGTGAGAATGTGGTATTTCTCTTTCTGTGCCTGGCTTATTTCACTTTACATAATCATCTCCAAGTTCATCCACACTGCTGTAAATGGCAGAATTTCATTCTTTTTGTATGGCTGAGTAGTATTCCATTGTGTAGTTATATCATATTTTCTTTATCTCATCATCCATTAGTGGACATTTAGGTTGGTTCCAACTCTTGGCTATTGTGTTTAGCGCTGCAATAAACATTAGATTTCTTTATGACAAAAACAGTTGACTGTTGCTTTTTAAAATCTATTCTGATAAAGCAATTTCTGCCTTTATTTAGTGTTTAGACTAGTGTTATCTAATGCAACTGTGATGTTGATAATATTTTATAATATTGAGCATTTGAAATACGGCTAATAAAACTGAGACATTGCATTGTTATTTTTTGAGTAATTTAAATTTAAGTAGCCACAAGTGTGTAAGGTACTGGAAAGTGCTAATTTAGATCATTTATCTTTAATGTAACTATTAATACATTAGATTTAACTGTGCCATTTTTTTTCATTTGTCCAATCTAGTCTTTGTTTACTCTTTTCCTCCTTTCCCAGAATCTTTTGGATTAGTTGAATATATAGATTGTATTCAACTGTTATCTTCACTAATGATGTTTTAGCTCTAACATTCTGTTTTATTCTTGATTTAGAAAGCACAACTTTAAATCAACTCAATTTTTGTCATATATTACACTAATTCATGTATAATGTAAAAATCATGGTAGTGTACATCAGTTTTCTCTCTTTCAAACTTTGCACAATTGTTAGCATTTTTTCAACATGTTATAAATCTTACAATACATTGTCATTATTTTTTTTTAAACTGTAGCTTGTTAACTTGTTTAATCTAAGAAAACATTGGTTTCATATTCATCTACATATTTACCTGGAAATAATCTAGTAGAAAATATGCAATGAAGAATTAATGAGCCCCCAGATTAATGTGAATGTGAGCAAGCAAATTAATGTATGTGAGTAAGTAAAAAAAAATATTGACTATGCATTAAAAAATTCTAATGTCTTTTATACATTAAAATATACATACAGCTAAAATGCATGACAACAAAAACACAAGAGAAAGGGGTTAAATGAAGTTTCAAGTTTCTGATGTTCTAGCAATTTTGGTTTGTGATAAAATAATTTGATTTAGATTGTAATAAATAACCACTATAAGAATAATCAAAAATGTGTAACCAAAAAGTTGACAATAGAAAATAATCACATATTTTTTAAATAAATAAAAAATAAGACAAGGAAGGAGAAAAAGGGGCACATAACATAGTGCCAAGTAGAAAACAGAAGAATAATATAGAACACATAAACCAAACTATAAAATTATTACATTATACATAATGGACTAAATAGCATACACAAAAAATTAATATTTAAGGCTAGATTGAAATATTAAAACCCAACTATGTTCTGTTAATAAGGTAGACATTTTAAATATAAGAAAACTAAAATTTTAACAAAAAAAGAATGTAAAAAACTCCATAAAAACACAAATTCAAAGAAAGTTCCAATAGCTATACTAATCTCAGATAAAGTAAATTTAAGGCAAAAATATTACTAAAAATAGTTCATAATAATAAAAGGTTAAATGAAATAGAAATACATCACAATGCTAAATCTGTATGCAGTGAATTGAAAATATATAATGAGAAAAAATGAATTAAATTAATAATTAAGTAAATGGAAAAATTAATATACAGACTATCAATATTTGTGTAATACTGTAAAAACAATGCATAGAGCATTACTACCACACTCAAGTGAATGTTCTTAGACAAGAAGATACTGAAATTCAGCAATGGTAGTTTTTATTTGAAGAATCTAGATAAAGCACAGTGGATTGAAAGCAAGGGAAGTAGAAGAAATAAATAATAAAAATAAGAAGAGAAATTAACAAAATATAAGAAATGTACACTAAGAAAATTGAAATGCAAAATGTTAGTTATATGATAACTTGAATAAACTTGATAAACACCAATGAAGAGTAAACCAAAAAATAGCAAAATATACATTGTTCACATTAGGAAGGAAAATGGACATCACTAAAAATCAAAGAGACATAAAAAAAATTGTTAGGGCACATTTTGTACAACTATATGTCATTAGATTTGAAAATTTGGATGAAGTATACAATTTAAAAACATAGCTTAAAACAAAAAAGGAAATTGAATAGTTCATTATATTTAAAGAGATTGACTTGTTTAAGATAATAAAGAGATGATTCAGATCTTGATGGGAGGATCTGAAATAATTATAACCAATTTTTTGTCCACTACACTTGTTTAGCCTCCCCTTCCATGCAGATTATTAACTAAGCAAATATCTTGCTGGGCATATAAGCTGATTTTGAAGAATAATTTCTTTCTTGGCAGGTCGTTTTTTTCCCTCAAACTTCTAAGAATTATGTTATACCCTACCAAAAAAAAAAATTTATACACTATTTAAATAGCATTTTTCTGTCATTATTTAGATTTTTAAAAAAGATTTCCATGTAATTTTATGTAAAAAGTAATTGTCTTTTTGCACTAATTTATCATGCAATATTAAGTTCATCTAAGGCCACCTTAAGTGACATTACAAGTGGCACCATTATAGGCCCACAAGGGCGTATTAATTTGGCAGCCTAAGATGGAGCCAGGAGGAAGTAGGGTGGGGGTGTCTGCGGGAACCTTGCCTTAGCCCTTATTGGCCAAATTACGTGCTTCTGCGCTCATGAACACTGCGTGGTTGCAATAGCCAGGCATTGAGACAGGATGCATGCCCTTGACCTTTAAGCTGATTAGATTATGTTAAAACCTCCCCTCCCTATCTGCCTATAAAAGCCAGTGCGTGTGTGATAATAAAAGGAACTGCTCGACAGAACCCCCGCCGCGTCTGAGTGTCCTTTAACCAGCCTGGTTTGGGGCCAGCAGCTGTGCTCACCTCTCTTCACAGGTCTCTTCCCCAGTCTCCTTCCAAAGGGGACAGGAGGTAAAGAGGAATCCTGGGCCATTTGCTTGACCACCAAAAGGAACGAGGCTAGGGCTGTTCGGGTCGGCCAGCGGCGGACGCGACATAAAATTTAATTAAATTTAATATTTA
The DNA here is from genome assembly GCF_027409185.1 of Cynocephalus volans. Lineage (NCBI taxonomy): Eukaryota > Metazoa > Chordata > Mammalia > Dermoptera > Cynocephalidae > Cynocephalus > Cynocephalus volans. The sequence goes on along the minus strand of NC_084468.1, from coordinate 142,044,073 downwards.
ATATTTATTTAATATTAATTTAAATTAATAAATTTAATTACTAAGTTCTTTTAATATTTAATCAAACTTCATAACTGCTATAACAGTGATTTAGATACTTGCTGTGGATTGATTGAATTGTGTCCCCCAAAGTCCATATACTAGACACTTATTTCTCACTTCAGTTGTTGAGGGTGGGAAATCTTATTATGGTAGTAATTGAAAGGTGGGGCCTTGAAGGGGTGATTAGATTGTAGAACCATGCTGTAGTGAACGGATGAATAATGGTGGCCAGGGGCATGATTCTGAGGGTTTTATGAGAGTTTCTGCCTCTCTGCTCCACCATTTCTGCCATGTGAGAACCCTGGGTTATTGTTGCCACAACCAAGACCCTTCCTAGATGTGTTCCCTGGACTTTGGACTTCCCAGCCTCCAAAACTCTAAGCAATAAATTTAACTTTCTTATAAATTACCCAGTTCCAGGTGTTTTGTTATAAGCAACAGAAATGGACTAAATACAATACTATTGCTATTGTACCTATCTTTTGGGTAACACAGAATTCGGTTCAACTGATCAATGTAAAATCGCATGGGCTTCTAAAGATTAGCCTACTATTAACAAACATTGAGTATGATGGGTATCCAATCCATATGCTCTCCAAAGGGAAAGGACAGTATCAGTAAATCACCAAAATTGGCCTGAGCAACTGGAAAGATAAGGTTGTATTCAATAAAATAGGATAGAATGAGAATAAAATAGGTCAGGGACAGTCTGATCAAGGCTTTCATTTTTGTGCATGCTAAGTTGAGATATTAGACATCAAATGAAGATGTCAAGTAGGCATGTTTACAGTGCAGATGAAATTCGGTGATGTCATCTTATTGATGTTGTTTACAATTATAAGATTTAATTTCATGACTAACAATGACTGTAGTCAGGGAATACATGAAAATCAACAGAAGAACATATGGATTCTCCAACATTGAATGACTGCAGAGAAAAGTAAAATCAGCAAAGGAAACTGGAAGAAGCAGTCAGAGAGGTAGAAGAAAAACCAAGAAAATTGTCCTGTAAGCCAAATGAAGAAATGTTTCAAAGAGACAGTAAACAATTATTTCAAATGCTAAAAGTCCAATAGGATATGCTGCCTTTAACATGGCACATATATTGATACAAGATGAATTGAAGTATTTAATCAATGCTTTAGAAAGTTGTATGGATTTCACATCTTGATATTTAATATGTTTAAGTGTTACATATTCCTCTAGAAATAGTAGTCTCATTTTACTCCTTCTAAAACACACTAGAAAATATCAACTAAAAAGATTTATAATTTTTTTAGCTCATTATAGTATCACAGACCACAAAACACATATGTGGCCCTGCATTTTCCTTTCAGACAACCAAAAAAATTGAAAACATCATTTTTAGAACAATCACTGTAAATTTTATATATTTACAAGGTTTATTATTTAAAATTTTATTATTATAAAGGAATTTCAATAGTCATGCTCTTTCAAAGCACATTTTTTTCTCTTCAGGTCGTTTATAGAAACACAAATGTGGTCATATAATAATACAAAGTAATTAAAATTTCAAAAATAGTAATAAAAAGTAAAAAGTAATTAAAAGTAAAAAACCCACTCTGCTTTGTGGGCTCTGTATAAGTTTTAAAATTTAGAATACACACATGCACACACACACAAACAGATCCATATACATAAAAGATACACATATCATACAAATATTAAAATGTAAAGAGAAGAGCCTAGAGAGAATAGAAATAGAGAAAAGGCAGAAAAAAAGGCAAAAATGTAAATAATAAAGTATGAGAGCAAGAGCAAGAAGAGAATATGAGAGAGAATATGTTGTATTAATAGTTGAACTAAGAAATTTAATAATAGAAAGTCTAACTGAGGTGAGATGATATCTCAGTGTGGATTTGATTTGCATTTTTATGATGCTGGGTGATGTTGAGCATTTTTCCATGTGTCTGTTGGCCATTTCTATATCTTCATATGAGAAATGTTTCTTCAGCTCCTTTGCCCATTTTTTAATTGGGTTACTTGTATTTTTACTGTTGAATTGTTTGAGTTCTTTGTATATTCTGGATATCGATCCGCTGTCAGATGCATACTTTGGAAATATTTTCTCCCATTCTGTAAGTTGTTTTTTTACTGTGTTAGTCATTTCTTTTTCTGTGAAGACGATTTTTAGTTTGATATAATCCATTTGTTTATTTTTTTGTTGTTGCCTGTGCTTTTGGGATCATATTCATAGTCTTTGTCCAGTCCTATATCTTGAGGTGTTTGCCTATGTTTTCTTTTAGCGGTTTTATAGTTTCACATCTTATATTTAATTCTTTATTCCAATTTGAGTTGATTTCGGTATGTGGTGAGAGGTACAGGTATAGTTTCATTTTTCTACATATGGAGTTCCAGTTTTCCCAGAATCATTTATTGAAGAGGCAGTCTTTCCCCAATGCATGTTCTTGTTGCCTTTGTCAAAGGTCAGTTGGCTGTGTGGGTTGATTTCTGGTTTCTCTATTCTGTTCTATTCTCTGTCTGAGTGTGTTTTTATGTCAGTACCATGCTGTTTTCATTACTATAGCTTTGAAGTATAGTTTGAAGTCATGGAGTGTTATGCCTCTGACTTTTTATTTTATTTTATTTTATTTTATTTTATTTTATTTTATTTTATTTTTGCTAAGGATTGTTTTGGCTATTCGGGGTGTTTTGTTGTTTCACATGAATGTTTGGATTGTTTTTTCTATTTCTGTGAAGACTGTCATTGGTATTTTGATGGGGATTGCATTGAACCTGTAGATCACTTTGGGTAGTATGGACATCTTCACAATGTTAATTCTTCCAATCCAAGAGCATGGAATGTCTTTCCATCTTTTTGTGCCCTCTTTAATTTCTTTCAGCAGTGATTTGTAGTTCTCTTTATAGAGATCTTACATCCTTGGTTAAATTGATTCTTAGATATTTCATTGTTCTGGTGACTATTTTAAATGGGCTTGCTTTCTTGATTTATTTTTCTGCTAGTTTGTTATTGGATTTTAAAAATTTTACTGATTTTTGGATGTTAATTTTATATCTTCCAACTTCACTGAAATTGTTTATCAGCTCTATGAGTTTTTTGGTAGAGTCTTTAGGTTTTTCTGTATGTAGGATCACATTATCTGCAAACAGGGAGAATTTGACTTTGTCTTTTCCAATCTGGATGTCTTTTATTTCTTCCTCTTGCCTGACTGCTCTGGCTAGTACTTCCAATACTATGTTAAAAAGAGTGGTGATAGCTGGCATCCTTCTGTTGTTCCTGTCCTTAGGATGATATTAGCTAGTGGGTTTGTCATGTATGGCTTTTATTGTGTTGAGATACTTTTCTTCTATACCTGATTTGTTAAGAGTCTTTATCATGAAGCAATGCTTTTTCTGCACCTATTGAGATAATAATATGGCTTTTGTCCTTGATTCTGTTCATTAATGTGGTGTATCACAATTATTGACTTGCATATGTGGAACCATTCTTGCATCTCTGGGTTGACTCCCACTTGATCATGCTATATAATTTTTTGATGGGTTGCTGTATTCTGACTGCTAATATTTTGTTGAGGATTTTTGTGTGTATGTTCATCAAAAATATTAGACTCTGTGTCTGGTTTTGGTATCAGAATGATGCTTGCCTCATAGAATGAGTTTGGAAAAATGGCTTCTGTTTCAATTTTTTGGAATAGCTATTATCAAAAAGACCATGAATAAAAATGCTGGTAAGAATGTAGAGAAAGAAGAACCTTCCTACAGTGCTGGTGGGGCTGTAAGTTAGTGCAGCCATTATGGAAAACAGTATGGAGTTTCCTCAAACACTACAGTTTAAACTGCCATATAGCTCAGTAATCCCATTGCTGGGTATATACCCAAAGGAATGGAAATCATCATATTGAAGGAATACCTGCACTCTCATGTTTATTGCAGCTCTGTTTACAATAGCCAAGGTTTGGAATCAACCTAAATGTCTATTGATAGATGACTGGATAAGGAAAATGTTGTATATATACTTAATGGACTACTACTCTACCATAAAAAAAAGAAAGTCTGCCATTCACAGAAACATGGATGAACTTAGAGAAAATTATGTTAAGTGAAATAAGCCAGGCAAAGAAAGAGAAATACTGCATGTTCTCACTCATAAGTGAGAGCTAAAAGAAAGAAAGAATGAAAGAAAGAAAGAGGAAAGAAAGAATCGCAATAATACATTAAACTTTCCAAAAAAGAAAGAAGAGAGAGAACAGAACTGTGGTTATTTGATGTGGGAAAGGAGGAGGAAGAACGTGGTTGGTGAGAAACTAGTTAAGGGTCACAAAGATTCATCATATTTTGTAAACATGACTATATTAATTATCTTGATTTGATCACCACATATTATACACATGTATTGGTGTTTGCTTGATTCTGTACCCCATAAATATATATAATCAATTATCTTTGAATAAAAAAAGAAAAAAAAATTTTTAAATAAAGAAATTTACTTAGCTACATTCTGAGCTCTGTAACAAATGTTGTCATAAACCAACAAGTGACAATTAACCTGAAGTGTTTTTAAATTAATGAGTCTTTATTTAATCTTCACCCTAGTGCAAGAACCGACTTCATGCTTTCAGTTTTATTGTAGATTTTAGCTAAATTGGTTATTAAATACAAATTCTCAGTTCTTTTAAAAAGATAAAGTCATACAGTATCAGTGCTTGAATAAAGTGACAACTAGCTTTACTTTTTTTGATCTTATATTTTTTGTTTTGTTTCTATTCTTTATTCTGTCTTCTTTTCATTTCAATGGTGTTCTGTATTTAGAGATTTAGATTATGTCTACAGTCTTACAGATCAACATTATAAAGATGTTCGAATTCATACGATTATAGTCTCCCCAGGGACTGAGTTTGAAGCTAGTAGTTCATAGGTTATTACTACTGAAGTGCCCAGAGGGGTTGCAATGGGATGGATGTCCCGTTGGTGTACTGAATAAAATAAGTCAGCTGGAGTGCCATACTTGCTGCCAATTGTACCTGAGGAATATCTTACATACTCACCTTTCACTGCACTGCTTCATTCAAATGTATGAACAGAAGAAAACTAAAAAGTCCCATACTAGAGAGTATTGATTGAGAATGAGTGGAGCTTTCTCAGCAAAAGCAAGTTCCCTGACTTTGAATATTCTTTGAATTTTTTTTAATGTTTGATTCCATGTTCTTAATTTCTTTTTTTAAGAGCATAGCAAACTAAGCTAAAGAAAGGCTCTGCTGGGAGTGACTTCAAGGCTCAGCATCTCTTTTCACTGGTCCATCTTTTCAAACAAAAGCTTTAAACCACAATGACACAGTGGGATTTAGAAAAATTTTGCCTTTACTCCATCTGTTAGATGTGTATTTCTGTTTACTAAGGGGAGATGTTATATCATTATAAGCAAAGTAAAAGCTACAGTGCACAGCTCTGGTGTAATTTTACCCCACTTGAATTCATGAAAAAGATGTAGAATGAACTAGTTTACTAACTTTTAGCAGTCTATTCAGAATCTGAATAAATATATATCAAAGCAAATAGTAAGTGGCATCTAGATTAGTAATGTTTAAATTAGTTCAGACCATGTAAAAATAATTACTGTGCAGAGAAAAAGCAAAATAGGGAGGGTGGAAAGATGGGTTCTAATTTTGCCTCTGCTATAGGTAGATTAAGACAAATATAAATATGGTCAAGTAATCATATACAAGCGTAATTTGCGTAAAAATAAAAGGGTCACAGAGATTCAGCTACATTTTAATATTTAAGTTACCTTTTCTCTTATTATAAAATGATGTACCTTTATTGCAAAAAAATATAAACTTCATATGAACACAAAAAAAAGACCCTAAAAACTCATTGCTTGTAGTTATTCAGTGGTGATTATTTTTGTTACCTATTTTATCTTTTTTCTAAGCATGTTTATGTGTGTTATTCTGCTTTATCAAAAAAGGTTCTTACTGTACATACTGTTTTGTAGATTTTTTCCAGTAAAAATGTAAATATAAGTATTAATATTTGCATTTTAATTTGTAAAAATTGCAGAGTATTATGCTTTTGCGTTGTCAAATTTAATAATTCGTTATCGTTAAATATTTAAATTTTTCAACTTTTTAACTATTATATGAAAATTTCAACTAACATCATTGTACATATATTTTTCATTTTTTTTTTAAATTTTATTTTGTCGATATACATTGTAGCTGATTATGGCTCCCCATAACCAAAACCTCCCTCCCTTCTCCCTTCCCTCCATCCCCCCAACAATGTCCTTTCTGTTTGATTGTCGTATCAACTTCAAATAATTGTGGTTGTTATATCTTCTTCCCCCCCCCCCCCGGTTTTTGTGTGTGAGTGTGTGTGTGTGTGTGTGTGTGTGTGTGTGTGTGTGTGTGTGTGTGTGAATTTATATATTAATTTTTAGCTCCCACCAATAAGTGAGAATATGTGGTATTTCTCTTTCTCTGTATGACTTGTTTCACTTAATATAATTCTCTCAAGGTCCATCCATGTTGTTGCAAATGGCAGTATTTCATTCGTTTTTATAGCTGAGTAGTATTCCATTGTGTAGATGTACCACTTTTTCCATATCCACTCATCTGATGATGGGCATTTGGGCTGGTTCCAACTCTTGGCTATGGTAAAGAGTGCTGCGATGAACACTGGGGAACAGGTATACCTTCGACTTGATGATTTCCATTCCTCTGGGTATATTCCCAACAGTGGGATAGCTGGGTCGTATGGTAGATCTATCTGCAATTGTTTGAGGAACCTCCATACCATTTTCCATAGAGGCTGCACCATTTTGCAGTCCCACCAACAATGTATGAGAGTTCCTTTTTCTCCGCAGCCTCGCCAGCATTTATCGTTCATAGTCTTTTGGATTTTAGCCATCCTAACTGGGGTTAGATGGTATCTCAATGTGGTTTTGATTTGCATTTCCCGGAGGATGAGTGATGTTGAGCATTTTTTCATATGTCTGTTGGCCATTTGGATATCTTCCTTAGAGAAATGCCTACTTAGCTCTTTTGCCCATTTTTTAATTGGGTTGCTTGTTTTCTTCTTGTAAAGTTGTTTGAGTTCCTTATATATTCTGGATATTAATCCTTTGTCAGATGTATATTTTGCAAATATTTTCTCCCACTCTGTTGGTTGTGTTTTAACTCTTTTAATTGTTTCTTTTGCTGTGCAGAAGCTTTTTAGTTTGATATAATCCCATTTGTTTATTCTTCCTTTGGTTGCCCGTGCTTTTGGGGTCATATTCATGAAGTCTGTGCCCAGTCCTATTTCCTGAAGTGTTTCCCCTATGTTTTCTTTAAGAAGTTTTATTGTCTCAGGGTGTATATTTAAATCCTTAATCCATTTTGAGTTGATTTTAGTATACGGTGAGAGGTATGGATCTAGTTTCATTCTCCTGCATATCGATATCCAGTTATCCCAACACCACTTGCTGAAGAGGCAGTCCCTTCCCCAGTGAATACGCTTGGTGCCTTTGTCAAAGATCAGATGGCAGTAAGTGTGTGGGTTGATTTCTGGATTCTCTATTCTATTCCATTGGTCAGTGTGTCTGTTTTTATGCCAGTACCATACTGTTTGGGTTATTATAGCTTTGTAGTATAGCTTAAAGTCAGGTAGTGTTATGCCTCCAGCTTTATTTTTTTTGCTGAGCATTGCTTTGGCTATTCATGGTCTTTTATTGTTCCATATAAATGTCTGAATAGTTTTTTCCATTTCTGAGGAAAATGTCTTTGGAATTTTGATGGGGATTGCATTGAATTTGTATATCACTTTGGGTAGTATGGACATTTTCACTATGTTGATTCTTCCAATCCAAGAGCATGGAATATCTTTCCATCTTCTTGTATCCTCTCTAATTTCTCTCAGCAGTGGTTTGTAGTTCTCATTATAGAGATTTTTCACCTCCTTGGTTAACTCAATTCCTAAGTATTTTATTTTTTTGGTGGCTATTGTAAATGGGCAGGCTTTCTTGATTTCTCGTTCTGCATGTTCACTATTGGAGAAAAGAAATGCTACTGATTTTTGTGTGTTGATTTTGTATCCTGCTACTGTGCTGAAATCATTTATCAATTCCAACAGTTTTTTTGTAGAGGTTTTAGGCTGTTCGATATATAGGATCATGTCATCTGCAAACAGGGACAGTTTGACTTCATCTTTTCCAATCTGAATGCCCTTTATTTCCTTCTCTTCTCTGATTGCTCTGGCTAGTACTTCCAACACTATGTTGAATAGGAGTGGTGAGAGTGGGCATCCTTGTCTAGTGCCTGTTCTTAAAGGAAAAGCTTTCAGCTTTTCCCCATTCAGGATGATATTGGCAGTGGGTTTGTCATATATGGCTTTAATTATGTTGAGATACTTTCCCTCTATACCTAACTTATAGAGGGTCTTTGTCATGAATGAGTGCTGAACTTTATCAAATGCTTTTTCAGCATCTATAGATATGATCATATGGTCCTTGTGTTTGAGTTTATTAATATGGTGTATCACATTTATTGATTTGCGTATGTTGAACCAACCTTGCATCCCTGGGATGAATCCCACTTGATCGTGATGAATAATTTTTCGTATGTGTTGCTGTATTCTGTTTGCTAGTATTTTAGTGAGGATTTTTGCATCTATATTCATCAAGGATATCGGCCTGTAGTTTTCTTTTTTGGTTATATCTTTACCTGGTTTTGGTATCAGAATGATGTTTGCTTCATAGAATGAGTTTGGGAGATTTGCGTCCGTTTCAATCTTTTGGAATAGTTTGTAAAGAATCGGTGTCAAATCCTCTTTGAATGTTTGGTAAAATTCTGCTGTGAATCCATCTGGTCCTGGGCTTTTCTTTGTTGGGAGCCTTCTGATAACAGCTTCAATCTCCTTTATTGTTATTGGTCTGTTCAAATTTTCTACGTCTTCACGGTTCAGTTTTGGGAGCTTGTGTGTGTCCAGAAATTTATCCATTTCCTCCAGATTTTCAAATTTGTTGGCGTATAGTTGTTTGTAGTAGTCTCGAATGATTCCTTGTATTTCAGATGAATCAGTTGTAATATCGCCTTTTTCATTTCTAATTTTTGTTATTTGAGTCTTCTCTCTTCTTTTTTTTTGTTAGCCATGCTAATGGTTTGTCAATTTTATTTATCTTTTCGAAAAACCAACTTTTTGATTCATTGATCTTTTGAATTGTTTTTTGGTTTTCAATTTCATTCAGTTCTGCTCTGATCTTAATGATTTCTTTCCATCTGATAACTTTAGGTTTGGATTGTTCTTGTTTTTCTAGTTCTTTAAGGTGAAGTGTTAGGTTGTTCACTTGCCATCTTTCCATTCTTCTGAAGTGAGCGTTTAATGCAATAAATTTTCCCCTCAATACTGCTTTTGCAGTACCCCACAGGTTTTGGTGTGATGTATCATTGTTTTCATTAGTTTCAATAAATTTTTTGATTTCCTGCTTCATTTCTCCTTGGACCCATATGTCATTAAGTAGAATGCTGTTTAATTTCCATGTGTTTGCATAGTTTCCAGAGTTTCGTTTGTTATTAATTTCTAGTTTTAATCCATTGTGGTCTGAGAAGATACATGGGATAATTCCAATTTTTTTGAATTTATTGAGACTTGATTTGTGACCTAATATGTGATCTATCCTGGAGAATGATCCATGTGCTGATGAGAAGAATGAATATTCTGAGGTTGTTGGGTGGAATGTTCTGTAGGTATCTGCCAATTCCAATTGGTCTAGAGTCTTGTTTAGATCTTGTGTTTCTCTACTGATTCTTTGCCTAGATGATCTGTCTAATATTGACAGTGGGGTGTTCAGGTCTCCTGCTATTATGGTATTAGTGTCTATTTCCTTCTTTAGGTCTAATACAGTTTGTTTTATAAATCTGACTGCTCCAACATTGGGTGCATACATATTTATGATTGTTATGTCTTCCTAATGGATCAGTCCTTTTATCATTAAGTAGTGTCCCTCATTGTCTCCTTTTATGGTTTTTAGTTTAAAGTCTATTTTGTCAGATATAAGAATAGCTACTCCAGCTCGTTTTTCTTTTCTGTTTGCATGGTAAATCTTTTTCCATCCTTTCACTCTTAGTCTGTGTGAATCTTTATGGGAGAGGTGGGTCTCTTGTAGGCAGCATATAGTTGGGTCCTGGTTTTTGATCCAGTCAGCCAGTCTGTGTCTTTTGATTGGGGAATTTAAGCCTTTTACATTAAGAGTTGTTATTGAAAGGTGTTGATTTATTCCTAGCATTTTATTGGTTGTTTGGTTGTCTTAGGTGTCTTTTGTTCCTTGCTTTCTGATTTACTGTTTGGTTTCTTTGTTTGTTGGTTCCTTAGGTTGTAGATAGTGTTTTTGTTAGCTTGTTTTGTCTTCATGAATGCTATTTTTATTGTACTAGCGGGTTTAGATTTTTCTTGGGTTTTTATGGCAGTGGTAGTTATTTTTCAGGAACCAAACCCAGTACTCCCTTGAGGATTTCTTGTAAGGCTGGTCGTGTGGTAGTGAACTCCCGCAGTTTTTGTTTGTCTGAGAAATATACTATTTGCCCCTCCTTTCGGAAGGATAGCCTTGCAGGGTAGAGTATTCTTGGCTGGCAATCTTTGTCTTTTAGTATTTTGAAAATATCATCCCATTCCTTTCTAGCTTTTACGGTTTGTGATGAAAAGTCTGATGTTAACCTGATTGGGGCTCCCTTATAGGTGATTTGATGCTTCTCTCTTGAAGCTTTTAAGATTCTCTCTTTGTCTCTGAGTTTTGCCAATTTGACTATGACATGTCTTGGAGAAGGCCTTTTTGGGTTGAATACATTTGGAGATCGTTGAGCTTCCTGGATCTGAAGATCTGTGATTTTTCCTATACCTGGGAAGTTTTCTGCCACTATTTTGTTGAATATGTTTTCAATGGAATCTTCATTTTCTTCCCCTTCTGGAATACCCATGACTCGGATATTTGAGCGCTTGAGGTTGTCTGATATCTCTCTCAGATTTTCTTCAATGTCCTTGATTCTTTTTTCTTTCTTTTTGTCTGCTTGTGTTATTTCAAACAGCCCATCTTCAAGTTCAGAGGTTCTCTCTTCAACTTCGACAAGCCTGCTGGTTAAACTCTCCGTTGTGTTTTTTATTTCGCTGAATAACTTCTTCAGTTCAGCAAGTTCTGCTACATTTTTTTTCAGGACATTGATTTCCTTGTACATTTCCTCTTTCAGATCCTGTATACTTTTCCTCATTTCATCATGATGTCTAGCTGAGTTTTCTTGTATCTCATTCAGTTTCCTTAGAATTATCACTCGAAATTCCTTTTCAGTTATTTCAAGGGCTTCTTGTTCTATAGGATGTAGAGTTTGAGATTTATTAACTTTTGGTGGTGTACTTTCTTGATTTTTTGTATTTCTGGTATCTTTTTTTTTGGTGTTTATTCATTGTGGCAGGGGGTTTCACAGTCCACCGGTTTGAGACTAATGACTAACTAGGATGTTGCTGTGGTTGCCAATTTGGTATGGCTCCCTCCGTGACTGCTCAGTTGGCCTCTAGTGCCTTGTGTGTGTGGTTGCCTCGGGTCTTGGGCTTCTCTGGGGATCCACCTTTCTGGTCAGCTTGGACTCTGCTGGGCTGGTGGATCACGCACCACAGGGTGTGTGATCTCTGTTGAGCTTTCACTTCCTGTACAGGACTTCTCCCCGTTCAGTGTGCTCTGGCCCAGGCTGTTAGATCGTGCAGTGGCGACCCCACCGGGTGTGTGGTTTCTGTCGAGTCTCCGCCTCCTTGGCCGCACGTGTCCCACCTCTGTGCGCACTGTGCTGGGCTGGGGCGTGTCTTCTGCACCTCTCGTCTATCAGCTGGGCCTTCAAGACCCTGCTCAGCACTGCCTCGCCCAGGAAGTCTACCAGGTTTCTGCTAGGCACAGACGACCGGTCTCTCTGGGTGCCTTTGTAGCACTGTGTAGATCTTTCTCGGGTCTTGTTCACCTTTGTATCCCCCCAGTATAAACCGAGTCTAGCACCTGCCTGCAGCCTGCTCTCCTGCAGGTTCAAGTGGACCTGGGAACTCTCCTACCACACTATTCCCAACCAGAAATTCATTAGGCTTTTTTCCAAACTGGTGGCCACAGAGATGGTATCTGCCTCCCAGTAACAGGAAGTTTACCAGGGGCCGGAGTCCAGGGTGTGGTGGAGTGACAGTCGGCCTGCCCGTACTTCCTTGCCCTCCCAACACTGGCCGGGGACGCCCCACGCCACCAGCCCCGCCAGAGAACCGGGGAGGGAGTGGGAGAGGAGGCCGGCCCACAGGCACCGGAAAGCCCCGCACCGGGCCAAGCAAGTGGGAGGGCTCAGTGATGGCCGAGCCGGGCGGAGCTGCCCGGACCTGGGAAAATGCAGGCAGCACTGGGGCGGTGAGTGGCCTGGTGGTGCAGGCGGGAGCCGGGTGGGCATCCGCCCCCAGAACAGAACTGGGCCAAGGGTCACTCACAGGGTTGTGCCAGGTCGGGTGCTCGCTCTCTGTCTCTGGTTTGTTGCCTTCCGTGTTCTTGGCCGCTGCCGCCTCGGGCTGTTCAGTCGCGGTGCGGCTCGGGTGCTCCCAGGAATCTTCTTTAATGCCGGCCTGAAACCTCGAATCCTGAGTAGGGCAGCTGGCCGCCTTCAGCAGGGCCCCGGCCTCCGGGATCCTGTCTGCATCCACAGCAGCCCTGGTGCCGTTTTCCCTGTTTCGAGACTCGCTTTTGCAGCTAAGAAACAGTTCTTTTCCTGCTCCACACTTCAAAGCTGTTTCCTGTAAATGAGGCGGCCTCTCCTGCCGGGGGCAAAGTGGCGTTCAGCCCCCACGACTGGTCAGCAGCAGCAGTCCTCCCTTAAGAGATGGCGAGAGGAAGGTCCACAAGTTTCCCGGCTGCCTGAGGCCCAGTGGCCGCCTTTTCCACCTCAGCTACTCCGCGCCAGCCACCACAGCCACTGCCATCTTGAAACTCCCCGTACATATATTTTTCAAACACCTCATATATTTTAACTAACTTCAAGGTAAATAAGTCTGTAATTTTTATTGGATTTTTGATATGTATGTACATTTTCTCAGTCAGAATTACAGTATTGATTTTGTACTTTACCCCTTTGGTAGTAAGGTTCAGAAGTCACAGATGTTTTGATTAATATTTCTTTCCCTAACCTGTAACATTAGGTGTTGATGCAGTTTTTATAATCATACAGAGATGAACTGTCTTAGAAATGTTCACTTTCATATTTTCCTGAGGTAATCTGCAAGTACTAAATATATTTTATTAGGCTAGGCTACTGTAAGACGATCTAGTACTTCTCATCATGTCTTTGGTGCCAAATTATAAATTCAACCCAAAATCATCTGGAAAACTTTTACTCTTCATGAAAGAGTGTTTGCCTCTGAAAATGGAAATTTATAGAATATTTAAGATCTCTGGAAGTAAGCATTTCTGACTTTGGATTGAAGGCCGTGTTGAAGGGATACAAAAGATTATGAGATATTACAGTGTGGGAAGGGATTGTCATCTGGACAGAGACCTTCTTTAGCCTTCTTCCTATTCTTCCATTATGAAACATCATTTTAATTTCTTATGGAAATGTCAAAAAGTCACACCAGCCTCTGTCTTTTTTGCATCACCTCAGATATGCTGATAGTGGTGTCCTACCAATGATTACAAAATATTTTTCCAAATTACTCTCCAGAAGGCTGTTAAATTGTAAATTCCTACCAACTGTGTGTAGGAGTCACCTTCTCCCCAAAACTTTTGTCAACACTCGATGTTATCACATTTTCAAGAATCCATCAAATTAAGAGCTCCCTTTCATGTTTCCAGTTCCAAGAATTTACTTTAAAAATTCTATATTATGCAAATAAATGCAGACTTCTTGGACATGGGACAAATATTGCTATAGACTTCAATCTATACTCAGATTTTCTTCCTTGTCTCTTGTTGAAATTTTATTATGGATATACATCAAATAGAAAAACTAAAGCATGATACCATATGTCTAATTTTATTCCTGTGCACCCTTATGCAGAAAACTTTTCATTAGGGTATGAAATAAGCAAAGACCTATGTACCCAATTGTGAACATACTAAAAAGAGTATGCAAGGTAGTAGCAAAGGAAACACATGTTCAAGAAAGTAGAATACACATTCTTCTAGCTTATTATCATTGCAGCTATTAGGTAATTTGCTTACAAATGACTCTAGTTAGGAGGTACTCAGCCTAGTGAAAAGCTTTTAGAATAAGCGAGAAGGTGGAAAAATATTTATTGCATTATTTAACAATGTAGATATCAATAATTTCTGAAAGTCTTACTATGACAATATGACAAAAATACATGGAAAGACCCATCTATGAATATACATAAAGCTATCATACAAATTACTAAGAAAAAATCAAAGAACCCCAAAAGAGAAACAAATAAATAATAGCTTGAGACATTTCACAAGTGAGAAATATATGTGACCTAAGAAGAACAAGGAAAAGCTTTATCTGAATAAAAATTTTAAAAACTTACATAGCAGAATACCACTTTTTTCTAAAAAAGTCAAGTGAAGTATAAATGAAAATGTCGATCTTGAGCATTGTTTTTGGCAATTTAAATCGCTACCACATTCTCGTACTAAAACAATTAAAACAGCCATAAAATTTGACCAAAGATTCCATGTTCAGGGTTATAATCTAATGACTAACAAAAAAATGTTCCAGAAGATTTGTGTTTACTGGAGCATCACCTATACTAGCAAAAAATGAATAATATAAACCAAAGTATCCAACTATAGACCATTACTGCATGCATATTTGTACATTCACTGGATATAACTATATACAACCATTAAAATATTAATATATTTTATTAAAATATGAATACAGAATACATTAATGATCAATATTTATTGTCAAGTGAAAAGAAGATAACAAACCAGTATGTGATATAATTCAAACCAAAAAACTCTAGACATACACATATAGGTTACATAGGCATAACTAGAAGAACATATACCAAAATTTTAAGCATAAGCATTACCACATGTGATAATTAAACCATTTTTTTCTTTTTTGAATTATCCATATTGTCACAATATTCAATAATAAACATAAGTTTCTATGACAACTTTTAAAAGAGCAAAAAATATGTTTTAAACAATGGCAAAAAGACAAAATATATCTGTAAGCTACTAAGCATTTTATTTTTAACTTTGAAATTTCATTTAAGAAACATTCATATGAAATGCTAGAAACATAAGGATATAAAAATGCATTCTCACTTATAGACTGTGACAATTGTTACCTTTTTCTGCTCTTAGAAAAATTGTGAACTGAAGCATTATTCAAACAGAACTACTGAGAAAATAGTTCATAGGTATTACTAAAAATGCATTGAAAATATCTTTAAATATGTTAGGCATACAATACTGGTGTTAGCTATACGTAACTGACAGATAAATTCAGAGTAATGGTTCTCAGTCTTTTTGTACATAAAAATCACCTAAAAAAAAAAAAAAGAAAGAAACTCTTCAAAATGCAGAATTCTAAGTTGCACTCCAGCAATACTGATCCAATAAAGCAGGTATTCGCCTATAATCTGAATTTTTAAAAAGTAAAGTTTCCCAAGTATTCCTGATAAAGTTTGGACTTTATTTTTAGAAAAACTAACTAAGAAAATTATTAATATTATCTTTTTAGTTTTGTAGGAGTATTAGAAATAAACATTATATATAAATAAAAGTAGATTTATTGCTCTCAGCCTTTCCATTTATTGAACAAATAATAATTAAATAAGCAAATAATGTGGGCTATTGTTTTTTTTTTGATAATCATTATTGCCTCTCTCCAAAAATGAAAATATTATAACTTTATTTATAACCTTTTCAGTTTGATTTATGTGTCCAAGGTATCTAATTAATTGGGGATCAAACTAAAATGCTGATTCCAATATGCTTTTTTTCATTAATTGGGTACTCTCTACTTTCTGAATAAATGGTGTGGCACTTTGTCTTACTCTGTATTTTTGCTATAATAATAAAATACCATAAACTGGGTAGCTTATGAACAATAGAAAGTTATTTCTTACAGTTCTGGAGGCTAAGTCCATAATCAAGACACCAGCAGATTCAGATCATGGTGAGGTCCCACTTTCTCATTCACAGATGTCATCTTCTTGCTGGGTCGTCACATGACAGCAAGGGACAAGACAGTCCTCTGGGGACTCTTTTATAAGGGCACTTATTCCATTCATGAGAGCTCTCCCCTCGTGACTTAATCACCTTCCAAAGCCCATGTCTTAATACCATTCCTTGATGTTTAGGTTTTAACTCATAAATGCTAAGGAGACACATTCAGAGCACAGCACATCCCACGGGCAAAAAACCCAACAAAACAAAAATCAATAAACCTTATCAGCAGAAGCATGTGTTCTATAAAATATTTATTTATAACTGACCCCTCACCTACTATCTCAATTCATAGACTGTAAAGTACATAAAATGAGAAACAAAGGTGTTCTTCCGGGTTTTACTCTGTCAATTCAGAATTAGAATGGAAAGACATACAGATCTCAGAATGAAAGTTCCAGAGTCACCGTAACTTGAAGAATGTCATTTCACTCTATTTCCTTCTTACTAATCCATTCCTTGGAAAGGAGAAGACTTTCATTCCAAGTAAGGACAACAAAGGATGGTACTTTGCATTCAGTTCATCTTTGGTGCTGTTCATAGGTAGTTCCACTCTCTCTCTCTCTCTAACTTACTTCTCTTTTTCATTTCTTCTTCATATTTTTTCAGTTTATTGAGAATGAAGAAAATTTAGGGAGACAAGTCAGAATTAATAGACTGCAGTAACAACACCAACTAGATGGTAGTGTAAGGCAATCCTGATAGAGAACACTACTCGGTCAGAGCAAGACTTCCCAGTGCACCTGTGACCTCATTCTGCCTATAATCCACTTCTGTCAGTCAAGGCTCCCAGACCTTGTAAAAAGAATAAAACATTAAAAAGACCAATCAATTCCTGTTTTAGATCAACTGTTCTATACTGCTGCTTTTCTTACATCCAGACTTTAGAACTGCCAAACTACTTGGACTCTGACTCTTACTGCACTTGTGCCATCTGTCAGATTGCTTTTATTGAGCAGGACACCTGTCAGTGCTGTCCTGCTTTTACTCTCATTCCAGAAATAAGCAGAGAAAGGAAACCATTTCAGTCTATTGGCCTTCGTTAAAACCAAGATAATGAAAATAAACATTCTGTAAGACACTTTACTATGTTTTAAAAATAATATTGAAAGAAAGTATGAGGTAATTTAATAAATTAATATATCAATGAATAAGTAAAAGCATATTAGAAAAAGTCCAAACTCAATCATTATCTCTTATTCTATAGGAAAGATGAGGTGTTCAATACGTGAAGAATAAATTCTTAAGGGAGGAAGTGGGGGAGCCTTTCCAGATATAAATTCTCCTCAGTCCACAGGCAGTTTTCCTTTTCAAGTCAAAGACAGCATTTATTTACTTTGTAATAACTCAAGTTCATATTGAAAGTACTTGCATTATCTCTAATATTAATTTTTACTGCTACCTCCAACTCAATGGTTTTTTTAACTACCAACTGAGAAGTGGGCACAAACGACGGGAGAAAATATGCACTGAGCCACCTACTTAATCCAGGCTTTAGGCATAGCTGATCCACTTATACCTGCTTAAAAAAAAATTAATAATTTCCTGTTAAATTCCATGCAAAATTAGTTTATTTGTTAAAATTTTTAAAAATCTCTCTAACTAAAAATCTCAATTAGACTTCATTCATAACCATGGTGATTATTTTCCATTAATTAGAAAATTAGCTGATGCTTACTTACAAATTACAAAAAGCATTCTAGAATATAGTTTGACCTACAGTTTTACTTAGACTTAACTGACATTAACCAAAAATATGTACTAATATAAAACACGAACCGTCTTTTACAATTATCAATTCAAAGTAAAGTTAGTGAAGTGTGTCTTCCCACTTTTTTCAAATGCTAAAGCTATTTCAGCACTGACTTATGTGTCTTTTCCCATTTTCTATTAAATTCTAAATATCAAAGTCTCAGAAGAAGCAGTTTTGCATCACTGGCTAAGACTGGCAGAAGCTACAAATTTTCATTGTATGTTATTTCTGTTTCCTCAGCTTCCATGTCACCATTTTACTCCTAACTTTCTGCATTCATGATACATATTATTCTTGCATTTAAAATATGTACACTTTTGAAATGGCAGTAGTTACAGTCACAAGAGTTGGCAATCAAGAACTGATGTGATGAAAATAATTAAAATAAAAAAAATCTGTGCTTAAAGAACTATAATATAAAAAAGCATTTAAAAAAGTTTTGGGGAATTTCAAGAAATATGGCTCCACAATAAATGTTTCTTAAATGTGTCATTAAAAGAAAATAAACTAAAAGAAAATAAACACTTATTAATAAGAGTCTGAGGACACAGTGATAGGTAATAGCCTGAAGCCTTGGGCCAGCTGGGCTCCGGCTCTGAAACTGGCAGCAACAGACAAGAATTGTCAAACCAAAAGTATCTACTTCTAGAGCGGAGAACAGCAGATAAGAGCCAGGGACAGGGTCTTAGAGTAGGGTCGGCTCAGGAAATGAAGTTAAAAAAAATTGAGCAATTTTCTAGGTCTGTAGCTTATAGAGCAACTTACTGTGAATGGAAAGAAAGAAGTCTAAGCATGCAGGACTGAGAGACTGTTCT
Organism: Cynocephalus volans; assembly: GCF_027409185.1. NCBI lineage: Eukaryota > Metazoa > Chordata > Mammalia > Dermoptera > Cynocephalidae > Cynocephalus > Cynocephalus volans. Next base: position 142,025,301 of record NC_084468.1, on the reverse strand, counting down.
CCAAAATCCCCATTATGTCCACAGGAAAGAAATTCTGACCTGACTTGACAGTATAACCTGGCTATTCACACATGGCATCTCAAAGGAAAAGGTGATATAACTGCAAAACTGCCAAATAGGGAAGGATAAGCATGCACATTAAAGAGTGAAACACATGAAAGAACGTGAAGATTAAAATTAAAAGTACATTAGGAAAATTAATATTACAGAAAAACAGGCAACCAACTGAATAATCAGGAGATTAAGTTACTAATTATATGTAAATGACATCACACTTTCAAAAAGGTTAAAAATAAGAACAGTGTAGACTCTCAAAGAAGTGAAGCAAGAAAAATATTGGTAAAAATTAAGAAATCATAAGACAAAATAGGCTATTTGAGCCCAAACCAAATAGACATCCAAAAGAATCAATTGGAAGTACTGGAAGTACAATTATCATTCTTAAAAAAATTAAATAGTTGTAGAATATTCTAGAAGGAGTACAAAGGAAAAATAAATAATTTGAAGGATAGTACTACAGAAATTTTTCAGAATAAACCAAAGAGAAATAGACTAAATATGGAAAATTTAAAAGATATGGAAATTTGATTGACAATCTCCAAAGTATGTCACATAGAATTTTCAGAAGGAAAGACTAGAACAAATAACATAGAAGGATTACTGGCTAAGAATATTGCACAATGAAAAATAGTGTGAGACTTCATAATAAAAATACACACAGTATATTTAAAAAGATAACCTAGCTATAGTGACTCTACAGAAGGTCAAGGACAAAAAAAAAACTTTAAAAAGCAGTATCACAATAATTTCAAAAATGCTAGCTACAAAAGACATATTTATACAGTGCTAACTTTGTGAATATTTTTTCATGATACTTATTTCACTAGACAAGTATACATTTACAAAATATAATAAAAAAGGAGAATCAAGCTTTGATGTAATGAAACCAAAATATTCTTCATAAAGAAAATCTTCAGATCAGGAAACTTTAGAAAAAATACTAACATAAACTTAGGTAAAAATTGAATTTAGACACAGTAATATGAAGGATAATTTCATGTGTCAATTTGACTGGGCCACAGAGTGCCCTAATGATAACATTATTCTGGGTTTGTCTGTGAGGTGTATCTGAATGAAATTTACCTTTGAACTGGTAGACTGCATTAGTAGATTGCCCTCCCAATGTGAGGCCTCATCCAATACACCAAAGGCCCCAACAGAATTTTTAAAAAATAATAAAATAATCAGAGTAAAGGAGAATTTTGCTTCTCTCTCCACCTGTCTTCAAGCGTAGACTTTGGTCTTCTCCTGCCTTCAGACTTGGACTCAAACTAGAACTTATACCGTTGATTCATCTGGTTCTCAGATCTTTGGACCCAGATTGGACTGTACCATCGTCTCTTCTGGTTTTCTAGCTCGCTGACTGCAGAACTTGGGAGTTCTCAGACTTTGTAATTGTGCAAGCCAATTATAGATCTTTATAATAGACCTATCTTTCTGTTACATTATGTTATACTCACACACAGACACACTCACCCTATTGATTCTATTTTTCTAGAGATCCCAAACTAATAAGGATTTTAGTATTGAGAGTGGTTCTAGAGGAACAGAATTTTAAAAATGAGTTTCTGTATTGGATCCAAGTTGCTAAAATTGGCTTTCTAATACGATTAGATTTAAAGATGCTAATGATTCTATTTCAGTAGTAACAGAGCACTGATTAGTCCATAGCATGATCTGGAAATGGAGATATGAAAAATACCTCCTTTGGGTACTCCTAATCAACCACTTAAAAGAATTCACAAATTGAATGACTGTTTAAATGATACTTTCAAACATTTTTGGAAAACTAACATATATAATGAATTAGATTGGTTGCTCCTAATGTTGCTAAAAAAATAAAAAGAAAGATAAAAGAAATAGATGAGCTTAGCGACACAAATTCCCAGCTCATGTGTTGCATAAATGACCCGAAAGCTTCTGTGTGTGCCCTGAAGCAGGCCATTATCTCCCGTAGCCACAGAGCTTAGATCACTGAAAATCAAATGGAGTGTCTCTTCTTGCAACTGGCTGAATCGCAATACAAGCTGAACTCCCAGCCTTGCAGGCTGTCCGCTGCTAAAGAGGGCATTGACTGGGAAAGAATGGGATCTTGTAAGTTGTGATGGGGATGTGTGGGAAGACCCTAAGGAAGTTGGGGACAGTAAGTCCCTAAATTCTGATGAGTCTTCTCTGCCAGTAGAAATGACCTTCCTGCCCCTCACCCCCGTGATATTGGCCTTTCTACTCCTCTCTGAGGGGATTAACTCTGCTTTGTCTGAGAAAACTATAATAACTCTCCCTCAAGGAAGTTACCTGCTTATTCTCCTCAGGACCCACCACCACCACCCCTCTTTGCTTCTAGATTTATAACTGGTCTCAAGGGCAAGCAGGACCCTAAAGTTGAGGTACAAAGCATGACCCATGAGAAGGTACACTACACTCCAAAAGAACTACTTGAGGTTTTTTAATGTATACAGACAGAAATAAAGGGGAAATATGTGGAAATAAATATTGAGGGTGTGAGATAATGGTAGAAGGAACATAAAGCAGATCAGGCCAAATCTATTAATATGGGCTCGCAGAGGAGAGATTCTGCATCTAATATTACAGCCTAGAGAGGTAGGAAAGTATATAACAGTTTGTTTGGTTGGCTAAAACATGCACCAAAAGATAGTCCACAGTGAGTGATTTAGAAATGTAGGACCCGCTTTGCTTTAATGTAGAGAAAGGCTTCAACGTTCTAGGGACATTTAAATATTAGATAATTGGGTAAAGGACACAAAGAATAATTATGACACGTAACGATGAACGTGCTAGTAGCATTGATTTGATTATCACATACTGTACACAAATAGTGATAGTCAACTCTGTACCCCATAAATATGTATAATCAAAAGTAAATGAATAATTTTTTTAGTAAATAAATACATAAATAAAAATTAGAGTAAATTTGTCATTTAAGACCTACTCACTCACAATGGGAGGGTCCAGAAGACATATCTTTCACCATTACTATAAGAAATAAATTTGTGAGGGGAGACCCTGCATTCTGGAAGAGCTCTCTGATTGCTCTTCTCTGCACCAGACTGCACGGTAAAAACTGCATTCACTGAACTAGGAAGCCTAAATGAAATGGGAATAATTAAATCCCAGGGTGGCAGGGGTTAAATGGCAGCACTCAAGTGCCAAAGGCAAGGTGGGCATGGTTACCATAATGGACAGCAGAGTCAAAGCAGCATTCATAATAGTCCAACTTGTGCAGAACTCTGACACTGGTTAATTACTGATCATGGTGTTCCTAGAAGTGAAGGGAATAGGATGCCTTCTAAATTTTACTTGATCTGTATAAGCAGAAAAGTTATAGGTCAAGTGAACAAACATCTATTCTGAATCATAAAAACAGAGTCACTGCCCCTTGCTATGGTTTGAATGTGTGTCCACTCCAAAACAAACACTGATATTTAATTGCCATGGTGATGGTGTGTGAGGTGGTACCTTTGTGATGTATTTAGGTCATGAGGGCTCCATCCTCACGAAGGGACTAGTGCAGTCATTGTGGAAGTGGGTTTATGTTGCAAGAGTTGGTTCATCCCTCTTTCTCTCTCTCTTTGCCCTTCCACTTTGTGATGCAGTGAGAAAGTCCTTGCTAGATGCCAGCATCCTAATATGGACTTCCAGTCTCCAAACCCATGAGCCAGTAAATTTATGTTCACTGTAAATTACCTAGTCTGTACTGTTCTGTTATAGAAGCACAAAATGGACTAAGACACCTGTCAATCAAATAAAAACTGGAGCCAGTTTACAAACCCAGATCTTCTTGAAAAAAAGGGAGGCATATCCCTTTGCAAATGAACCCCAGAACACTGCCAAAAATTCATCTTTCTCCCAGCATTTGATAAAGGGATCTATGGCCTTTAACCAGAGTAACTGTTCATTGGGGAAAAGTACATAAGTTGACCTTTTAGGGAGTACTAGATACTGGCTCTTAACTGACACTAATTCGAAAAGACCCAACATGTCACTGCAGCCCGCCAGTCAGAGTAGGGGCTATGCGTATAAGAGATCAATGGAATTCTAACTCAGATTTGTCTCACAATGGGTCCAGTGAGTCCCAAATCCATCATGTGATTATTTCCTGAGTTTTAGAATGCATAATTAGAAACAGATATACTCAACAACTTGCAGAGTTCCCACATATGTTTTTTGACTTATAGAGTGAGAGCTATTATGGTGGGAAAGGCCTAGTGGAAGCCACTAGAACTGCCTCTACCCATGAAATAGTAAACCAAAAGCAAGACAGCATTCCTGGAGAGATTGCAGAGCTTTGTGCCACCATTGAGGACTAAAAAGATGCAGGAGTGGTCATTCCCACAACATCCCCATTCAATTTCCCTATTTGGTCTGTGCAGAAGACAGATGGCTCCTGGAGAATGAGAGTGGATTATCATAAGTTTAACCAGGTGGTGGCTCCAATTGTACCTACTGCATCAGATGTGGTTTTATTGTTTGAGCAGATTAACACATCCCCTGGTATTTGGTATGTAGCTGTATCAATCTGGTCAATGTTTTTTTTTTTCTTTTTTCCTCAATACCTGTTAGTAAAGACCACCAGAAAAGAAGTTTGCTTTCAGCTGGCAAAGCCACCAATATGCATTCACTGTCCTACATCAGGGATATATCAACTCTTTAGTCCTGTGTCATAATTTGGTTCCCAGGGATCTTAACTGCCTTTCTCTTCCACAGCATATTATACCAGTCTGTTACATTGATGACACTATCCTGATTGGACAAAGTCAGCAAAAAGAAGCACTTATTCTAGACTTATTTGTAAGACATTTGCATTTCAGAGGGTGGGAAATAAATCTGACAAAAATTCAGAGGCCTTCTACCTCAGCTAAATTTCTAGGGGTTCAGAGGTTTGAGGTATGTTGATATATCACTTCTAAAGTGAAGGATAAATCATTATATGTGGCCACTGCTACAACTAAAACAGAAGCACAGATTTTATTGGGCCTCTTTAGATTTTGGATGCATTTACCAAGTTATCCAAGAAACTGCTACTTTTGAGTGAAGCCCAGAATAAGAAAAGGCTCTGCCATACGTCTAGGGTGCTTTAACAGCAGCATTGGCACCTGGGCCATATGATTCAGCTGATAAATATGGTGTATGAAGTTTTAATGGCAGATAGAGATACTGTTTGGGGCCTTTGAAAGATCCTACAGGTAAAATGCAGCACTGGATCTTAAGATTTTGGAGCAAAGCCCTGCCTGAAGATAACTACTCTCTTTTTGAGAAACAGCACTTGGCCTGCTACAGGCCACTGCGTTACCATATAACCTGAGCTGCCTATTATGAACTGGTTGCTATTTGACCCACCAAATCACAAAGCTGGGTGTACACAGCAACAATCTGTCTATTATCAAATGGGAGTAGTATATACGTGATAAGCCCTGAGTAGGCCCTGAAGGCACAAGTAAATTGCATAAAGAAATGGCCTATGTGTATGACAAACCCACTGCCAACATAACCCTGAGTGGGGAAAACTGAGAGCTTTTCCTTTAAGAACAAAAATAAGACAAGGATGCTCACTTTCACCACTCCTATTCAACATAGTATTGGTAATACTAGGCCTAGCAATCAGGCAAGAGAAAGAAATAAAAGGCATCCAACTGGAAAAGACAAAGTCAGATTGTCACTGTTCACTGGAGACATGATCTTATATATTGAAAGCTGTAGATTGGATGTCCCTCCAACCTCACTGAAGTTTAAAGCCCTACTGTAACTGTTGAGGGTGGGAAATCCTATAATAGTAATTGAAAGGTGGAGCCTTGAAGAGGTGCTTAGAATGTAGAATTATGTTTTAGTGAATGCATTAAAAATGGCAGTCGCAGGCATGGTTCTGGGAGCTTTAAAATGAGAACACATGAGAAGTTAGCTTGCCATATGAGACTCCTGGGTCACTATCACCACAACCAAGTCCTTCACCGAATGTGTTTCCTGGACTTTGGACTTCTCAGCCTCTGAAACTGTAAGCAATAAATTTTGTTTTCTTTATAAATAACCTAGTTCCAGGTATTCTGTTATAAGCAACAGAAATGAACTCATACATAGAAAAACCCATAACCTCTACCAAAAAACTCCTAAAGCTCATAAACAAATTCAGTAAAGTTGCAGGATACAAAATCAATACACAAAAATCAGTACCATTCTTATACACCAAAAACCAACAAGCAGAAATAGAAATCAAGAAAGTAAGTCCATTTGCAATAGCCAGTAAAAGAATAAAATACATAGGAATACATTTAACCAAAAAGGTGAAAGATCTAGTCATCAAAAAAGTAAAATACCTAGGAATAAATTTAATCAAAGAAGTGAAAGATCTCTACAGAGAAAACTTCAAATCACTACTGAAAGAAATTAAAGAAGACACCAAAAGGTGGAATGACATTGCATGCACTTGGATTGGAAGAGTCAATATTGTGAAAATGTCCATACTACCCAAAGCAATCTACTGAGTCAATGCAATTCCCATCAAAATACCAAGAAAATTCTTCACAGAAATAGAAAAAAACAATCCTAACTTAATAAGGAAAAACAAAAGACCCCAAGTAGCCAAAATGATCCTGAGCAAAAAAAAATAATGCTGGAGGCATAACACTGTCTGACTTCAAATTGTACTACAAGGCTATCGTAACCAAAGCAGCATGGCACTGGCATAAAAATAGACACTTGGACCAATGGAACAGAATACAGAACCCAGAAATCAACCCACAGACTTACCGCAAATTGATCTTTGACAAAGGCAACAAGAACAAACATTGTGGAAAAGACTGCTTCCTGAATAAATGGTACTGGGAACATTGACATCCACATGCAAAAGAATGAAACTAGACTCGTACCTCTCACCATATACCAAAATCAACTCGAAATGGGTTAAAATCTTAAATATAAGACCTGAAACTATAAACCTCCTAAAAGAAAACATAGGGTAAACACTTCAGGAAGTAGGACCAGGCAAATACTTTATGAATAAGATGCCAAAAGCACAAGCAACAAAAGAAAAAAATAAACAAGTGGGATTATATCAAACTAAAAAGATTAAGAACAGAGGAAACAATCAACAGAGTAAAAAGCCAACCTACAGATTGTGAAAATATTTGCAAAGTATAAATCCAACAAGGAGTTAACATCTAGAATATACAAAGAATTCAAACAACTTCCCAGTAAAAAAAACAAATAACCCAAATAGAAAATAGGCAAAGAAGCTGTATATACATATTTTGAAGGAAGACATACAAATGGCCAACGGGTACTTGAAAAAATGCTCAACATCACTAATCATCAGGGAAATGCAAATTAAAAGCAAATAAAATGCAAATTGAAATATCTCACCCCAGTCAGACTAGCTATAGTCAAAAAGACTGAGAATAAAAAGTGCTGGTCAGGGCACAGAGAAAGAGAAACTCTTCTACACTATTTGTGAGACTCTAAATTAGTACAACCACTGTGGAAAACAGTATGAAGCTTTTTCAAATAACTACGAATAGATCTGCCCCATAATCCAGCAATCCCATTTCTGGGTATATTCCCAAAGGAATGGAAATCATCATGTTAAAGGAATACCTGCACTCCCATGTTCATTGCAGTTCTATTTACAACAGCCACAATACGGAATCAACCTTAACATCCATTGAAGGATAACCTGATAAGGAAAATGTCAAATATATACACAGTGGAATACTACTCAGCCACAAAAAAGAATGAAATTCTGCCATTCACAACAATGTGGATAAGCTTGGAGAAAATTATGTTAAGTGAAATAAGCCTGGCAACAGAGGGAAAAATATCACACATCCTCACTCATAAGTGGGAGCTAAGAGAGAAATAATGAAGGAAAGAAAGACCTCAGTGGTGTGTTGGATTTGCACAGGGAAAGAAGAGACCTAAGGTTGCTTGGTTGGGGGTAGGATAAAGGGGGATTGGGGAGAGGTTGGGTGGGGTACATGACGAACAATTGCAATTTGACATGGTGGGAATGCTTGCTAATATTGCCCAATCGTCAATTCTTGGGCACAGGTGCTGATGGTCAGCTCTGTGCTCTATGAATATGTATAATCAACAATATACATCTATACTGAGCAATCCTTGGAAGTAAGTAATGTTATTTCCACTTTATATATGAGAAAAATTGGTTCCAGAGAGTTTAAGTAATGGGCCTGAGCCCGAATAAATCAAAGAAAGATGTATTCATATTATGTTAATCAATGAGTCAATGAATTTTATGTGTTACAAGAAATCAAAGACAAATTCATTTATGCTTAATAGTGCCATGTGTTATTAAATTAATAATACCCCCCCAAAAAAATAGTTTGAAAGACCAAATCTTTGAACAAAAAAAAAAAAAATCACAGTTATAAAACCATTCTCAATTTTAACAATATTTTAGTAAGCTTTACTTTGATTTTTGGAGGAATAACCCAAGTTGCTCTAGTTAATATGTAATTATTGGAAAATACACAGGGATATGAAGGATATAGGGAACAATTTCAGCAGTCACATAACCAGGCCAGAGGGCTATGGTGACGTTGCTCTCTCACATTTTAGGAAGGCAACAATAGGCTGAGAAATTTGAGAGCAGGACAGCAATCTGTTCTACAGTTTATCCTGTTGTTCTTAATTGTTTTTCCACCTTATTATTGGAAGATTCTACCTTCTTTCTACCACATAGCTTTAGCCATGATTTCTACCACATAATGCTTTTGTAGACAGTCCTCTTTTTCTATGTCTCTGTTTTTGCATGTTGCATTTATTTGATTATCTCGACCTGTTCTGGATTCAGTGTTCCCAAGAGAGATCATCTAATTGGGTCAAACTTTCAAAAAGAAACAGTCTTTCAGAACAGAGCTCCTGAGCCAGGTGTCTTACAAATGGCTGCTGTTAATCCCTGGTCCAATCAGTCATCGTCTTCATAGCAGAATCATCCCTAACACCTCGGAAAGACAATCTAGGTGGAGCAGAACCTCTTAAACTTCTCTAAAAAAGCCAGTGTAAATGATAAGTACCTTAAAGGGCTTTTCCAGTGCAAATATGATGTATTTGTTATGCCAGTGTACAATCTATCATATATGTATCTGTATATGTATTGGTAAGACTAACCTTCTTTTTTTTAAAAAAAAAAAAAAAAAGATGACCGTTAAGGAGATCTTAACCCTCGACTTGGTGTTGTCAGCACCACGCTCTCCAAGTGAACTAACCGGCCATCCCTATGTAGGGATCTGAACCCGTGGCTTTGGTGTTATCAGCACCGCACTCTCCCGAGTGAGCCACGGGCCGGCCCAAGACTACCTTTCTATATCCCATTTATATTGTATCCAGAGGAAAAAAATCTAGAATTGGGAAAGAGAAATTGGGTACAGCAGCCTCCAATAAAAGTAATGGAACAATGCTTTAAAAAACTTAGCCAAGTTCAGGGGAAAATATACATAAAAATTACATTGCTGCAAGTGATATTATTCTTGGAGGCAAGTAAACTATAGATTTAGGTTTTAAAAAATTGTTCTTCATGAGAAGTAGTATATGATTTTTAATAAGTATTTCTGGGACAACGAAAGAGAAAAAATAACAACCTGAGAAAACCAGAACTGAGAATTATTCCAAAGTCTTTTATTCTTGCTTCTGCTCTAGAGTCTTGAAGTTTTCTCCTCCTCTTTATTAAGAAACAGATATTAGGAAAATGGGGGGAAGATGTAGCTAATAGTATTGTGAGAGATGATGAAGTTTACAAGACTCAAGAGTAGATAAGAGACCAGCAGATTTGGGGAATGCAGGAATGGTGGGCCAAAGAAAATGGGGCAAGAAGTGTAAGAAGGAGAATGTTTTGCAAGGATGGGGAGTGATTATCTGAATGTGTGACAGTGAGGTCCTGTTCTTTCATCTGGTCACTAAGTGATTTGGCATCATTCCCTGACTTCGTGTGGCTTAGATTTGGTATCTAAAATATTTAATAAAGATATGCTGAAATATTAAATTTCTCTTATACGTATGTTTGTCTTGAACAGACACTGGGAGGGAAATCTTTTCCCCTTCTTCCCAATAAGGGTAAGCAATAAAGACAACTTCTTTTGAGGATAATATAATATCAAAGATCCACCAAATAAATATGGCCCGAGAAAGAAAAAAGAAGATGATGGGACCGCTTCCTATAACTGAGAAGCCAGTAGAAAAAGAGCCTATTGTGCATGTGCACATACAGGTGACAATACAGAAGATCACCACCAGAGAACAAATGCATTTGTGGGAAGTATCGCCTTTCAACTTTTACTCGTAAAAGATAAAAATGCTTCTAGTTTGTCCTCTTATTTTTTTAAAACTATCTTATGATTGTAAACCTCCTTATCTTAGCAAGTCATAATGCATGATCATCATACACTTAAAAAAATTTTCCCATTTGGAGATTATTAAATCTGCTAATGGTATCACAACTGAAGCTTGGGGTCCAGTCAAGGTCTGAAGTGTTTTAAAACATAACTATTGCAGCTTTATATTCCATCATATATTTCTTATCTCATTCAGATCTTTTCTTGCATTTCTAGTAGAAATGGTTTGGTTAATTTAGGCCTTAAATATTAAACATTATATTTATTGAGTCTGTTTTTCAAAGCAAACACCAGCATCACTATCATATATTGAACAATTTGATATCAAGTGAGACCACAGCATATAAACACCATGTCCATCCACCCACTAGAAAGCACGAAGGAAAATACATGATCAATACACTCTGCTATCATAGACATTAGTCTGCAAGATGTGCACAATTTTTTAAATTTTTTTAGAAAAAGCATGATGAAGCACATTTGGATAATGAATACACTGTATAAAATTTTTTAAAATATGAAATAAGGAAATTTTTAATATTGAAGTATATAGTAGCCCTCCCTTATCTATTACCAGAGATAATACTGAATCCTATATATATACTGTGCACAGATTTCTTTTTTCTTCTTCACAGTTTTATGGATAGAAGATTCATTCTTTTTTTTTTTTTTTTTTTGTCGTTTTTTCGTGACCGGCACTCAGCCAGTGAGTGCACCGGTCAGTCCTATATAGGATCCGAACCTGCGGCGGGAGCGTCGCCGCGCTCCCAGCGCAGCACTCTACCAAGTGCGCCACGGGCTCGGCCCAGAAGATTCATTCTTAATGTAGATCTTAGAAACCTCAACATACAATGTTTTACTTTCCTCATTAAGTCAAAGACTTCCACCTCTTCACTTATAGGAAGTACTCTATAGTTTTTCTTTGTCATATCTGAATTGCCAGCACCACTACTCGAGTTCTCAGGCCATGATTAAGTAAAATAAGAGTTACTTGAACACAAGCACTGTGATACCGGTCAATCTGATAACCCAGGCACCTACTAAGTGACGAACTGGTGGGGTACTTTGCATCCCAGTAAGGACATCATAGAACAACACGAGTTTTATGACACTGCTTAGAACAGCATACAATTTAAAACTTAGGAATTGTTTATTTCTGTAATTTTCCATTTAATATTTTTAATCCGTGCTTATCTGAAACTGGGGAAAGTGAAACTGTAGACAAGGGGGGACTACTATAAAGGGAAAATATATCATTTTTTGTGTTGTCGTGAATTAAAATGTGTCAAATATATCTTCTATATACAATTAACTATATTCAACTTCTGAACTGCTTGAAGTAGAAATAAAAAAAGAAAACATTAATGATGAGCCTGTGTGTGATATTAATAACACAATTTAAAAGCTTAAATATGAATCCTTGCTGCTTCTCTCTCCCAGAGTCCCAGGCTTTGGTGAGTTAGAAGAGCTAACATAGTGATCGCAGACAGTGAACTCAGAGCCAAAGAAAAATTTGAGCCCTGAAATCTGCCATGGCTTTAAACTGAGGCACCATTCCTCAATAATGGGCTATTTGCTGAATGGAGAAAAATAGAAGAAAAATGTGTCTTTTTGGTCATAAATGCTAGGCATAGTAGTCAAAATGTTTCACAGTTTTTCCACACTTAACAATGTTTATTACCACCAGAGCAACCCAATGCACTACATATAAAATAAGAATATGTTTCTCTATTACAGCACTTGGCTTTGATGACTGTTCTCTAGCATAATTTATGCTTAGCTTTCTTCCCCTCCAATAAAATTCCTTTGGTGTACTATAGATGGAGTATGTATAGAGAGTTAAATCTCATTCTTTTCAACTACCTAATTTTTGTGTATATAAATGTCAACTTAAAGAGAAATTTGTCCATTTAAATGTGCATTTTGCTGAGATGAGGTAGAGAGAGAGCTATAAACTTTTTTAAAAAATTGTGAACATCAGATGAAGCAGATTATTAGTATAGTCCTTTTAGTTTTGTGAGACTATTTTATTTGAAAATAACATATTTAGTTTGTAGAACCATATATCTTAATGTTATTAAATATGAAACACTCAACCTATTCATGGACTCGTTTGTTTGGAAATTATTTTTCTGCCTACAGCCTGGAAACAAAATACTCTCCAGGGCAAATGGCAGTATCACGCATCAAACTCCTAGGAGTGCACAGCCAAGGAAGTAGCAAACATAGCCCAGCCAAGTTTATGTCTGCACATTTGAAGCAAATGTTTGAGCCATCTAGATAACTAAAAACAATACGTCTTTTGCTAGGAATATCAGGTGCCAGGGTACAAGTAGAATTTCACTCGAATTATAAAAACACGTGTTTCATATCTCACCTGCACAGATAGCATCAATGACCCCTAGAAAACACTGCCAGGCTTTCAAATTTCTGCTTTCCTATATTTAATGTTTTTTGTATCTAAAATAATTTATTTCCACTTCTGGTGTGCATATTTCTCAATAATCATGACTATAAATTACATACAAAGGGGCAAATGATTGTGAATCTGCAAGACATGCAAGGGCACTTTGCTGCTTCCAGGTAGCATTACTTTTTAGATAGGAAAAGTTTATTACAATTTGAAATTTCTGTTACTAGGTAAGAAATCATAATCTTATTCTCAAATGCCCCCAGCATACTCAAAGCATAGCTTACATATTATTATGATGAAATTCTGTACAACAAGAACAGCTTAAGCAAGAAATTGCCTTCCCTAACATAGCTGGTTTGGCAAGTACACAGTCTGCATAAAAAGTGAAGTTTAAAAAATGCTAAATCTCTGTTATTTCCAACCCCCAGAGTTAAAAATTTCCAGAATGCTATGCTAGAAGAAAGAGGAAATAAATAATGCCAGTGACAAATTTATGAAAAAAATATTTATATCTCCCAGAAACACATGGCATCAAAATTAAACATTTTGTTTGACAGAAAAGAAATAGAAATCTTGGCAGGTATCAGTGTCTACTCCATGCAACACCCAAATTACTTAACTTCAGGTTGTTTTTATTTTCCCCCAACCAACAATAAAGTGAATTTGATATTTATTCATGGAAGTCTGGGGAGAATGTTCCAGCATATTTCATCTAATGTACTGAATTTCTCTTCTACCACACTTATGGCTAGACTTCCATCATTCTGTTATGAATCTCTATTATGGAATGGAAATGAAATTTGGCCTTAAAATGAACAATGCTTAGACATAAAATTCTGTTTAATCCTTTCTTCTACCTGTGCTAACAAAAGGGAATGAAAAAAATGTATTACCTTAGACATATAACTTGCCTGTATATAAGAATATGCATTAGAGAATAATCTAGATTTTACTAACTTTGAGGGACTATCTTTCGATAATAGACAATTTTCTTGGTAGGCAAAAAAAAAAAAAAAAGAAAAGAAAAGAAAAAGTTTGGGATTTGTGGTATGTACTCCTGCTACTTTGTTTTCAGAGTCACCCAAAGCAACACTGCATGCAGTTTTTCTTCCTATGGAAGAAGATGAAAATAGTCCATCTCCATCAACCCAGAATCTCCCTTAAAGAGACTACACAGGACCACTTCTGTTCTGCAGAGCCTGAGGGTGTGCAGACCCACTGAGGACAATACAGAAAAGAACCAGGACCAGCGACACAGGCATTGGAAAGGATGGCAAGGAGGTAAAACAAGGATTTTTGGCAATGGGTCCAGGAATTTAACAGAAATTACCTCAACTAGTTGTATTAGTCTGTTTTGTGTTGCTATGACAGAAATACCTGAGACTGGGTAATTTATAAAGAGTGGAGGTTTATTTGCCTTACGATGCCAGGACAGCTGCATCTGGCACGGGCCTCAGGCTACTTCTACTCGTGGCGGAAAGTGGCAGGCAGTTGACAGGTACAAGCAGGTCACATGGTGAGAGAGGACTCAAGAGAGAGAGAGGAGGTGCCAGGGTCTATTAAACAACCAGCTCTGGCAGAAACTGATAGAGCAAGAACTCACTCATGACTCCCCCAACCCAGGGAGAGCATTAATCCATTCATGAGGGATCTGCCCCCATGACTCAATCAGTTTCCAACACTGCCACATTGGGGATCAAATTTCCACATGAGTTTTGAAGGGGACAACACATCCAAACTCTATCACTAGTCCTCTTAGAAACTCCTTAAGGCTGCACTGTGTGGCCCATTTATATGCACCTAGATAGGCAATTTGTCTTAAATTTTATGTCTTAAGGCACAAAATCAGAGCATACAAAATGAAAACATCAGAAATCAAATATTTACAAAAAATATGAAAAGAATCATTAAATATGATATAGTAAATCTGAACCAAGATTTTTTTAAATTATTAATATTGACTCAAAAAATATTAAAGACTTATGGACTCACCAAAATTCAAGGCATTACACTGGGTATATAACATAATGTCTGCTCTGATAAAATTGATGATCTGCTTTTGATGGACATCAATAATCCACGTGTTCAACAAAGATTTGAGTGCTTATTGTGTTTAAATAACTCTCTGGGAATTGGATATGTTAAAAGAAAAAATCTTTAGACAAATTAGTTTTATCAGTTTAACTGAGAAAAGAACGATTCTCAAATCAGGCAGCTCCTAGAATCAGAACAGATTCAGAGGAATTCTGCCACTGCCACTTGGTGAGTTAAGATTTATAGACAGAAAAAGGAAATTGACATACAGAAAGTGGAACTGAGGTGCAGAACTGTTGGCTGCCTGTAATCGGCTGAGACCCAGCTACTTGTTACAAGAGTAAGTTACAGTCTGCTTGAACATCAAGTCAGATTACAAGAGCAGGTTAGTCTGTTTACAAGTCGTTAGGTTACAGTTCATTGTCTGAAAAACTTTCAGGGCAAACTTAACAATCCGCACTTTTGTTCAACCTTCCAATTTTGAGAGACTGACCAGAACTTTAAGTACTGACACCACTCTGTGTCATCATTGTAAATGAACTTATTTGGTCTCAAATTCCACTGGGAAATACCAAAACAGTGGGAGGAAAACAGCTCAATTAAACTCTTTTAAATTTAATTTGTCTAAAGTTATTTTCTTTTAGCAGGTATATTATAGGGGAGGGAAAAATAAATAAATAAATACATATCTTCTCCTATGAGGTTTTCATTGTCATGGAGGTAGCCATACAATACACAAAATTAGTTATGCATGTATTATCACTTCTTAGATGACAAGTGCTATGAATAAAAATAAAACAAAGAATGAGGATGGGGAATTTTAGGGAGGATATTTCGATTTGAAATGAGATGATCAGGATAGACTTTAAACAGAAGGCAAATTCTGAGCAAAGACTTAAGAAAAGTGGGAGTGGATCATGCAGATATCTGTGGAAAGTGCATTCCAAGCACCGGAACTATCAATTACAGAGGCCCTGAAGTGGGCATATGTCAAGTGTGTTTGGACAACAGCAAGAAGACCAGTGTAAATGAAGAAGAGAGATCAAGGATAAAGGTAAAGAGATGGTCAGTGAGGTACAGGGTATCATAACAGACGGTCTAAAGGCATGTTAAAAAGAAATAGTTAAATAAAAAGTTTTTTTGTCTTTTGGGTTTTTTCAGAGTGAATTGAGAAAGCATTGCTAGGTTTTGAAGGGGGGAATGATATACTCTGATTTATACCTGAAAAACCTCATTCTGTTTTCTGTTCTGAAAATAGGAAATAGAGATGAGTGCATAAGCAAGGAAATTACTTAGAAGGCTTCTGCAAAAATCTAGCCAAAAAATGACTGAGTTGGGCAAAGGCAGCTGCAGTAGAGGTCAAGCATGTGATCAAATTATTAACATATTTAAGTAGGAAAACAAAGATTAGCTTATAAATTGGATGTGGAATAGGAGATAAAAAAAGTTTAAAAGTTCTACTTTTGGCATAATGGCATGAGAAGCTCTGCAGACCCACTCTGCCATAGAACAGGTAGATATTATTTTTTTAAAAAAATAGGAACAAAACAAAAACACATTTAAATCTTTGGCATATAAAAATGCTACAAACTTTTCTGTGTTGATTTTGTATCCTGCAACTTTACTGAAATCATTTATCAACTCTAAGAGGGTTTTTTTGTGTGTGTTTTTTTTTGTAGTGTCTTTAAGATTTTCTATATATAAGATCATGTCATCTGCAAACGGAGATGATTTGACTTCATCTTTTCCAATCTGAATGCCCTTTCTTTCTTTCTCTCACCTGATTGCTCTGGCTAGTACTTCCAATGCTATGTTAACTCCAACAATGAACTAGCAGAAAAATAAATCAAGAAAGCTGGCCCATTTACAAGAGTCACAAATTAATAAATAAATATATAAATATATAAATAAATAAAATACCTAGCAATAAATTTAGCTCATGAAGTGAAAGATCTCTACAAAGAGAACTACAAATCACTTTTGAAAGAAATTAAAGAGGATACAGAAAGCTAGAAAGACATTCCATGCTCATGGATTGAAAGAATTAACATTGTGAAAATGAAAATAAATAAATAAATACACAAACTGGTGGGGGGGAAGAAGTCACAGCAATCACAAGTGAACAAATATGAATTGATGGGTGAGAGGGGAGAGAGGGAGGGGGGAGGGAGGAATTGGTAAAGGGACACAAAAATCAACTATATTGTATATTGATAAAATTAAAAAAAATAAAATAAAAAATAAGAAGTTATAGTTTAATCTTAAAACATCAAAAAAAAAAATTGTGAAAATGTCCATACTACCCAAAGCAATCTACAGATTTGTTGCAATCCTCATCAAAATACCAATGACATTCTTCACAGAAACAGAAGAAACACCTGAACATTCATATGGAACAATAAAAGACCCCAAATAGCTAAAGCAATACTAGGCAAAAAAAAAAAAATCCTAAAAGCATTACACCAGCTGACCTCAAATTATACTGCAAAGCTACAATAAACAAATCAGCATGCTACTGGTGTAAAAACAGATACTCAGACCCATGGACCAGAATAGAGAACCCAGAAATCAAACCACACACTCACACAGCCAAATGATCTTTGACAAAGAAGCTAAGAACATATATTGGGAAAAGACTGCCTCTTCAATAAATGGTGCTGGAAGAACTGGACCTTCATATGTAGAAGAATGAAACAAGACCTGTTGTACCTCTGGCTGCATACCAAAATCAACTCAAAATGAATTAAAGACTTAAATATAAGACCTGAAATGACAAATACCCTAAAAGAAAACACAGGGAAAACACTTCAGGAAGTAGACTAGGCAAAGACTTTATGAATATGACCCACAAAACACAGGTAACAAAAGGAAAATTAGACAAATAGGATTATATGAAAGTACAAAGCTTCTGCACAGCAAAAAAATAATTAACAGGAAGAAAAGACAAACTACAGAGTAGGAGAAAATATTTGCAAACTATGCATCTGACAAAGGATTAATATCCAGAATACACAAGGAACTCAAACAACTTAACAGTAAAAAAACAAGTAACCTGATATAAAAAATGGGCAAAAGAGTTGAATAGGCATTTCTCAAAGGAAGATATACAAATAGTCAACAGACACAAGAAAAAATGTTCAATATCACTCAGCATCAGGAAAATACAAATCAAAACCAAATTGAGATATCATCTCACCCTAGTTAGAGTATTATCAAGAAGACAGAGAAAAAATGCTGGCAAGTTTGCAGAGAAGTGGGAACCCCTCTGCACTGTTGGAAGGACTGTAAACTGGTGCAGTCATTATGGAAAACAGTGTGGAGTTTCCTCAAATAACTACAGATAGAATTGCTATATGATCCAGCAATTCCGTTGCTGGGTATACACCCAAAGGAATGGAAATCACCATGTCGAAGGGATAACTGCACTCTCATGTTTATTGCAGCTCTTTTACAAGAGCATTGTTGGACAACTAGATAAGGAAAATGTGGCATATTTACACAGTGAAATACTACTCTGCCATAAAAAGAGAATGAAATACTGACATTTACAGCAACATGGATGAAACTGAGAAAATGATGTTACATGAAATAAGCCAGGCACAGAAAGAGAAATACTGTGTGTCTTCACTCATAAGTGGGAGCTAAAAAAATAAACAAATTTTAAAAAGAAAAACAAACAAACAAAAAAACCCCACAATCACAGTGATACATTAAACTTTGAAAAGGAGAGAACAGAACTGAAGTTATCAGAGGTTAGAAAGGGGGAGGGGGAGGGAGTATAAGGGAAAAATCAGTAAAGGGCCATGAAAAATGATTACATTGTCTAATGTTGAATATACTAATTATAGTAATTTGAGCATCACATATTGTGCACAGATGTTGATATTCAACTCTGTATTCCACAGATATGTACAGTCAACTATGTTTCAATTAAAAAAATCAGTTTACCAAGAAATTTTTTAAAAAGTCTTTGGAAATGACCTTAATGACAGTTGGAAGGAAGGAAGGAAGGAAGGAAGGAAGGAAGGAAGGAAGGAAGGAAAGAGGGAGGGAGGCAGGGAGGGAGGGAAAGAGAGAAAGAAAGAAAGAAAGAAAGAAAGAAAGAAAGAAAGAAAGAAAGAAAGAAAGAAAGAAAGAAAGAAAGAAAGAAAGAAAGAAAGAAAGAAAGAAAGAAAGAAAGAAAGAAAGAAAGAAAGAAAGAAAGAAAGAAAGAAAGAAAGAAAGAGAAATGATCACAACAATATGTTGAACTTTTAGGAGAGACCAAACCTAAGGTTACTAGAGATGGAGAGAGGGAAGGAGGGGGTTGGGGGAAGGACAGGTTGGGTAAAGGGCATAAAGAAACATTTCAATTTCTAAAAATGAATAGGTTAATAATAAATAATAAAATTTTTTAAAATATTAAAAATAAAGTCATGGACAGTCTTTTTGTTATGTTGCCAATCATTGATGACCATTACCTAGATTCATGTTTTCTTCAAGGGTTTGTTTGCAAAATATTTGATTTTATAATGCCATTATTATTTATTATCTCAATAGATGGCAGAACAGCATTCAACAAAATTCAACATCCCTTCATCATAAAGACTCTCAGCAAATTATGTATAGAGGGAAATTATCTCAACACAATAAAAGCCATTTATAGCAAACCAATTGACAATACCATCCCGAGTGGGGAAAAGCTGAAAGCTTTCCCATTAAGAACGAGAACAAGACAAGGATCCGATGTCTCACCACTCCTATGTAACATAGTATTGGAAGTACTAGCCAGAGCAATCAGGCAAGAGAAAGAAAGAAAGGGCATCCAGATTGGAAAGAACAATGTGAAACTGTCCCTGTTTACAGACATGATTTTATACATAGAAAATCCTAAAGACACTACCAAAAAGCTTTCAGGGCTGAATAACAATTTCAGTAATGTTGCAGGATACAAAATCAACACCCCAAAATCAGTAACATTTTTATACTCCAGTAATGAACTAGCAGAAAAAGAAATCAAGAAAGAAAGCTCTTTTATAATAGTCACCAAAAAAACCAAAATACCTAGAAATCAATTTAACCAAGGAAGTGAAAGATCTCTACAATAAGAAATATAAAACACTACTGGAAGAAATTAAACAGGACACAAAAGGGGAAAGACATGCCATGCTCTTGGATGGGAAATACTAACATTGTGAAAATGTTCATTCTTCCCAAAGCAATCTACAGATTCAATGCAATCTTCAACAAAATATCAATGACATTTTTCAAAGAAATAGAAAAAGCAATCCTAACATTCATATGGAAAAATGAAAGATTCCAAAGAGCCAAAGCAATCCTGCCCATGACTTTTTATTTTTTTAATTTAATTTTATTTTGTCAATATACAATATGGTTGATTATTGTGGCCCATTACCAAAACCTCCCTCCCTCCTCCCTCTACCCCACTCCCTCACAACACCCTCATATCTCTTTGCTTGTTGTATCAACTTAAAGGAATTGTAATTGTTGTGTCTTCTTCCCTCCCCCACAAGATTTCTGTATTTATTTATTTATTTTTAGCTCCCACAAATAAGTGAGAACATGAGATATTTCTCTTTCTGTGCCTGACGCATTTCACTTAATATAATTCTCTCTATGTCCATTCACGTTGTTGCAAATGGCAGTATTTCATTCTTTTTTATAGCAGAGTAGAATTCCTTATGTAGATATGCCACATTTTCCATATCCACTCATCTGATGATGGGCATTTGGGCTGGTACCAGCTCTTAGCCATTGTAAAGAGTGCTGCAATGAACACTGGAGAACAGGTATACCTTTGACTTGATGATTTCCATTCCTCTGGGTATATTCCCAGCAGTAGGACATCTGGGTCATATGGTAGATCTATCTGCAATTGTTTGAGGAACCTCCATACCATTTTCCATAGAGTCTGCACCATTTTGCCATCCCACCAACAATGTATGAGAGTTCATTTTTCTCTGCAACCTCGCCAGCATTTATCATTCACAGTCTTTTGGATATTAGCCATCCTAACTGGGATGAGATGGTATCTCAAAGTGACTTTGATTTGCATTTCCTGAATGCTGATTGATGTTGAACATTTTTTTCTGTCTGTTGTCCATTCATATATCTTCCATTGAGAAATGCCTATTTAGCTCTTTTGCCCATTTTTTAATTGGGTTACTTGTTTTTTTGTTGTAAAGTTGTTTCAGTTCCTTGTATATTCTGGATATTAATCCTTTCTCAGATGTATATTTTGCAAATATTTTCTCCCACTCTGTTGGCTGTCTTTTAACTCTGTTAATTGTTTCTTTTGCTGTGCAGAAGCTTTTTAATTTGATATAATCTCATTTATTTACTTTTCCTTTGGTTGCCCGTGCTTTGGGGGTCATATTCATGAAGTCTGTGTCCAGTCCTACTTCCTGAAGTGTTTCTCCTATGTTTTCTTTAAGAAATTTTGTTGTTTCAGGGTGTATATTTAATTCTTTAAGCCATTTTGAGTTGTTTTAGTATATGGTGAGAGGTATGGATCTAGTTTCATTCTCCTGCATATGGATACCCAGTTATCCCAGCAGCATTTGCTGAAGAGGCAGTCTCTTCCCCAGTGTATAGGCTTGGTACCTTTGTCAAAGATCAGATGGCTGTAGGTGTGCGTGTTGGTTTCTGGATTCTCTATTCTATTTCATTGATCGGTGTGTTGGTTTATATGCCAGTACCAGGCTGTTTTGGTTATTATAGCTTTGTAGTATAGTTTAAAGTCAGGTAGTGTTATGCCTCCAGCTTTATTTATTTATTTATTTATTTTTGCTCAGAATTGCTTTGGTAAGCGTTGTCTTTTGTTATTCCATATAAACGTCTGGTTAGTTTTTTCCATTTCTGAGAAAAATGTCATTGTAATTGATGGGGAACGCATTGCATTTATAGAGCCCTTGGGTAGTATGGACATTTTCACAATGTTGATTCTTCCAATCCAAGAGCATGGGATATCTTTCCATTTTCTTGTGTCCTCTTTAATTTCTCTCAGCAGTAGTTTGTAGTTCTCGTTATAGAGATTTTTCACCTCCTTGGTTAACTCTATTCCTAAGTATTTTATTTTTTTGGTGGCTATTGTAAATGGGCAAGCTTTCTTGATTTCTCTTTCTGCATGTTCACTATTGGAGAATAGAAATGCTACTGATTTTTGTGTGTTGATTTTGTATCCTGCTACTGTGCTGAAATCATTTATCAACTCCAAGAGTTTTTTTGTAGAGGCTTTAGGCTGATCCATACATAGGATCATGTCATAGGCAAACAGGGACAGTTTGACTTCATCTTTTCCAATCTGGATGCCCTTTATTTCCTTCTCTTCTCTGATTGCTCTGGCTAGTACTTCCAACACTGTGTTAAATAGGAGTGGTGAGAGTGGGCATCCGTGTCTAGTTCCAGTTCTTAAGGTAAAAGCTTTCAGGTTTTCCTCATTCAGGATGATATTGGCAGTGGGTATATCATATATGGCTTTAATTATGTTGAGATATTTTCCATCTATACCTAACTCCTAGAGAGTCTTTATCACGAAAGAATGTTGAATTTTGTCAAATGCTTTTTCAGCCTCCATAGAGATCATCATATGGTCCTTGTGTTTGATTTTATTGATCTCGAGTATCACATTTGTTGATTTGTATATATTGAACCAACCTTGCATCCCTGGGATGAATCCCACTTGATCATGGTGTATAATTTTGTATACGTATTGTTGTATTCTGTTAGCTAGTATTTTATTGAGGATTTTTGTGTCTATATTCATCAAGGATATTGCTCTGTAGTTTTCTTTTTTAGTTGTATCTGGTTTTGGTATCAGGGTGATGTTTGCTTCATAGATTGAGTTTGGGAGAATTGCCTCTGTTTCAATCTTTTGTAACAGTTTGTAGAGAATTGGTGTCAATTCCTCTTTGAATGTTTGGTAGAATTCTGCTGTGAATCCATCTGGTCCTGGGATTTTCTTTGTTGGAGCCTTCTGATAACAGCTTCAATCTCTTTTATTCTTATTGGTCTGTTCAGATTTTCCACATATTCTTGGCTCAGTTTTGGTACTTATTTTGTGTCCAGAAATTTATCCATTTCCTCCAGATTTTCAAATTTGTTGGCATATAGTTGTTTGTCATAGTCTTGAATGATTCCTTGTGTTTCAGAGGTATTGGTTGTAATATCATCTTTTTCATTTCTAATTCTTGTTATTTGGGTCTTCTCTCTTCTTTTTTTAGTTAGCCATGCTAATGGTTTGTCAATTTTATTTATCTTTTCAAAAAACCAACTTTTTGGTTCATTGATCTTTTGCATCATTTTTTCAGTTTCAATTTCATTAAATTCTGCTATGATCTTAATGATTTCTTTCCATCTGCTAACTTTGGATTTGGATTGTCCTTGTAGTTCTAGTTCTTTAAGGTGAAGTGTTAGGTTGTTCACTTGCCATCTTTCCATTCTTCTGAAGCAAGCATATAATGTGATAAATTTCCCCCTTAGTACTGCATTTGCAGTATCCCACAGGTTTTGGTATGATGTATCATTGTTTTCATTAGTTTCAATAATATTTTTGATTTCCTCTTTGATTTCTTCTTGGACCCATATGTCATTAAGTAGAATGCTGTTTAATTCCCATGCATTTGTATAGTTTCCAGAGTTTCGTTTATTATTGATTTCTAATTTTAATCCATTGTGGTCTGAAAAAATACATGGGATAATTCCATTTTTTTTTTTGAATTTGTTAAGACTTGGTTTGCGATCTAACATGTGATCTATCCTGGAGAATGATCATGTGCTGATGAAGAGAATTATTATTCTGTGGTTGTTGGATGGAATGTTCTGTAGATATCTGCCAAGTCCAATTGGTCTAGAGTGTTGTTTAGATCTTGTGTTTCTCTACTGATTCTTTGCCTAGATGATCTGTCCAATATTGACTGTGGGGTGTTCTGGTCCACTGCTATTATGGTATTAGTGTCTATTTCCTTCTTTAGGTCTAATAGAATTTGCTTTATCAATCTGGCTGCTCTGACATTGGGTGTATATATATTTATGATTGTTATGTCTTCTTGATGGATGAATCCTTTTTTCGTTATGTAGTGGCCCTCTTTATCTCTTTTTACAGTTTTTAGTTTAAAGTTTATTTTGTCAGATATAAGAATAGCTACTCCAGCTCGTTTTTCTTTTCTGTTTGCATGATATATCTTTTTCCATCCTTTCACTCTTAGTCTATGTGAGTCTTTATAGGTGAGGTGGGTCTCTTGAAGGCAGCATATAGTTGGGTCCTCCTTTTTAATCCAGCCAGCCAGTCTGTATCTTTTGATTGGGGAATTTAATCCTTTTACATTAAGAGTTGTTATTGAAAGGTGTTGATTTACTCCTAGCAATTTTATTGATTTTTGTTTGGATGTCTTAGGTATCTTTTGTTCCTTTCTTTCTGATTTACTGTTTGTATTCTGTATTTGTTGGTTCTTTGGGTTGTAGATAAACTTTTTTTCTCTTCATTGTTGGCATTTTTATTTTACTAGTGTGTTTTAATTGTTCTGGAGTTTTTAGAGCAGTGGTAGTTATTTTTCAGGTACCAAACCCAGTACTCCCTTGAGAATTTCTTGTAAGGGTGGCCATGTGGTAGTGAACTCCTGCAGTTTTTGTTTGTCTGAGAAATATACCATTTGCCCTTCATTTCAGAAGGATAGCCTTGCTGGTAGAGTATTCTTGGCTGGCAATCTCTGTCTTTTAGTAGTTTGAATATATCGTCCCATTCCTTTCTGGCTTTTAGGGCTTGTGATGAAAAGTCTGATGTTAGCCTGATTGGGGCTCCCTTGTATGTGATTTGACACTTCTCTCTTGCAGCTTTTAAGATTCTCTCTTTGTCTTTGAGTTTTGCCAATTTGACTATAACATGTCTTAGAGAAGACCTTTTCGGGTTGAATACATTTGGGGATCTTTGAACTTCCTGAATCTGAATATCTATTCTTTTCTTATACCTGGGAAACTTTCTGCCACTATTTTGTTGAATATGTTTTCAATGCAATCTCGTTTTTCATCCCCTTCTGGAATACCCATGACTCAGATATTTGAGCTCTTAAAGGTTGTCTGATATCTCTCTTAGATTTTCTTCAATGTTTTTAATTCTTTTTTCTTTCTTTCTTTTATTATTATTTTTTTTGTCTGCCTTTGTTATTTCAAACAGCCCATCTTCAAGGACAGTATTTTTCTCTTCTGCTTCTGCAAGCCTGCTGGTTAAACTCTCTGTTGTGTTTTTTATTTTGTTGAGTGAATTTTTCAGCTCAGTAAGCTCTGCGACATTCTTTTTCAGGGCATTGATTTCCTTCTACCTTTCTTCTTTCAGGTCGTGTATTCTTTTCCTCATTTCATCATGTAGTCTAGCTGAGTTTTCTTGTATCTCATTTAGTTTCCTTAGAATTATCACTTGAAATTCCTTGTCAGACATTTCATGGGTTTCTTGTTCTATAGGCTCTAGACCTTCAGAGTTGTTATCCTTTGGTGGTGTACTTTCTTGATTTTTCATATTTCTGGTATCTTTCCTTTGATGTTCAGTCATTGTGGTAGGGGGTTTAATGGTCCACTGGTTCGGCACTATTGTCTGGCTAAGATGCTGCTGGGGCTGCCAATTTGGCATGGCTGCCTCAGTGTCTGCTTGATCACCCACTGGTGCTTCCAGTGCATGGTCAGCTCGGGTCTTGGGCCTCTCCGGGGAGGCACCTCTCGGTCATTGTGCACTCACCTGGGCTGGGGATGGAGTCCAGCAGTGGTGAGGCCTAACTGCTCGGTCTCATGCTGGCACCATGGGGAGTGTGGTCTTGACAGATCTCAGTCCTCTCCCGTGGGGTGCCTCTCTGGTCAGCCCTTTTTAGTCTCTTTTAATCTATAGGTTCCTTCCCTGTACTGCTCGGCACAGGCCATACAGGGAAGGAACCGAATCAAGGAGGGAAGGGAGCCTGCCCATGACTTTAAATCTACTACTTTGTAGGAAATGAAAGACAGAGAGAAACATGTTAAGACAATGCAGATGAAAACAGGCAAAGGCAGTACATTACAATGACTAAAAATTTTTAATGAAGGAGAAAGAGAGAGAGAGAAACTATAGATTGAAAGATTTAAAATTCATTTAAACATGTAGAGCATCTTTAGATTCTAATTCAAAAAAACAAACCAAAAAATTTTACAATGGGATATTTGATGATAACTAATACTAAGGAATTATTTTTTTCTTTTAAGGTGTAGTGATATTGTTGTGGTTATTTTATTAAACAATTGCTCTTTTTTAAAGATATCTACCTACATATTTACAGAAAATTATAACCATGTTGAAGATGGAGGAGTTAGATAGGTTGAGGTATAGAGAAACAGGATTGGCCATAAGTTGGTAACTGTAGAAATAATTGTAGGAAAACTGTAGAAATTGCCTTTAGCCTTTTTCTGTGTTGATTTATTGCTGTGATACAGTTTCCTGCATATATATATAGCTTTGCACCCTAAATGTAAGTCTTTCTTCTTTTCAGCCTAAGGGCTTTCTCCCACACAGTAGGGGCTCCCTTAGTTTTCATATGTATAACCTACAATTGTGTGGAATTAATGCCTTTAAGAAAAATCCTCAACTAAACCAATGAGTGATGGCAGTAGGTGAGTAAATGCCCCAGTCTTCCCAGCACATTTATTGGAGCATCCCAGTAGGATAGTCAGTATCCCAGAAGAGTAACCCATTCTTTTGCATATTCTTTATTAGTGTTATTCTCTCCTTGATATTTCCTAGACCTTTCATCTGTGCTTCTTGCTATCATTTCCCAAATAGACCACCTGTGCTTAAGCCCTTCGTTGAGAGTCTGCTTTAAAGGAATCCAATTTAATATAATTTAGTAGTAATCCTAGAAAGCAGACAATCCAGATGGGATCTTGGAATTAGATTAGTCACTAGTCAGATGACAACAAGCAATGCATTGCTGATGACAAGTGGGATGGTAATAACCTATGTCATGATACAGCATCGTAATTACTAAGACTCTCTTTCTTAGTAAATGAGATGAGATGCAGGTGAAATGGGAAGAACTGGCTGTGAAGTACCTCTAGCACCTGAAAGATACAAGGGTAAAAATAATTATGAAGATTGTGGTGATGCCTTAGCAGTTTTGGAGGAAAATGAAGGGCTCAGATCATATAATTATCAACTCAGGGAATGTTATGCAAGCCAGGTGCCCTACATAGCAGCATTTAAGTACATCATCTGCACTAAGGAAATTCAAGACCAGAATTTCATTATGTGTAACAAAGTTACAGGGGAGAATGAATGCAAAGGATGGCAGGTCTTCATGATAATGTTAAGTCCCAGAGAGGGAAGAAATAGGAAACTGAGACTTAAAGTTGGACCATTTGAGTTAAAGATCTTGAGAACCTTGAATAAACTGCTCCAATTAAAGATAAGAAGACTCCTTTTAGAAGAAAAATATTCAAAGACTTCACCCAAAATGAATGCCTCATAACATGATGCTTTTCCTTCTCACAATCTGTCTTTGCATATCTCGATTTCCCCTAGGCCAGGAAGTAGGGCCAAGACTCAGCATGGGCCCTGAAAGGAAAATACGGTCCTGTTGCAGAAGCAAATAGCTTACTTACAAAAGTAACTTCAGGTTCTGAATAATATAAACCAGCAAAAATCTGGAGAACATATTTGGAAGTAAATCTTGAGAGTACTGGACTCTAGTATTGAGACCTGGAATTAAATGAATGAATTGAGGAGAGCTTATTGATATAGTGACACTCTCTTATAACTCAGAATATAATATCATGACAGACATATGGTGGCTTATCCTAACCTCTAGGTGGATGGCTTCTTGAAACTTAGCGATGTCAATAACTTGCAGTGACGTAGAAATGCCAAAATTGCTTTCACACAGTATCAAGGAGTAAATTGGTAAGCTCATAGAGTGGGGCATGTTAGAAAAAATTTACTAGGGGAAACCCAAGTCCGCCAGCTCACTCTGTTCTCCAAGAGGGCCCAGAGGACAATCCTTTTGCTAAAACAATATGAATGATATACCTTTGTTGGGAAGCTCCCTGGTGATCTTTTCCTGAAGTCAAAGATTGAAAACAGGAGATTCTGCCTTGGAACTAGGCTCTCTATTAACAACAGGATGAGAGGACAGCAGATTATCAGAGGCCACAGGGTGGTAATTAACTAACATAATTAATGTGTCCATAATTATCAAAATTGGAAGCAAGATTTGGATGGATTACAAAGGGTCCTTGGCCCATAAGTACCTGTGGCAATGATAAACAGACAGCAGTGTTCCTGAGGCTGAAACAGAAGAATGGGCAGAAAACATTATTTGACTTATACAATCAAAGAAGATCAAAAGTTGAAGGCTGATGTCAGTCACTGCAGTGGAGAACTTGTTATCTCTTGCCCAATCACTAAACCTAAGCCAGTCTTCTGACACAGAACTCATCAAGGGGAATTAGGGACCTTGAGGCGGGGACGGGGGGTCCCTATAGCAACACAAGTATAGTAGTTCATCTGGTTCTCACAACAGGATCTTTGGCCATTTTCTCCAGATTGTTTCTTGTACTTTCAGTCTTTTGATGTATCTAAAATCATCTAGAAATAAAATAAGATCATGGGCTATGCTTTAGGTAGAAAGGATAATATAACTATTAATATATAAACCCAATTCTATAAAACATTTTTTTTTAAACAGGAATATATGTAAGATCTAGATGGTCACATAACTGTTGATTTTTGTTGTTTTCTTCATAAGCTTGATTTAATTTTAATAACTGTTTTACAAAGATTGTGTATTATCTTTTTTATATTGTCTTGGCAAATGATAAAATACAAATGTACCCGTGCTATGTTGCCATGTGGAAAACAAAGTCTCAGAGCTATATCCAGAAGTGACTACCGGGTTGGAAAACGTATCTGATGATGAGTGGTGATAAACAGACAAGGAAGAAGCAGAGGTCCTCTGAGTGCTTATGGAAACAACTAGCCAACTTTTTGCTCCTATCTCTGGCATCACAGTTGAAAACCTGAGAGCAAAAATCCAGTCCAATTAGCCATTTCAAGGGTTGTAAAAATCTATTTTCTACACGTTGAAAAACATGTGAACTGAAATGGTGTTTTTCCAGGGGATAGCAAACAGAGGTGAATTAAATTTAGCCAGGTCAATAGTCCCAAAGAGCAGCTGCTGACACACATCCAAACCATAATCATATTGTTTCTTTGCCCCTGGAAGACTGACGGGCAAGCTGTCCCTCCTCATAAATCAGTGGATGCCGATGATTAGAATTTTATAATAGTAGATATGTTTTATTTATATAAACACACATGTGCAACCCCCACCCTATATATACACACACACATATTCACGCACACCTTATCTTAACCAATAAACTAACAAAGATAAATCAAATAATGAGTTGACTGAGACAATAATTAACATTATACATGTTGAATGAGTCGAATAATATCATGTCAAGCTAAGATAAATATTAATCATTAACTATAAATTTATCTACTGAATTCAGAGATCTATATTGTGGATTAAAGCTGGAGAATACTTTCCATTCACCACATGTCCGGCATCTTTTGCACACTGCTGTGGAGGTTGGGCCTCCAAGTCCTCAGGAAGCCCTCAGGCCGTGCTTCAGTTCTCACAGGCTGGTGTCGCATGCTTGTAGCTCTACATTTCTAGGGTCTTGATGACAGTCCAGCTCCCATGGCTCCACTAGGAGTGGCCTTGATGGGGGTTCTCTGCTGCAGCTCTCACTCCACATTTCCACTTGGCATTGCTTTAGGGGAGACTTTTTGTGATGACTCCACTCCTGCAACAAATCTCTTCCTGGGTCCCCAGGCTTTACTGTACATCCTTTGGAATCTGGGTGGAGGCTGCCATGCCTCCAAAGCTCTTGCATGCTGTGAGCTTGAAGACTTAACACTATGTGGATGCTGCCAAGGCCTCTGCCTTATATCATCCAAAACAGTGGGTCCAGTAGCACCTGATGTCAACTGAGCTATGGCTGGAACAGCTGGAGCAGCCAAGGTGGGAAGAGCAGCATCCCAAGGCCGCCCAGGACAGGGAGCCGCAAGCCTGTTCTCTGAAACCATTCTGTCTTCCCAGGCTTCTGGCTCTGTGAGAGGAGGGGCAGCCTTGAAGATCTCTGAAATGCCTTCAATGTCTTTCTTCCATTCTCTTGATGATCCTTTCTCTCTGTACTCATCTCCTTGGTAGAAGGTTGCTGGGCTATGCCTTGGTTTCCTCCCCCAAACACGCTTTTTCTCTCTTTATGTGGCCAGGCTGAAAATTTTCCAATTTTGTACCCTCTACTTTTCTTTTAATTGTAAATTCTGCCTCTATTGCTGCTATAATTCAGCAAAAACTGTTAGAAGAAGCATAGAAATCTCTTCCACCCAGTACCCTGGTTCATTACTCTTAAGTTACATGTTCCGTGAAACCCTCAGGCATGGATGCAATAAAGCCAAGATTTTTGCAACTCTATAACGAGGGTGTCTTTAGCTCCAGTTTCAAATAAGCTCCTCCTCATTTCCATCTGAGACCTCCTCAGAATAACCTTTACTGTCCATATTTTTATCAACATTTTGGTCACCACCACCTAAGAAATCTCTAAGAAGTTTAAACTATCCCTAGTCTTTTCGTCCTTTAAGCCCTCATCAGAATCTGGGCTTTTTCTACTCTGATCTTTCAAATTCTTCTAGCCTTTTACCAACACCCAGTTATAAAACTGCTTCCGCATTTTCAGGTATTTGTTATGAGAAAAAAAACTCATTTCCTGGTACCAATTTTCTGTATTAGTTTATTTTCTGTTACATATAACAGAATACCTGAAACTGGGTAAAGTATAAAGAAAGGAAATTTGTTTCTTACAGTTTTGGAGGCTGGGACATATAAGGTCCTGGGAATACATCTGGCAAGGACCTTCTTAGTAGGAACTTTCTACAGAGCCCTGTGGCAATGCAGGGAATCCTATCACGAGGTCTGTGTGACAGTGCTTGTTAATGTGCTCACTTGCTCTCCTTATAAAGCCACTAGTCCATCCACTAGCCACATCCATGATAACCTGTTAAGCCACGAACCCCTTATTCTACAAATTAATACTTTTCTGAGAGAACGGTCCTTACAATTTAATTACCACTTTCAGGCCCCACTCTTTCAACACTGCCACATTGGAAATCAAGCTAAACCTTTGGGGGCACATTCAAACCACAGCAGCTAGTCTCTGAAATTTACATAAATTCTGATCACAGGCTTTTGGAATAAGATTTGTTGCGGGGTGAGGCGGGTGTTGGCAAGTGAACACACACGATCATGCACACAGACGCATCACGAATCTCATGGGCATCTGATATCCCACTCGTTCCCATAACATCCTTCTTTTCTTCTCAAAGCAGTCAAACTTAATAAAATTTGGGATTTCCCTGTTATGGATGGGTCCATCATTAAGCCCACATTTCTCTTCTGTGACCTTCTCAGTAGACAGGATGCTGAAGTAGGCTTTATGGTCAATGAGAATTCACTGCTGCGCACAGAATACTCTGGAAGACAACCCATGGAGTCACAGATTCTTAAATTTTAACTGGCTGTTGATATAACAGTAGATACTGAAAAGAAAAAAAATGGTGAGATCTGTAATTCCAGTGTGAGGGATTGCTAAAGAAATACTTCTATATCTTGATTAAAATATTAAAATATATGAGAGTAATTAGAGATTTGTGGGTGGCTGCAATGAAGAATATAAAGGCCGTAATTTTGTAATTACTACATAGGTTGTGCTAGAACAAAGATCCTGCCATAATTTATCATCTACATATGTTCAAAGAGTCTCACAGGCTAGAAGAATAGGAAATGTTGATCATCATGTCTACTAGTCAGGCAGAGATAATCTGGTAGTAGACCCTCTACTTTCTGATCTAAAAAATCCTGCTATTAATGAAATCAGATTAAATTCGTTAGTTTTTGTAAGCACCCTTAAAAATTGCCTGGCATGTATTAAATGTTCTGTAAGCATTTGTTCTTGTCATTAAGATCAATTGGAGATTAAAGCAAAGTAAGGGATAAGTAGAGAAGACATTTATAGGAGATCCAGAATATGAAAGCGAGGTATGAATCTTCCAGAAACAGAGCAATCTCCATAAAAGAGTTGGTGGCAATAGACTGTAGAATCTCTTCAGTGTGATCCCCTGCACCTACTGGATGAAGCAAGTGTTGTAGGACACTGGTCTAACTCCAACCATGAGGCACCTTGGTGGCATTTGATCACAAGTGAGTGGCCTTTGTTTGAGTCATCAGCTGTTCCAGAAAATTAACCAATGTGCTGAGATCTACTCTGAACTGTGCATAAAAGCTTGTGAACAAAAACTGAAGAAACAAAAACCGAGCCAGACAGTGGAATCAGTAAGCAATAAAAGAGTGTCCAAAGAATACACAGCGTAAGATGTTGCTGCAGATTGGATGCCCCCCCAATCTCACTGAGGCTTACCCCCACTGTAACTGTTGAGGTGGGAAATCCTATTATGGTAATTGAAAGACAGGGCCTTGAAGAGGTGATTAGATTGTAGGACCGTGCCACAGTGAATGAGTAATAATGGTGGTCAGGGGCATGGTTCTGAGGGCTTTAAAAGAAGAGCAAATAAAGAGGTTAGTCTCTCTCTGCTCTGCCATTTTGCAATGTGACACCCTCACATCACTGAAGTCACCACCAAAGAAAATCTTCACCACATGTGTTCCCTGGACTTTGGACTTCCAGTCTCTAAAACTGTAAGCAATAAATTTTGTTTTCTTACAAATTACCCAGTTCTGCATGCTTTGTTATAAGCAACAGAAACAGACTAATACAGATGTAGAACTTAAAGAACGTAAGAAAGGCTAGAAAACAAAGCTAGAGAATTAAATTTACATGTATAGGGAGGCAGGGAACAGCAAGTCTGGCAATCATATAACAAGCATATGCAGCATTATAGCCTACACCATTATTAGCTTTTTTTTTTTTTAAAGGTCTTTTTCAGTATGATGTACATGGGCCAGGTTTCATAAACTGATCATAGAAAAAAAGAATTAAAAATTTGTATTATAGAAAGACAGCAAAAAGAGTATTCTTTGACTTTTCAATCCTGCCATTAATTCCCTCTTTGACTTCTTCGCGAAACTTCCTCAATCACTTTGATTTCCAGTTTCCACATTTATGAATTGAGAGATAAATTATATGGTCATTAAAGTTTCCTTTGAGACAAAAAGTCTATGTTGCATAATATAACTAAAGTCTATTCAGCTTTTCACCCTTGCCTATGGAAAAGAACCTTAGAGCAAACACCTAGGATCATGAGTAAAAATATAACAAAAAATCCTGTAAAGAGAAAAAAACATCACAGTCCTTATTTGGCATTCTACTGGCAAGGATATATTTCAATGTATTGACTGACAGTGAGAGCACAGTTGAGTGTGTTCAACTTGTATAGTGGATAAAAGGCTAATCACTTATATCTTGTAATACATAATGTGTGGATCCCTAGATACTGGAAACATTTTTAGCACAATATATAAAAGTTGTAGCATTCAACAACGGACAAATGATTTCTAACTTTATCAGTCAAAAAACCCTTAAAAATCTCAGAAAAGATGTTTGCCTAATATTTGGAATTTATTCACTTGCTGTATAAATTTGAATTTTCTATTTTGTCTCTCTAATTTCCTTTTTTTAAAAAAAAATAATAATTACAAAATAACAATGAAATATGCTGCAACTACCTAATGAAAAATGCCATATAATTGCAAAATAGTATTAGCTATATAAAAATATTGTTATATACAATTGAAACTTACCAAGTTGCATGCTTTCAGATTTCTTGTTACAACCCACAAATATTGCTGTGAAGGAAAATGCACCAAATTAAAATTCAAGACAGTTCAAAAACTATTCAGAACTTTGCAAAACTGTCATTATTTAAGCAGTTTAGAGAAAATGGTGCTTTACAGAAAACAGCCAATGCACATAAAAAAGAATTAGGTTGGTACAGCGTGCCTCATCTGAATGCAGAAAGAGGAAGGACACTAAACAAGTCAGATTAATATAGAGAAATGGGTTGTTTTTCCAGAATAATTTTGTAATCAGGTAATGTATCACACCATCCAATCGTACCTGACAGGAAGACTGCTTTATTCTACCTTGACTAAGAAGAGCAGTGTAAACTGTATCATCTGAAATTACAGCTTTTAAAATTGAATTATATTATTTTACATCAGCCCTGTCAGGCTTTTTACAAATTGTTAATCTCCTGGTAAACATTCTCACATCTAAAAATCATTATTATTTATAAACAAATCATTATTATTTATAAACAAAGTGAATGTGTTAGAAAAATGTAACAGATAGTTGTTATGCGTAAATTGCCAGCTGTCCCTTAAGACTAGAAAATTAGACATTGCCTCTCTTAAGGCCATTCCAAAAGGAATATTGATAAGTAAATAGAATAACTGAACATTTGGTAAATTACCATTTCAGTGAATCATGTCCTTCCTCAACTCAGGAGGTAGCACCTTTCGGAAAAGTATGAAAATTGGGAAATGAATATGAAAGCATTGTAAAAATGAATTAAGAAAACACTGGCCTTTAATACTGAGAGTTAACATTTAGAAATAAAAAATAAGATTTTCTTTATATATAGTAAACTATATATACATTTCTTATTAGATGGGCATAAGTATCACAAAACACAGCACTTACTCGACACCCTCCTCGGTCAAATGTGGACATAATAGAACACAATAGTTCTTCTAAGCAGGTACTAGAACCTAGAAGGGTAACCAGGTGGCTAGCCCATTGTGATTCTTATGTGAACATGTGTGCTAATTTACATAAAAATCCAAACACCCTATATACCAGAAAGTGCATAAATTATATTAAGAATATCATCAAATCAAAATTTAATTGTCATGGTTTTCATGTTCTGAAAAGGTTTCATTTTTCTTATTTTCAATTACATATGAGCTTTTTAATAGCTATGTACTTCTAAAAGCAATTATTTTTAAAGAGTATATATTTTTGTGAATGTGTCAGCTCATTTTTATTATCCCAAGTTTTCACTAACTTTAATAAAATACTTATCAAAGATCTTGAACAATTTTTTAAGAATTCAGTACTTCACCTTGGGAAGTATGTCACCTAAGTTTTCTAAGGGAAAACTTTGACATCTTCCGTACAGTTTCATAGAAATTTCATAGAATTGTTATTCATGTAATTTCTGATGCTAAACAGAAACCTTAAGTATGAGTTTGGCAAAATCCATCTGAACGTTTAGCTAAACCACATCAGATATGTGTTACTCCTAACTTCATCTTCTTGTTTTCACATTATGTATTATATGAGAGCCTAAGTAACTTAGGATCTAAGAAACTTAGGTTTTAGCTTTTCAATTAGAATACAAAAATCTTAAACAGCTCTTTCAAGTATTTTATTGGTTTTACATCACCTTTATAGGGAAATCTAGTATTAATAAATTAATTCATTCAGTAAACAAAAATTGTAGTGTCCTTCATCTGTTAAGAATTGATCTAAACACTGGAGTTGCAGAAATGAGGATCATTAATTTTTTTCAAAGAATTCACAAGCATGGTTTGTCTATAATAGTTTCAGACTTTTAATAACAAAGCATGAAGTGCTTCAAATGAATAACTATTGAATTGTAATGATCCCTTTCTTTATCATCCAACCAACTGATAGTCTACATTTTGGCAGATCAGCTACAAACCTGGATTCTTTTAGAGCCCTGCTTTTTCATTTCCATGCTGTATCACTTGCCTGCTTCCCTGCAGCTTTAGCGAATCCTCTGCAATTCGGTATTGTAAATGGATATTCAGTTAAACCTAGCCTGCTATAATAATGCAGTTATGGGGCACAAATCAGGAACATAAAAATCACTGCTTTTGAAATGATCTTTGATAGCTTTCTAACTAGTGTTATAACCAAAGCGATTTGGCACAGCATCAATGAATGCAATAAACCATTTTGTGGCAAATAAGGAATATTTTCTGTATGAAAAACTTAAGGAACTACTACTCTGGGACTTTGGCGCATGTGGCTGGTACCTCTTTTTGGTGGGGAGCATTCAGTCTCATCAGAATATGAATTAATGAATGAACGGGATATGCATACTTCCTAGTGCATATTATGGAGACTGGCATACAGTTGGTGCTTTCCTATTTTTTTACTTTGAAGGCCGTTTGAAAATTAAAACATTTTATTCTTATAAAACATTCTATTCTTATTCTCACTGCACTATAGCAAAATACCCTCTTCTGACACCACAACTCCTATTCTCATATTTCTTTTTCTTGAAGTTTTCCAATTTGACAGGACTTATGCTTTATCCTTTTTTGGAATTGCCTCTAATATTTTTTAAAGATTTTTTCATAAAATAGAGCAGGGCTTCAGATAATATTCCATTTCTGGTTATAAAATCTAAGAATACAAAAAATAGAATCCAATTTGAAAAGTCTTCAAGATAAACATTTTCTTTTCAACAGAGCCATTCTTTCAGGGATAGTTCTGCAACCGGGAGTGCATGAAACCCCAGGGATAATGAAACTATTTCATTTTCCATTTGTTTAGGAAAGGCCAGAAGACTATTTATGTACTAATAGGTTTATTAATAAAACTGAAAAAGCAATAACCTTACCTGTATAGTGATCAGTGAAGCTAGAGATAATAGAAAACCATTATATTATCTTATATAAAAGAAAATTTTATGGCTCTCATGATGATCTTTGATATTTTTAATAATGATTCCATTTGATGAGCTTATCTTTTTTTCTGTTTCCATATATTTCTTTACATTTTATTTCAATCTAAGTAAAAATATTTAAAGTATTATATTTGCATGAATATTATCAAATTCAAATAAACCCTTTGTAAATTAATAAAATAACTGCACATTAGTGCTGTTTATTGTAATCTTCTGGTAGAGCTATTAATTTGGTGACTTTGCTAAGTTATGTATTCATCAGCGTATGCCCTTAGCCAAGTTTGCAATGACCATTATAATCAATCCTTTCAAAGTAAGTTATGCATTTTAATGAAAGGTCTACAAGAAAGACAAACTGGCTATTTCCAGCACTTGTAACGTGCCAGGGCTATAAAAGGAAGAAAATTAGGGTGGAAGGAATTTTTAAAACCAATTATTCTATGTGTGCTAAAATAAAATTATAGATTCTACAGTTATGTTTACATTCTTGAGACTGACCAGTATGAGCAAATTTTGCCTAAACAATCGTTAATAATATACAATTTATTTTCCATGGAAGTTCTGTCATATACTGAAAACATCATTTTGTCAGATGATTATTTCTCTTTAATAAGAAATATAATAAATAGTCTATTGTTTGCCTCGTAAAATTAAATATGTTGTTACCATCAGGTCTAGATCTCAGACTCTGCTCACTTTTAGGCCAAACATGTTTAAATAAGGCTCTTTTCACATTGTATAATAATTTAATTTTATTGTATTTTAACTAATAAATGTGATCAATCTGATGAAATATTTGGCAAATGCCTTGAAGTGATCAGGTCATTTTTAATTTAGTGATTTTATGTACAAAGAGTCTGAGACATTGTAATAGCTAAAAATTGATAGAGTACTGGATGTTTAAATTAAAAATAATAAAAGAGAAATAAATTTTAAGGAACTTAATTGTAATAAAATTTAAATGTATTACAATAAGCTAAAAGAGAAACATAGAGATAATGAGTTCAGAAGAGCTGGAAGAAGAAACCATGCAGAATTGCAGAAGGAGGCAAATGATGGTAGTTGTTTCAGCAAAGATCTGTGTCGAACATGAGACAAAATGGTACTGTCAGAAAAATGGTAAGAATAAGGCCATTTTAGACAATAATACCATGCGATGAGACTTTTGAATAATTTTAATCTTAGAATATGAAATGTGAATGTTTCATAAGACCTAAAATTTGCATGAACTATTCAAAAATGTTTTTTAAAAACTTATTAAATTTGTTATTTGAAATTATTTATTAAAATAAAAGAAATAAAGAACAAATTTGGCCCCTTTTTTGGCCGTGAATGCACACAAAATACTTTTTTATAAACAGACCAAATAAAAAGGCTACTTGAGCTTTAACAAACACCAAAGGAGTGCAATGTGGATTATTAAAGATAAGGTGAAACTGTTATGAAGAGTGGCAAATTTCACAAATTAACTTTCTACAACGATAGATGTTGGTCAGTAGACTAAAATGATTCTTCACCACAGACAATGTGAGAGAAGGTGGTTTTGGGTTTTTTTAAAAAATAAATAAATAAATAATTTCATATGCCAGTCACAAAAAAAGAAAAATTCTTAGACTCCAAGAGATACTGAATTACTTTATAAAGAAATGTGCTTAGATTTAATTTCTGAAGTTTGAAGGAAAAATTATCATTTCATTTTTGGGAATATTTGACTGAGTATTTTTCTTGATGTCTATACCAGATCTATGATTCCCCATGATTCTATTAATAAAGAAACTTAAAAAATGCAAGGAGCTGAACAGATATTTTTTAAAGGAAGACATGCAAATGGCCAACAGGTATTTGAAAAAATGTTCATCATCAGTAATCACCAGGGAAATGCAAATCAAAACCACATTGAGATATCATCTCACTTCAGCTAGACTGGCTGTTATCAAAAAAACTGAGATTACACTAATGTCGGTGAGGATGTGAAGAAAAGGGAACTCATCTATACTGTTGGTGGGACTAAAAATTAGCACAGTCACTATGGAAAGCAGTATGGAGGTTTCTCAAACAAATACAGATGGATCTACCATATGATCCAGCAATCCCACTACTGGGTATATATCCAAAGGAATAGAAATCATCACAACAAAGGGATACCCGCACTCCCATGTACATTGCAGCTCTATTTACAATAGCTAAGAGTTGGAACCAACCTAAATGTCCATCAATGGACAACTGGATAAGGAAAGTATGGTGTATATGTACAATGGAATACTACTCTGCCGTAAATAAGATTGAACTTCTGCCATTTGCAGCAACATGGATGAGCTTGGAGAAAATTATGTTAAGTGAAATAAGCCAATCACAGAAAGAGAAATATCACATGTCCTCACTGATAAGTGGGAGCTAAGAAAGAAAAAAAGAAAGACCACAATAAAGTGTTGAACTTACAGGAGACAAGAGACCTATAGTTACTAGAGGTGGAAAAGGGGGAGGGAGCGGGAGGTTAGGGAGCAATTGGGTAAGGGACACAAAGAATAATTATGATTTGTAATGATGAACGTGCTAAAAACATTGATTTGATTATCACATATGTACACAAATACTGACAGTCAACTCTACCTTATAAATATATTTAATCATTACGTTTCACTTCAAAGAATAAATTTTTAAAAAGAGAGAAAATAAGATGTAATATAAACAATTTAAAAAATGCAAGCATGTAAACACAAGTGCTTTTAAATTTACAAAGCCAAAGTATTCTTTTCTCATTTTTAAATGGCTTGTTCTTAGCTTCTAGTGGTTCTCAACACTTTTTGGAGAGTCGTGAATGCCATTTATTAATCTGATTAAAAATATATGCATAGATTCATCTTTTTTCTTCAGAAAATCCTCTTACTCATTTCTGAGAGTATTTTGCAAGTAAGTTTCAAGATGTTCATGAATCATCTGAATTCGAGTTAATAACCACTGATGTACATTTTAAGTTCCCAGGAACAGGATTATGAACAAATGCTAACCTAACTTTGCAGAAGCATTAAAACATCCACACTCATCTTCCCTACTACCACAATGAGATCCAAACAGGTTATTTTACACTGGGTCGACATAGCAAAGAAAATGGAAGACTTGAGCATCAAACAGTGATTTAGGGTTGTTTGCAGACTACCGTTCTATATAATTCACTTTGAGAGCTCTGATAACTCTCCCCCAAGTCTTTCAATTGTTTTTCCCTGTAATTATCTAAATTAATCAGATAAAAAATAACGACAAATATGTTTTCTAGATTCTTAAGCACATTCCTTAGTGACCGAGAGATTTTCAGCAAACATGTTTTTAAGTAATAGATTTTATTTTTCTAGCAGTTTTAGGTTTACAGAAAACTTGAGCAGAAAGTACACAGTTTGCATACCCCTTCTCACACACACACACACAGTTTCTCCTGTTATTAGCATATTGCATTAGTGTGGCACATTTGTTACAATTATGAACCAATACTGATACATTATTATTAACTCAAGTTTACAGTAGGGTTTCTTCTTTGTGTTGTACAGTTCTATGGGTTCTGTCAAACACATAATGTCTTGTATTTCCCGTGATAGTGCCATGCAGAATAGTTTCACGGCCCTAAAAATCCTCTGTGCTTCACCTGTTCATTCCTCCCTTCCTCTGTCCTCCCCTACAACCCTGGCAACCACTAATTACTTTCTTTATTTTCCATAATACAAATATTTATCATTTCTTTGCATTGGGAATATTCAAAATTCTCTCTTCTAGCTCATTGTAAGTATACAATAAATTGTTGTTAATTATAGCCACCCTATAGTACCGTAGAACACTAGATCTCATTCCTCTTAACTAACTGTAATTTTCTATTCATTAACTAACCTCTCATTATCGCCCTTCCCTCCATCTTTCCTAGTCTCTAGTAACCACCATTACACTCTCTACTTCTATGCCATCAACTTTCTTAGCTTCCATATATGAGTGAGAACATGCAGTATTTATTTGTCTGCTTCTGGCTTATTTCACTTAACATATCCTCCAAGCTCATCCATGTTGCCTTGGATGACAAGATTTTATTCTATTTATGGTTAAATAGTATTCCATTGTGTATAATATACACCACATTTTCTTTATCCATTCATCTTCTGATGGATACTGAGGTTGATTCCACATCTTGGCTATTATGAATAGTTTTGCAATAAACATGGAAATGCAAACAATTCTTCAACATATTGATTTTCTTTGCTTTAGATATATACCCAATAGTGAGATTGCTGGATCACATGGTAGCTTCAGTTTTTTGAGCAAAAACATACTAGAACATACAGTTTTCCAGCTGATTTTCTACAACAGAGCCAAGAGTGTTCATTGTGGAAAAGACAGTCTGTTCAATAAATGATGCTGGGAAAACCATATATCCATGTACAGAAGAAAAAAACTAGGCCCGTCTCTCTCACCATACACAAAAATCAGCACAAAGTGCATTAAAGACTTAAATGTAAGAGCTGGAACTATGAAAAAAAACATAGGAAAATGCTTTAAAACATTGGTCTGGACAAAGACTTTATGGAGAAGACCTCAAAAGCACAGGTAAAAAAAGCCAAAATAGACAAATGGGACTATATCAAACTAAAAAGCTTCTGCACAGCAAAGGAAGCAATCAACAGAGTGAAGAGACAACCATCAGGATCTGAGAAAATATTTGCAAACTATTCATCCAGCAAGAAATTAATATCCGGAATATATAAGGAACTCATAAAACTCAACAGCAAAATAATAATAATAATAATAATAATAATAATAATAATAATAATTCAATTTAAAAACAGGCAAATGAGCTGAATAGACATTTCTCAAAAGAAGACAAACAAATG
Source organism: Cynocephalus volans (assembly GCF_027409185.1). Classification (NCBI taxonomy): domain Eukaryota; kingdom Metazoa; phylum Chordata; class Mammalia; order Dermoptera; family Cynocephalidae; genus Cynocephalus; species Cynocephalus volans. The sequence goes on along the minus strand of NC_084468.1, from coordinate 141,983,817 downwards.
GACAACAGTTATATTTTTAAAATGTTCATAGTCACTAATCATCAGGGAAATGCAAATCAAAAGCACCCCAGTTAGAATGGCCATTATAAAAAAGACAGAGCATAACAAATGCTGGTGAAGGCATGTAGCGAGATCTCTTATACACTGTTGGTGGAAATTAAATTAGAGCAACTAGTATATTTTTGAAAGTCTGGATTTTGGAGAATAAATTAAAATGCTTATTGTGTTGCAAGGCATCAAAAATTTAAAATTGGATATTTGACAAGTGTTCCATCTTATGCTACCAAAATGGAGAAAAAATTCACATATATTCCTGAATGAGGTCTTGCCTAAATAATCAATTTATTTTCAGCACAATTTCATTTTATGTTCCTTCAGTAATGTTTTTGACTGTATTGAACATAAAAAATAGCTACAATTTTGGTCAATTCAAAAATAGTAAACACTATTAAAAAGGTGACAAATCTTTTTGGTATAAAATTTATTTCATTTTTAAACTTTACATAGTCTGTTTTGAGCTGTATGATGAAATCATATGTGTTTTCAATTGTACCTGTATCAAATTGACGACCTTGTTGTTATTTCAATTCTCTTCAGTATGTTTTTAAGTATAATAGCATAACACTTTACTTTCCTAGCAGTCTAATAGTTGAACACAGTTAATTCTTTAAAATTTGAAGAGTCTATGAGTTCTATCAAAGGTTGAGAACTATTATTCTTTTGAGTTTTTGTACTGTATTTTTTCTAAATCTAAAAGCAATCATTCAATTATACACTTTTATATAAGCCCTTTCAAACAATTAAAAGATATTTGGACAAATTACATTTGATTTAAGAAGCTTGAGAGCCAGTATAATTGCTTTACTGTGCTGTAAAGCATCCTTTCTCATTTTACAATTTCTCTGTCTCTAGCATTAGTATTACATTGAAGAATGTAATGTAATGTGGTAAATGGTTTGGATGCTCCGGCATTTTAAAACAGAAAATACAGTTAAGCTTGGATAAATAGATCACTGTTCAAGCACTTGGCAGTCTTTTTAAGGAAATGCAACAGCAAAGAAAAGTACTTAGGGAAGCTTTCTCAACAACTTTGAGGGAAGGTTGGGAAAGAAAATACTTTGCCAAATAATTGAGAAGGGATCCTCACATACAAATCAGTGCATTCATCACTTTTTCTTACCAAAAGTATTCTGTTAACAAAGTACTTTTTTTGTTGTTATCTTTGTTTTTTTATTTTTTATTATGAATATTCATGAAATACAAAGCTAATTGTCACCCCTCAGGCCCATGATGTGAGGGCCGGATTCATACTGGCAGCATACCCATTACCAGAAATTACTTTTGTAGCCTGTGTCCCCCACCCAATTATCCCCTAACTTCCCTCCCCCTCCTTCTTCAACCCCAACTCCACTTTGTAGCCCTAGGAATGTTCCCTCCCTCTGTGGGATCACGACACTACTGTGGTCTTTCTTTCCTGCCTTCTTTCTCTCTTAGCTCCCACATATGAGTGAGCACATGTGGTGTTTATCTCTCTGTGCTTTGCTTTTTTCACTCAACATAAGTTTCTCCAGGTTCATCCATGTTGTTGCAAATGGGAGAATTTCATTCTTTCTTATGGCAGAGTAGTATTCCATAGTGTATATATACCACAGTTTCCCTATCCAATCATCCATCGATGGACAAAGTGCTTTTTAAAGTACAATAAACTTCATTTTTACGACAAACTTGGCATAATGAAAAATCACTTTTCCAAAAAAAGAGCTTTTATAGAAAAGAAAAGTAAAATATTTTATTCACGTATTTGTATATCAAAGATATAACCATCGTGAATGAAACCTATTTCCCATGAGTAACCTGACATTAGCATGAAAAAAATGTTTTGAATTAAATTAAGATTTCTGTACTTCGTTTTTATTCTAAACTAACAATAATTATGGGGAATCTCAACCAAGTAAAACTCTTTTTTGTCCTCTGGATTTTACAGGAAATTTTAATTTCCTCTAGTATACTTAGTATTTATTAACATTGTAAGATACATTCTCAGAACATAAATTTTAAAGATGTTTATTCAGAGACAGTTAATACAGTGGAAACATGAATGAACTCAAAATCAATCAAACTTTCTTAAGAAACAGATTGAAAGTCCAGTGTTCATGATGCTTACATGACTCTTTTGGTGATTAAGAAGCATGTATTAGCATATTTAGAACCATATAGAAATTGCCAGGTTTCTATCAGAGATAACAGATGAAAAATGTCCCTTTAAAAATTGTGACTCTGCTCTCTTTTTATTATTGTTATCATTAGGAGTAGTAGTAGCTACTTTTGGCAGCTGGCCAGGGCAGGAATTGAACCCTGGATCACGGTGTCATCAGCACCCAACTCTAACCAACTGCGCTAACCACCCTGCCCGTGACTCTGCTTCAGAGTATTCTCAGTCATAAGACTGTAAGGGTCTTAGGATACACGTAGCCTACATCTAGTGTAAGCAAGTAATTACCCAGTAGCACTTTTTTAGCAGTATGTATTATGAACCTATACATATGCCAGCAATGAAAGTTGTATTCTAGTGGAAGACACATACAATAAACAAATAAATTAAAAAGTAATAAATAAAAAAATGTAAGTGCTAGATGAACAGCAACATGATGTCATTTCAGAGAATAACAGAAATTGACTTAGTAATTTTACACGGGAGTATAAAGAAAAACCTATCTTAAAAAGTAGTTTTAGACTGATTCCTAAAGGTGAGAAGGTCCTAGGTATATATAAAAATGAGGAAAAGCATTTCTATACAAGAGCAATCATCCAAAAGAGCATGTAGTACCTACTTCATATTGCTGTGCTGGACAATATACAAGGTCAATGCAGTGCTTTTCATTACACTTTAATCATATTTTTTATTATCTTACATAGCAAGTCAAAAATGAAACATTGATTTAAGTGATTCTGTCTTCACAGTTTTGTAGAGGATATTTTCTTCTATCCAGGCCACAAATCCTATCTTCTTAACATCATGGACTATCAATTAAAACTAGGTCAGCAACTATAGAGGTTTAAAAAAGCCACATTAATATCTCTGACATTTCTGCTGATGTTGGCTGTACTTTCTTTTGCTCTGGCGCAGTGGTAAAGGCATTCTGGAATCTCACATCTTTAGTGCCTCTGTTCTGAAATTAACATGCCAGGTAAGTGACATCATATTTTATAACATAAATTTTATGCTCTATAAAAAACAATAATTCACACCAATATGTATTTTGTTGCATTTACATTACAGTCACTATCTCCACCAAAAAAAGTATGTTTTTTATTTTAACAAACAAGAACATGATTCAGGATTAAAAAGGCTATTGCTCTTTCTACCACTTATTTTTTTCTTGGATTGTATGATTATACAAATGTGGTGTGATTATTATATAGTCAGCCAAAATAAGATCCGATACCAGTTCCTCTACAGAGTTCTCTCTCCATACATACAATGTTTCAGACCTCATTCAACTTAGATAACAGTTTTGAGCAAGAAATACAATTCTATGTTCCCAAAGGTAATATGTACTCATGTTTTGATCATGAATGATCTGATTTTGATCATTGTTCTCTTCATATCTTACTTATACAAAAGGAATGAACAATACCTCAGACCTTGAGCTGTCCAGTCAGACAGACAAAGCCATGACCCACAGCTAACATTATACTGAATGGAGAAAAGTTGAAAACTTTTCCTCTCAAAACAAGAACAAGAAAATAATGCCCACTTTCACCACCACTCCTATTCAGTGTAGTACTGGAAGTCCTAGCCAGGGCAATTAGACAAGAGAAAGAAATAAAGGTCATCAAAATTGAAAAACAGGAAGTCATATTGTCCCTGTTTGCAAATGATATGAACTTGCATGTAGGAAAGACTCCACCAAAAAAATAGTAGAACTGATAAACCAATTCAGTAAAGTTGCAAGATACAAAATTAATATACAAATAGCCAACAGACATATGAAAACATGCTAAACTTCACTAAGCGTCAGGGAAATGCAAATCAAAATCACATTGAGATATCACTTCATCCCAGTTAGACTGGCTATTATCAAAAGACAGAGAATAACAAATTCTGGTGAGGTTGCAGAGAAAGGAGAACACTTCTACACTGCTGGTGGGATGGTAAATTAATGCAGCCATTACAGAAAACAGTCTGGAGGTTTCTGAAACAATAACAGACAAAACTGCCATACAATCCAGCATCCCACTCCTCAGTGTATACCCAAAGGAAGGAACATCATGTCAAAGGGATACTTGCACACCCATGTTTATCGTGGCTTTATTTACAATAGCTAAGAGTTGGAACCAACCTAAATGTCTATCAGCGAATGACTGGATAAGGAAAATGTGGTATATCTACACAATGGAATACTACTCTACCATAAAAAAAGAGTAAAATTCTGCCATTCAAAGTAACACAAATGAACCTAGAAAAAATTATGTTAAGTGAAATGGCCAGGTACAGAAAGAGAAACACTGTATATCCTCACTCATAAGTGTGAGGTAAAAGAATGAATAAAAGGAAGGAAGGAAGGAAGGAAGGAAGGAAGGAAGGAAGGAAGGAAGGAAGGAAGGAAGGAAGGAAGGAAGGAAGGAAGGAAGGAAGGAAGGAAGGAAGGAAGGAAGGAAGGAAGGAAAGTAGGAAGGAAGGAAGGAAGGAAGGAAAGTAGGAAGGAAGGAAGGAAGGAAGGAAGGAAGGAAGGAAGGAAGGAAGGAAGGAAGGAAGGAAGGAGAAAGAAATAAAAAAAGAGAGATACAACAATCACAATAATTCCTTGAACTTTCAAAAGGAGAGAATGGAACTGAGACCACCAGAGGAGGGAAAGGGTGAGGAGAAGGGAGTCAGTAAGAAATTGATAAAGGGCCACAAAAATTGAATATATTGTATAATGATAACTATAATAATTATCCTGAAAAAAAATTTTTAACTGCAAAAAATAATAATTAATATATAAAAATTGGTAGTATTTCTATACACCAGAAACAAACTAGCTGAAAAATAAAATCAAAAAAGCAATTCCATTAACAATTGCTACCAAAAAAATAAAATACCTAGGGATAAATTTAACCAAGGAGGTAAAGGATCTTCACAATGAAAACTACAAATCACCGATGAAAGAAATTATAAAGGATACAAAAAAATAAGAAGACATTCCATGTTCATGGATTGGAAAAAAATAATGTTGTCAAAATGCATATACTACCCTAAGCAATCTAAAGATTCAGTGCAATTATTATCAGAATACTAATGACATTCTTCACAGTAGTAGAAAAAACAACCTAAAATTCATATAGAACCACAAAAAACCTAAATAACCAAAGCAATCCTTAGCAAAAAGCATGAAGCTGGAGTAATTATACAACCTGACTTCAAAATACACTACAAATACAAAGCTATAATCAAAACAGCATGGTACTAACATAAAAACAGGCACATGGATCAATGTAACAAAATGGAGGACCCAGAAATAAATCTGCGTATCTACAGCCAAATGATTTTTGACAAAGGCGCCAAGAACATACATTGTGGAAAAGACAGCCTCTTCAGTAAATGATGCTGGGAAAACTGGATGTACATATGCAGCAGAAAGAAACTAGACCCCTATCTTTCACCATAGACCAAAATAAGCTCAAAATGGATTAAAGACTTAGATGTAAGACCTGAAACCATAAAACTACTGGAAGAAAACATAAGGGAAAGACTCCATGACTTTGGTTTGAGCAAAAAAATTATAGAGATTTCTAAAGCACAGGCAACAAAAGCAAAAACAGACAAATGAGATTACGTCAAAGTAAAAAGCTTTTGCACAGCAAAGGAAAAAATCAACAGACCAGAAAGGAAACTTGCAGAATGGGAAAAATATTGGCAAGCTGTTCATCTGCTATATGGAATTTAAACAGCTCAATAGCAAAAAAAAAAAAAAAAAAGAAAAAAAAGAAAAAAATCAATTAAAAAATGGAAAAATGACCAGAATAGACATTTCTCCAAAAAAGACATAAAAATGGCCAACAGGTATGTAAAAAGGTATTCCACATCACTAATTACCAGAGAAATGAAAATCAAAACCACACTGAAATATCACCTCACACTAGTTAAGATGAAACATAGATGTAAAATCACAACTAGATAGGAAAAGTAAGTTTTAGTGGTCTGCAATAGTGATAGGCATTATAATTAACAATAATTTATTACATGTATTTATTTTCACTATGATGAACATGCTAATTACCCTGCTTTGATCATCGTACATTGTATAAACATATTGAAATAGAACTTTGTACAGCATAAATATGTATAATCAATGCATGTCAATTAAAAATAAAAGAAGAAATGGAAAAAACAGTCCTAAAATTCATATGGAACCAAAAAAGACCCTGAATAGCCGAAGCAATTTTGAGCAAAAGAACAAAGCTGGAGGAATCACATGTCCTGATTTCAAAATATATTTGAAAGTCACAGTAATGAATCAGTATGATATGGACAGGAAAACAAAAACATAGACCAATGAAACAAAATAGAGAGCCCAGAAATAAATTCACCCATTTGTGTTCAATTGCTCTTTGATTATGCTGCCAAAAACACACAATGAGGAATGGACAGTCTGTTCAATAAATGGTGTTGGGAAAACTAGATATCCACATGCAGAAGAATAAAATTGAATCCTTACGTACACCATACACAAATATCAACTCAAAAATGGGCTAAAGACTTACACATAAAGTCTGCAACCTTAAAACTACTAGAAGAAAACATAAGAAAATAGCCTCTTGACATTGTTATAGGCAATTATTTTTTGAACAAGACAACACAAACACAGGCAACAAAAGCAAAAAGAGACAAGTGGGATTGCATCAAAACGAAAAACTTCTGCACAGCAAAGAGAACAATCAACAGGGTGAAAAGACAACTGATCGAATGGGAGAAAATATCGGCAAGCCATATGTATCTGATGAAAGTTTAATATCCAAAAAATATAAGGAAACCATAAAGCTGAATAGCAAAAACTCAAAAACCCAATTTAAAAATAGGAAATAGGCAAAGAATCTGAATAGACATTTCTCACTAAAAAAAAAAAAAAAAAAGACATTCAAATAACCAACAGGTATATTGAAAGGTGCTTAACATCACTAATCACCAGGGAAATGTAAATTAAAACTACAATTAGATATCATCTCACACCTGTTATGATGGCTATTATCAAAAAAAACCCCAAGATAACTGTTAGTGAGGTTGTGCAGAAAAAGGGAAAAGGGAACCCTTGTACATTAATGAACAGAATATAAACTGGTATAGCCATTATGGAAAACAGTATGGAGGTTCCTCAAAAAAATTTTTAAAATACCTTATGATCTTCAATCCCACTTCTGGGTATATAACCAGAGGAAATGAATCACTGTCTTGAAGAGATTTCTACATGTTCACTGAAGCATCATTCAAAATAGCCAAGACATGAAAACAATTTAAATGTCCACCAACAGTTGAACGAATAAAGAAAACGTGGTATATATACACAATGAAATATTATTCAGCTTTTAAAAAGAAAGAATTCCTTCTATTTGTGACAACACAGATGAACCTGGAGGACATAATGCTAAATTTAATAAACTAGACATAGAAATACAAATACTGCATGATCTCACATATGTGGAATCTGAAATAGTCAAACTCTGCTAACTGATTTGATCACTACACGTTGCGTACATGCACTGAAATATAACACTGTACCCCATAAATATATACGATCAATATTTCCATTAAAAAAAAATTAAAAAGTGAAAAGAATGAAAAAGAATATTTTTAGTTAAGATAAAATAGTCAAACTCATAGAAACAGGACGGTGATTGTCAGGGGTCAAGGGAAGGGTAAAGTGGGGAGATGTTGGCCAAAGGATGCAAAGTTTCAGTTATGCAAGATGAGGAAGTTCTGGATATCTGCCTTACAACACAGTGTAACAATACTGCATTATATATTTGAAATTTGCGGAGTGAATCCTAAGTGTTCTCAGCACACAAACAAAAACAAATAGTAACTATAAGTATGTGTGGTATTGAGTATGTTAATGGGCTTGATTATGGTGATGATTTCACAGTACACATGTATATGAAGACATCAAGTGGTACTCTTTAAATATGTACCGTTTCGTCAATTATATCTCAAGGAAGCTGGTGAAGAAAGGACCCAAACCAGGAGATAAGCTCTATCACAGCAATCTGTTGCTTTACTTCATTCTACTTGTAAAACATTGCAAGATGAAAGTACTTAATTTATTTATATTTATGGTTCAGTAATTGGTCTTCTCCATGTAGACAGAGACAGCAATTACCTCTCCCGTTGATCTATTTCTAGTGCCTAGAAGAATGCTCCCCTTGCAGTAAACACTTGATGGAAGTTTCAAATTAATAAATGGAGAAAGTAGTTTCAGTTTAGTGTTGCTCTGTTGAGGGAGGGCACGGATAAAAAATAATGAATTGTATTTGAAGCAACGAAAGTTTACAATACTTGTCAAACATCCAAGGGAAGACTACCACATGCTGAGTTAGACATGTAGGTCAATGGCAATGATAGCTATAGAGTTTGAGTATATATTTGGGAATCATTATTCTATGGATAGACCATGACTGGGCTTGGAATGCCCAGGTTTCAAAAAATGTAGAATTATACGAGAGTGGTATAGGAAAATGTTATAAGAAACTTCAGCCTTCAGAGGGTAGGTAGAGAAGAAGCCTGTTTAACAGAGTGGAAAGGGTCCACAGTGAAAGGAGAAAAACACGGAATAATGTCATGGACACTTGGGGAAAGAAGAAAATTTCAGGAAGCCAGGAATGATCAACTGAGTCAAATGCTTCTTACAGGTCAAGTATGAGAAGAAATGAAAACACTGTTTGGATTTTTCATCATGGAAATCACTAGTTACCTCAACAAAAACGGTTCCAGTGGACAAGGCTGAAGTGAGTTGAATAGTGAATTGGAGGCAATAAAGTGAAAATGGTGTGTGAAGGGAACTATCTTGAGAAGCTTAAGCAAGCATAAAATGACCGATCTACAGCCCTTCATGTGAAAAGTTGAGGTTCAGATATGTTTTGAAATTCTGAAACATTTAATCTATATAAGTAACATCCCAGTGACTTCTTAAAAGCAGCCCAAACCAAATGTTACATTGAAAATTACACTAATTTTTTGGAGTACAATACATTAATATATAAATATTTATGTTAAGTTAGGTAAAACTATAAATAACCTTTTGTCAGTTAAAGTATAATAAGATTTTGACTAGCAAAATGAAATAAAAGGAAAAAAAAAACTTTGTTTTTCAATCTCTTTGGATATCTAGATTATGGTTGAAGAATTATGTCAAAAGATGGGGTGCTAACTGGAGAGGAATTTGTTTGTAAGAAATTTGTTTTGTTTTCTTTTGATTTTTGTTTTCTATTTTAAGAGTTATCAGAACATATCTAAAAATTGATACTGGGGAATCTTAATACAGAAGTGGTTGAAGATTGGGGAGAGATAGGAGATCTCTTATAGAATTGAGATCTCTGAGGAGTCAATTTTACAAATTGAGAATCCAGAGGACCCAGAGAGGGGCTGACGTTTCAGAGGGAAGACATGTCTCAAAATTATACCCAGAGAAAAGGAGAGGAAAGGTATAGATGGAGAGGATTTATCCATTTGGTAGAGGAAAGATAGCGGGATTCATTTTTAATAAATTTACTTTCTCTGCAAAATTTGATAAAAAGTCATTACCAGAGAGTCTAGAGAGCAGAAGGGAAGTTCATTGTTCTAGTGACGAGTAACTGTATGAATTAGTCTTTAAGTAATATGGGAGAGCAAATATTACTAGAAAAATTCTATAAGGTCTGATATTTGCATCAGCAGAAACTTGACAAATGAGGATTAATTCAACCATTCCCTATATATTTATAATGGTCTATGATGTTACACAACTGTTCTAGATATTTAAACAAAGGAGAAAGTCAGGCAAAGACATTGTCGTCCTGTAAATTAAATACTGTGGGAGATAAATTTTATATTGAACATGTTCAGAAATTAAAACCTTAAAAATCAAATAGGCATATTTATCAATTTATTTCAGCTTATTGTGCAGAAGTATACAAGAGTAGACTTTCAGTTCAGGATTTTAAGAAGTGGTGCTGAAATATCATATTATGGCCAAATTAGAACAGAGAAATTGGTAAAAATTATTGGTATGAAAATCAGTTTTTGGCCTTGCATAGTCACATGATAAAAATGTCTGCAGTTATATATATTGTTTAATTTTTAAGATAAAAAGAAATTGAAAATATCCATATAATGAATAGGGTTTTTTTTATAAATAGTCATTATCATTTAAAGTTTCTATAACCTTCCATTGCCACGCACTGATCTGATAAGAGTGTTCAAACCACATGTTACAGAAAACTTTTTATTTTACAAATTCACCTGGTGCAGGCACCTGAATAATATTAGCAGTTGCAAATCACATAAAACACATTCCCTTCACTAGCCATGGCATTTTCTCTGTGAGAAACATCTTTTGTCTCTTCCTGAGGGAACTGTATAATAGAAAAGAATCTCACTGAAACTTTATACCAAGAATTGTTTCTTAAACGCATGCACACTCCCATCTCAGGCCCTTTGCACAGGCCATTTCCTTCCCACAGGTGCTCCTCCCCCGGTTATGTGCACGGTTTGCTCCAGCAACTCTTTAAAGACTTTGCTCAAGTGAGGTCTTTGCTTAACATTCTCTTAAAACTCCAAACCCCTCCCTCCCCACCCTCTGCCTTATTTCCTCCACAGTACGGATCTCCTAATACACTATATAACTTATTTGTTTTGTTTACTGACTTTCTCTTCCACCAGATGCAAGCACCATGAGGGCATCACGGTTTTTTTGTTTTTGGTTTCTTTTTTCTGTTTCAATCATTGCTGTCCCCTTAGCAATTAGAATGGTGTCTAGCACATGTCGAGCACTTAAGTATTCAATAAATATTTGTTGAAGGAATAAACTCTGCATGGCAAAACAGGTATAAAACTGATGGAGACAAAGACGGGAACAAGATTGCTTAATGAATATCACTTTATATCGCTTTGATTTTGAACTATGTGACTGTATTACTAATATATTTTAAAGTAGATTAATAAAGGAAAATATAGATGGCAGGTAAAACTTTTTTTACATTTTTTTTAACGAGCCTGGATGAGCTCTGTTAAAGTTTAATCATTATTGTAATAATATTTTTGCTACCTGCGTTAATAAAAATCATTATGTGCCTTGAAAAAAAAAAAAGAATTGTTTCTTGATTACAGTGTTATGCATCATAATGCTATGGTTTAAATTCTCTGTGCTCTCCTTCAAAACACTGTTTTTTGAGCACTTCTACGTCAGCAACTGAAAATGTAATGTCCTGAAACCTGGCACTCGAGTTGTAAACTGAGTCGAATACTTCTTTATAAGAATTAGTGCAAGGCAGTCAAGACATTTCTTTCTTTTTTTTTTTTTTAATGTAGTTTCTAGGACTTTTCTAGTCATCCACAAATAAAACATGTTCTCAATACTTTTAAAGATTAATAGTTCAGCAATATGTTGTGCAGCAGCAAGATAAAAATTAAATAAAGCCTGATGCTAGGAGAATTTACTTTTTATTCTGGGATATAAAGAATGAAAAGGACTGAATATTGGTCTCGAGTGCCTTTCAACTAGCAATGAGACAGCAACTATTCTCGACATACTAAATACAAATCAAATTTATAATCCTTATCTCAGATCCTCAAGTTATTTAGGTTTTATTATACTGAGTGCATTAAGTCTAATCCACACACACATTGGAAAAACAGATCTGGCTCAGGTTTAGGTACCCTCAAGCAACCCAAGTGTGAGGGCAGTGTTTTGGGTTCTCCAGAGTTTTCACAGCTATTGACACAGAAAAAAAAAATGAAATTTTTGGATTATCATCAGATGTTCACAAACACTATTGTATTTGAAAATACAGAGAGAGATTTCAAAGTGCCTTTCATTTTTAAGTTAGAGTATCAGCTTACTGGATTTTTTGAGATATGTTCAGTATCACAAGTCACTCCATTAGTTCTGCTATCTTGTGTCATCTCCTAATGAGGCAGTATGCTTCCAAACGAGGAGGCTGTCTTAGACATCACTTTTCAAACCTATCACGTGGCATGTCAACTCTATTGGGACGTAAATCTGCCTAAGGAAGATGAATTAAGTATTGAGTAAATTGTACTCATTAGAGACTTTATGTCTGATAAGGATGGCTGATCTCAAAGAATCATTAAATAGATCAAATGCTTTTTATATCTAGGTTACAGTCTTTTATATATTTTGCTTAATTAGACTTCTAAATGCTCATCATATGATTGGTTTTAATCACTAATGTTGATGGTCTTAGTCTATTTATTCTACAAAAAAAATACAAATTAAGTAAATAAGCATAAATTTACTTAAGCATAAACTTTTAGTGTGATCTCAGAAAAAAAAATTCTTTCAGGTAGAATGTTTCACTTATTTATAAATTATATATGCAAATCTGATTATCTTATTCTTGCTGTTTCTTTTCCATGAATGTAAGTACTTTAGTCATTAATATTAAAAACAATTACAGTGTACTTCTCTGGGTCGATAATTTACAGAACTAGGATTGAACTCAAGTGATATGGATCTAAAGTACATGTTTTTAATTAAAAAATTCCTTCATAAATACTTTATAAGAACTTTATTTAAATCTACTGCAATTTAACCCCAAAAATGTTTTTGAGCAATGACCATAATGCATTGCCCTAGATACTTTAGAGCCTCTAACGAGAAATGGACCATGGAAGCTCACGCTCTTGTGCAAGGACAAGCTGTGATGCAATACAGCATTTAAGTAGTAGAAATTAGGAGTTATTTCTGGGTATTATAAATAATTCCATCTGAGAATTTCCAGAAAGACTTGTCAAGTTCAACTGCCCTGGTTTGTCCAGGGACTGTGCTAATTATAGGGCTGAGAGGTCTATGTCTTGGGAAACGCTCCAGCTCCTGGCAAACTAAGATGATTGGTCATCATAGCATGGACTGGCAAAAGCAGGACTCAACCCAAAAGAATTGTAAACAGGTACTCAAGCAAATAATTGAATGCAGATGTTCACAGCAGCACTATTCATAATCGCGGAAAAATGGAAACAACGCAAATGTCCATTAAATGATGAATGAAAAAATAAAACATGGTATATAAATATAATAGAATAGTATCTAGCCAAAAAAGGTAATGAAATATTAATGTGTGTTATAACATAGATGAACCTCAACAACATACTAAGTTAATGAAGCCATACACAAAAGGTCACATGTTGTATGAGTATGATTCCATTTATATGAAATATCCAGGATATATAAATCCTTAAAGACAGAAAGCAAATTGTTGGTTACCTGGGGCTAAGGGAAGAGGGAATGAGAAGTAACTGTTTAATGGGTACTGGTTCTCTTTTAGAATGATGTAAAGGTTTTAGAGCTAGACAGAGGGGGTGGTTGCATAACATTAGGAATGTATTAAAAGACACTGAATTGTGCCTTTTGAAATAGTTAATTTTATGTTTCGTGAACTTCACCTCAATTTAAAAACAGTAGTGCTCAAAATTCTAAAGAGCGAACAGAACAATTTTAGATACTCACTACTGCACAGTATTTTACAAAAAATTTAAGAACCACTCTTACAGGGTATATAATTATTATTAACTAGAATAATCAATCAGAGTCAAAGGATAAAATGGTATTACTATTTTATTATAGCATATGGCAGCTGTTTTAAATTTCAATATACATTTCTGTGAGAAAGAACAGAAAAGTAACTTTTTCTTAAATTATATCTTGATGGTAGGTTTTTAAGATATCCCTGCATAGTCTTGATGGTGTCTAGTTATTCTATGACTCTGCCTGCTAGGTACTGTCTACAGTATTATAAGAAAGAGGTCATAGACACACTTGCTTAAAAGTATCACCAAATAAAAGTACAGGAAGAGCCTTTCACCAAAACTGACTGACTTGCTAAAAGCCATGTGGTAATAGTATCTCAGCAAATTCCCTTTAGAAAAACAACTTCACTATTTTATTTTTAGGATTTAGCAAGAAAAAGTGTTGCTTTGCATTGCTTAGCTCCCCCACAGATTTGTCACCCCACTTCCCCTGGGTGACGGAAATGTAAAGGATTACTCAAAGCCCACCTCTTCTGAGCAGTGAAAAGCCCCGAAGAGGTTAACTTCCCTGGGAATGCTCAAGCAAGAGCCAATCCTTCCATTTGGGAAATTAACGCCAAATTGGGGTTCTCTTCCTGCATTTATTTTCCAGACCAGGAAGTTACAGGAAGAGAACAAAGGTGGGGTTGTAGTTTAACAGTATAGGCCGGTAACTTTCAGTGAAACAAGCCAGATGACATTCCAGTAAGGCAATTAACAAAAGTTTGATCTTAGCCAACATTCCTTCCTACAGCAATCTCTCAGTATCTTTAATTATCAATCAGTAATCTGTCTGTCTTTGAGCCAGCAACCTGCTGTGCCACAATTCTTATCTTGTAACACAGACTTATAGCCTGAGTAAAATTTCCAGTCCTTGCAAAGTCAATATTTGAAACTGCAAGACTTTGGAAAACCAGGCCCTGTGAAGTACATATGCTTTATAGTATATTCCACAAAAAAGAATGTGCAGCTACTATAATTTGCATCAACTGATGTGTTGTATTTCAGGATTTACTAGCTCATGTAAGCATATAAAATCAGTTGTAATATTCTAACCAAGAAACAATATAGGAATTACTATTTATATATTCTTATCCACTAAGGCAATGGGAAAACTGAAAATCAACCTTAGTACTTAATTTGTTGCTACAAATCTTGCCTTCCAAGTTATGACCTTCTTTTTTTCAGTTGAAATGCAGTTTCCAAATAGGTCTTTGATTTTTCTTACAACATATCAACTCATCTGTACATGAACTAATTGGCAAATGAAATTCTAGCTCTAAAATTAGATTTGGTTATCTCAGTTTAGTTGCTAGTGTCCCCTTACCAATCCCTTGCTGCCAAAACACATTACTTCACAACTACAGCACATAATGATTAGAAATTATTACATCAAAATACATTTGTCTTTATTTTGTAATACTTTATTTTTATTACTGCTAAATATTTATCTCTGACAGAACATGGCACTGCTTTTCTGGTAATATTTCCTACTGATCCTCAGTTTATACTATTCCACCTACAATTCCTGAATTAAATACAATATTTACCAGAGTACTCACAATAATGGAGAGACCATTTTCTTGTGTACAACTCTGATAGGCATCCTTGAATTTGCCTGGTGTACAGCTCTGACATGTATGCTATCCTCAAGTAAGTAAGCAATATCATCCAGTACAAACTGTTTTTGTCATCTCCTGTTTGATTAAACAGTTGTTTTTTTTTTTTTTTTGGTCCCTTTAATTTCTCATAACTTTATTATCTGCCTAATCCTTGAATAAGCACTAGGTAAAACTACATAAAAAGATACAGTAAAATTATTACTGATCCCAGATGCTTTAGATTATAAAAAATTATCAAAATTAGTAAAAAGTAATGTATGGTGTGATATGTTATGTGCAATATATCCTATAGAAATCCTGAGAAAAGAGAAAGATGATGTCTAGTTGAGAAGATGAGGAAAGCTTTCACGAGCATTTTGAGATGGTGTAAACAAAATTGTGGTGTCAGGAATGTTCAAGCTATGTTTACATGGCAACTGTAGGGACAGAAGCATGGACTGAGGAAAGGACAGTAAAAACAAACGTTATAAAAAATAAGGCCACAGGAAGTGGATCTGAACTGGGTTGTCAAATATTTTTCATCAACAAAGACAAGAAAATTTGAAATTTAATCTGTAGGCAATGAGAAATTTTTAAAAGTTTTTTGGGAATAGACTAACTCACGGAATAAGAAGACAGAAAAAGTAGAGGTTGAAAAATTGCTTTTATAGAGTGAGAAGAACAAAGGCATTTAAAGACTAGAGAAATTGTCAGTCACAAGAGGCAAACCAGAATGGTGTGGTGCTGTGTAAATCAAAAATAAAAGAGATTTGAGAAGACTGAAGTAGATTCCTGGTAAAATAATGCAGATATCAAGGAGATTAAAGACCAAGATGAGTTTATTAATTTTATGGTTAAAAAACTGCACAAGAGTAAGCCTGTAGAATGTGAAATTTATGATATGTGTAGTATTATATCCAACCTATTGTCTACCACCATGCTTGATAAAAAGAGCTAAGAAACTAACTTATTTGCCAGCATAAGATGGGTATTTCTCCTTGCCCCCTCCCTCCCAAATGATACAATAATAGTATCTACTACTGACAAAAGGCAGCAACACATATACACCGCTGTCAAATGTGTCCAGTTTTAAAGGCAATTTGTTGGGATGAGGTATGCCACTTGTACAGGCACTATGATGGTATTTGTTGAAAGGATAGTATCTTTTGCTTAAGTATAGTGAGAACAGAATCCATATTTTAAGCTGTTGCTGGGTGAAGGGCTAGTGGTGAATTGGAAACAGCAGCAGTTCTATGCTTTGAATTCAGTTTAGAGTCATCAAGGTTAAAAAGACCTGTACTTGCTTGAAACATATATATGTGGGAGAGAATAAGCTGACAATGAAGAAACAAATCAGACGGCTCAATGTTTGAGGAAGGGAGGTCCCAGTTCAAAGACTGGGATGGAGAGTTAACAGAGGTAAGGAACATGCAAAACTCTCCAAAACAGAACAAAAGAAAGTGACAATACAGAAATAGAGGGAAACATGAGACGAGGACGAAAAAACTCACATTGAATGGGCCTATGATTTCCCTATTAAACTGAAGACCTTTTGAAAACAATAAGCTGTAATTTATTAAAAGCAAAACAAAACAGTATATGCAATTTATGCTTGGTGATAACTTTACATATCCTCAAACACACCAAACATGCCATCTATGTGAAAACGCTGAGCAGCTGTACTTGACATGCTCTCTCCATGCCTCTTCATCTACTTATGTGCTGATTAGTCCTTAAGACTCTTCTCAAGTCTTATGCCCTTCCCCAGACCTGTCTTCACTGCTCTAGCCCACAGTAATACCTCACTCTCCTGAACACGTACAGCACTTGCTGTGAGCCTCATGCTTTGATACTTCACCATCTGTGGCTCTTTCAAATTATAAATACATCTTGTTTATATTTCCAAAACTATTGCAATCCCATATGAGTTAGAGATTATATAATTTTTTGCCTGACACCATGGTGATTCCTCTAAATCCTCACATGTAAATTAAATGAAAAAAAAAAAATACATGCACACATCTGAATGACTGGGAAGCTAAAAATGGAGATGTTTTTCAACTGTACAAATATTGTAAACTTACATGAAATAGAAAATGCATTTGTATTATTTCAAAGGCAATAAATAAAAAGACATCCATAAAAATTATAGCTGTTTTCTTTATACCCTGAGGGTACTTAAACTGTTTGATATTGATATTGTATTGTACATAGGCATTAAAAACTCTTACAAAGGAACATTTAATCACGTCAGATAATATTTCAGACATTGCTTTTACAAGCAGAATATATTTTATGATTGTTTTCATAGGAAAAATAAGTAGAAATGAGACAGAAAATATATATAATACAAGTATTAGTATTTGTTATCTTGAGGGGGTAGGATTACATTGCCTTTTGGGGCCTTGCCTTTACCTTCAATATTTTCTAAAGTGAATATGTATTATTCATGCAACTAAAAATATCTCACTCTCCTATTTAAAATATTATTTTAAAATATTTAAGAATATTTTTAAATATTTAAAATATTTTTAAAACACTTGGTCTATGTTTTACAAAATAATTCTAAAATTCATCAAATAAATTAGATCTATAAACATACCAGCACAAATAAGTTGTATTAAAGAGGAAATACACTGTAATTGTGTGGAAACACTAGATCATGCCACGACATATAACAGGTGCATATTTTTATAATGTAATTGATCAGTAGCTCAAGAATTTTATTGTTTCCAAACATATCAAATTAAAATTTGGTATGACAGGTTTTGATACAGCACTTGATTATTCATAGAGTTACTTTTATACGTAAGGCACTATAAGTATTGAGAATACGTCACAAGAAAAATTTTTGACCAGAATTTATTCAAAGTTTGAAATTATTTTTTAAAAAACACAAAAAAAATGTTTTTCATTACAGTGTGATAAATACCATGGTCACAAGGTATAAGAGAAGTACACATGCACAACATTTTTAAAAGCATCAGAGAAAAAATTGATATTCTTTACTTGATTGTAAAGATCTTTTCTTACAAAAATATTCAATTTTGTTATAGTAAAAAATGTTTATTTTCTTACACTGCAAATTCTGTAGAGTGCTGAGGTCATTTACATTAAATATTAATTTAGGATTACATGACAGTAATGGATATTATTAATTAAATTGGGGGGTTAAATAAGTTCGGAAAATTTGGAAGCATCCAAACTGTAAAGGAGAGTTTATGGAAAGATAAGCTGTTCATATTACATCATATAGAATATAGAAATCAGTAAGTGTTATTTGAGCATCATAGTAGTGATATGAAAATATTACTGTTTTGGAAAGAGCACTCGGCCAGTAGAATGGAAGCTGTAATTCAGAGTCTTGAGGCTAAAGTAAGAGAGAGCAGTTAGGATGCTCTTTCATCTGGGAATAGATGAAAACAACAAGGGGGCATGAATGAGGTGAGAAGAAATGGCCAAGGTTTGGAGTCCCAAGGAATGGTCAGAGAAAAACAGAGTAGCAGAAGGACTCTATAGTGGAAGAGGGTGACAGTGAAATCATGCAGAGAAAGTATAACCAAGTAGGTAGAAAACTTTTCTTTTTTTTCCCCCTGGGCTTTTATATTTGTTGATTTTAATTTGCAATCTCTTTTCAACACAATTTACAACCTCATCCCCATTTCTAGTCTGATTATACAAGTGATAAGTGATAGAAAGTTCCAAAATAAATGCATTTTAAGAAAAGGCAAAGCTATGAAACTAAGTTGCATGCAACAGGTTCTATGAATGTTGAGGAATATATCTGAGAAATAAAATAGAGTAAGTCAACATAATTGAAGGTTTTTGCTGAAGTTGTTTCAGTTATCCTTGTCTCTTGCTCCACGTTAAAGGATGTATGTGAACTCAATGCAATTGAAATTTCCCTTTTTGTCAATAGGTTCTTCTCTGTACAACTTATCTACATCCTCATCTGCAAACCGGTCTCCCATGGTTGTCAGAAGCTGTCTCACATAATCCTCCTGAATGGTACCAGTTGCTTCTTTGTCAAAGCAAACAAAAGCATTTCTGATGACATCTTTGGGATCTGTACCATTTAACTTCTCTCCAAATGTGGTGAGAAACATGGTGAAATTGATGAGCCCCAGGGCCTCATTTATCATGACATCAAGGTATGCATCTAGCGGGATTCTTCCCTAGAGAAGGAAGCATAACATGCAATCTTCATTGTCCATGAAACCATCTATGTTCTGATCAATCATGTTGAAGTCCTCTTTGAACTCCTGAATCTGTGACCGGTCAAACATGGCAAACACACTGGATGTTACATGCTGAGGGTGTTCCTTGGTGGCCTTCCTTGGCCTTTGTGTTTTTTTTGCTCAACATGGTTGTTATTTAATTTGGGCACCAGACCAAAAACTTTTCACACATTCATTCACTTATTAATTTAAAAGCTATTTATTGAGCACCTATCATGGGGCAGGCACTATTCTAGGCTTTGATATAACAAAAAGAAATAGAAACTATACCATCATCAAGTTCTAAATAAAACATCAAAAAATGATCAGCCTTTTCCAATATGGATGCCTTTTATTTCTTTCTCTTGCCTGATTGCTCTAGCTAGTACTTCTAATACTATTTTAAATAGTAGTGGTGACTTGGTATCCTTGTCTTCTTCCTGTTCTGGAAAAAGATTTCAGCTTTTCCCCACTCAGGATGATGTTGGCAGTGGGTTTGTCATATATGGCTTTTGTTGTGTTGAGATACTTTCCTTCTATACCTAATTTCTTGAGAGTCTCTAACATGAAGGGGTGTTGAATTTTGTCAAATGCTTTTTCTGCATGTATTGAAATAATCATATGGTTTTAGTCCTTGATTTTGCTGATATGCTCTATCACATTTATTGATTTGTGTATGTTGAACCATCCTTGCATCCCTGGGGTGAATCCCACTTGATCATGATGTGCAATTTTTTTGTTGTATTCTTTTTGCTTGTATTTTGCTGAGGATTTTTATGTCTGCGTCATCAATGGTAATGGCCTGTAGTTTTCATGTTTTGGTGTGTCTTTGTCTGATTTTGAAATCAAGGTAATGCTAGTCTCATAGAATGAGTTTGGGAGAAAGGCCTCTGTTTCAATTTTTTGGTATCGATTCAAAAGGACTGGTATTAACCCTTCTTTAAAGATTTGGTAGAATTCAACAGTGAAGTCATCCAGTCTTGGGCTTTTTATTTGTTGGGAAATTGCTGGTTACTGCTTCAATCTTGTTGCTCATTATTGGTCTGTTCAGGTTTTGCATTTTTCTTGGTTTAGTCTTGGTGGTTTTTATGCGTCCAGAAATGTATCCATTTCCTCCAGATTTTCAAATTTGTTGGCATATAGTTGTTTATAATAATTTCTAAAGAGTCTTTGTATTTCTGTGGTATCAGTTGTAGGGTCCCCTTTTCTCATTGCTGATTTTTGTTATTTGGGTCTTCTCTCTTCTTTTTTTAGTTAGTGTAGCTAATGGTTTTTCTATTTTGTTTATCTTCTCAAGAAAAACAACTTTTGTTTTGTTGATCTTTTGTCTTTGGAGGGGAGATCTCTATTTCATTTAGTTCTACTCTGATCTTAATTATTTCTTTCCATCTACTAATTTTGGGATTGGATTGTTCTTGCTTTTCTAGTTCTTTGAAGTATAACATTAGGATGTTCATTTGAAGTCTTTGTGTCCTTTTGATGTAGGCATTTATTGCAATAAACTTCCCTCTTAGTATTGCATTTACAGTGTCTCATAGGTTTTGATAAGTTGTGCATGTGTTTTCATTTGTTTCCAGAAACTTTTTTGATTTCCTGCTTTATTTCTTCTTTGACACACTGGTCATTCAGGAACATTGCTTAATTTCCATGAATTTTTATATTTTTCAAACTATTGCTTGTTGTTAATTTCTAATGTTATTCCACTGAAGTCTGAAAATATACTTGATATTATTTTAATCTTTTTAAATTTGTTAGGACTTAATTTGTGGCCTGTCATGAGGTCTATCTTGGAGAATGATTCATGAGCTGAAGAGAAGAATATATATTCTTCAGGTGCTGGATGAAATGTTCTCTATATGTCTGTCAAGTCCATTTGGTCTATTGTGCTGTTTAAATTCAGTATTTCTCTGTTAATTCTTTGTCTGTATGATCTGTTCAGTGTCAACAGTGGTATGTTGAAGTTCCCAACTATTACTGTGTTGGGGTCTATTTGTCCCCCTAGGTGCAATAAAAGTTGCTTTATATATATGGGTGTTCTGATGTTCAGTGCATATATATCTATGATTGTTATATCTTCTTGCTGCATTGATACTTTTATCATTATATAGTGTTTTTCTTTTTTTCTTTTTATGGTTCTTGGTTTGAAGTCTATTTTATTTGACATAAGTATGGAAACTCCTGCTCATTTTTGGTTTCTATATTTGTGAAATGTTTCTTTTCCACCCATTCTCTGTTAGTCTATGTGTGTCTTTATTGGTAAAGCAAGTTTCTTGTACATAACATATTGTTGGGCCTACTTTTGTAATCCAGTCAGCATGATCCTATCTATAGAAAAACCTAAAAACTACCAAAAATCTCCTAGAGCTGATAAGCAAACTCAGTAAAGTTGCAGGACACAAAATCAATCCAAAAAAATCAGTAGCAGTTTTATACACCAACAATGAACTGATAGGAAAAAGAAATCAACAAAGCAAGCCAATTTACAATAGCTACCAAAAGAATAAAATACCTGGGAAGAAATTTAACCAAAGAGATGAAAGATCTCTTCAATGAGAACTACAGAACACTGTTGAAAGAAATTAAAGAGGGCACAGAAAGATGGAAAGACATTTCATGTTCATGGATTGGAAGGATTAATGTTGTGAAAATGTCCATACTACCTAAAACAATCTATAAATTCAAAGCTATCCCTATCAAAATACCAATGACATTCTTCAGAGAAATAGAAAAAGCAGTCCTATCATTCATATGGAACAACAAAAGACCCCAAATAGTCAAAGCAATCCTGAGCAATAAATAAATAAATAAATAAATAAATAAAGCCAGATGCATTACACTACCTGATTTCAAATTATACTACAAAGCTATAGTAATCAAAACAGCATTGTACTGGCATAAAAACAGACACATGGACCAATGGAACACAATAGAGAACCCAGAAATCAATCCATATACTTATAGCCAACTGATCTTTGACAGAGGTACCAAAGACATACAATGAGGAAAAAAATAGTCTCTTCAGCAAATATTGCTGGAAAAACTTGATATCCATGTGTAGGAGAATGAAACTAGACCCCTACATCTCGCCACACACCAAAATCAACTCAAAATGGAATAGAGACTTACACATGCTGGTAATGATGCAGAGAAAGGGGAACCATTCTACTCTCTTGGTGGGCCTGTAAATTAGTACAACCATTATGGAAAACAGTATGGAGTTTTCTCAAGTAAGTACAGATAGAACTACCATAGGATCCAGCAATCCCACTACTTGGTATTATATACAGAGAAGAGAGGAATTCATCATGTCAAAAGGATACCTGCACTCCCATGTTTATCACAGTTTTGTTTATAATAGGTGAGCTATGGTACCAACCTAAATGGCATCAACATATGGCTGGATAGGGAAAATGTGGTATATATACACAGTGGACTATTACTCAGCCATAAAAAAGAATAAAATTCTGACATTAGAAGCAGCATGGATGAGTTTGGTGAAATTATGTTTAGTTAAACAAGCCAACCACAGAAAGAAAAGTATTGCATATTCTGACTTGTAAGTGGGAGCTAAAAAGTAGAGGAAGGAAGGAAGGAAGGAGGAAAGGAAGGAAGGAAGGAAGGAAGGAAGGAAGGAAGGAAGGAAGGAAGGAAGGAAGGAAGGAAGGAAGGAAGGAAGGAAGGAAGGAAGGGCGGGCAATCACAATAATGTGATTCAGGGAGATAACATAACTGCACTTACTAGAGATGGGAAAGGGGGAGGGGAAGGGGAGTTGGTGAGAAATTGGTTAATGGAAGCAAGGAATGATTACATTTTGTAATGATCAACATGCTAACTATCCTTATTGGATCATCACACATTAAACACAAGTATTGATATTCAACTCTGTACCTCACAAATATGTATATTCAGCTATATTTCAATAAAAAAATTTTTAAAGGAAATGATTAGTGGTCTGGACAAAAATGAAGCAAGGAGCGAGGTTAGGAAATGTGGGATTAAGGAGGAGAGATTTATTTAATATAGAGCTCTCCAGGAAAGCCTCAGTTTGAGTTTGACATATGAGCAGAAACCTGACAGAGATGAAGGACTAAGTCAAATGGATAGACTGAGAACTGTGTTACAGCCAGAGGGACCAGCAATAGCAAAGGCACTGAGACAGGAGCATACTTGGGGTATTTAAAGAACAGCAATGAAGCCACAGAGCTGTGTTAGAGTGACTGGAGGGGAGAGAAGCTGAATTGAGACAGTAAAAACATCTAACAGATCACGTAGGCCTGCCACCATTGAAAGGACTGTGGCTTTCTCTCTGAGCAAGATGAGAAGCTTTGGAAGGTTTTAAACATGGGTAATGTGACTGTAGTCAGATTTGGGTTTGAAAAAGGCATCTGACCTCCTGGGGTGAGGGCATGGGCTGGGAGTGGTGGAATCAAGGCATGAGGCAGAGACGCCAGTCAGGAAGCACAGCAACAACCCAAGTGAAAGACAAAGGAAATGAGAAAATTGTTAGATTCTGAAAACATCTTTGAGGGGAAGACAAACAGCAG
Source organism: Cynocephalus volans (assembly GCF_027409185.1). NCBI lineage: Eukaryota > Metazoa > Chordata > Mammalia > Dermoptera > Cynocephalidae > Cynocephalus > Cynocephalus volans. The sequence continues at coordinate 141,959,695 of NC_084468.1, read as the reverse complement.
ATGACGGCATTTCAGAAAGAGACAGAATTTTTAAAGCAGTAAATTTAAAGCAGTAAAGAACACGCATAGCCAAAGCAACGCTGAGCAAAAAAGAAAATAAAGCTGGAGGCATAACACTACCTGACTTTAAACTATACTACAAAGCTATAATAACCAAAACAGTATGGTACTGGCATAAAAACAGGCACACTGATCAATGGAATAGAATAGAGAATCCAGAAATCAACCCACACACTTACTGCCATATGATCTTTGACAAATGCACCAAGCCTATACACTGGGGAAGAGACTGCCTCTTTAGCAAATGGTGCTGGGAGAACTGGATATCAATATGCAGGAGAATGAAACTAGACCCATACCTTTCACCATACAGTAAAGTCAACTCAAAATGGATTAAAGAATTAAATATACATCCTGAAACAATAAAACTTCTTAAAGAAAACATAGGAGAAATGAAATACTGCCATTTGCAACAACATGGATGGACCTTGAGAGAATTATATTAAGTGAAACAAGTCAGGCACAGAAAGAGAAATACCACATGTTCTCACTTATTGGAGGGAGCTAAAAATTAATATATAAATTCACACACACACATACACACACACACACACAAACCGGGGGGGGGGAGAAGATATAACAACCACAATTATTTGAAGTTGATACAACAAGCAAACAGAAAGGACATTGTTGGGGGGGGAGGGGGGGAGGGAGAAGGGAGGGAGGTTTTGGTGATGGGGAGCAATAATCAGCTACAATGTATATCGACATAATAAAATTAAAAAAAAAAAAAAAAAGAAAACATAGGAGAAACACTTCAGGAAGTAGGACTGGACACAGACTTCATGAATATGACCCCAAAAGCACAGGCAACCAAAGGAAAAATAAACAAACGGGATTATATCAAACTAAAGAGCTTCTGCACAGCAAAAGAAACAATTAACAGAGTTAAAAGACAACCAACAGAGTGGGAGAAAATATTTGCAAAATATACATCTGACAAAGGATTAATATCCAGAATATACAAGGAACTCAAACAACTTTACAAGAAAAAAACAAGCAACCTAATTGAAAAATGGGCAAAAGAGCTAAGTAGGCATTTCTCTAAGGAAGACATACAAATGGCCAACAGACATATGAAAAAATGCTCAACATCACTCAGCATTCGGGAAATGCAAATCAAAACCACACTGAGATACCATCTCACCCCAGTTAGTATTGCTAAAATCCAAAAGACTCTGAATGATAAATGCTGGTAAGGTTGTGGAGAAAAAGGAACCCTCCTACACTGTTGGTGGGACTGCAAAATGGTGCAGCCTCTATGGAAAATGGTATGGAGTGTTCCTCAAACAATTGCAGATAGATCTACCATATGACCCAGCTATCCCACTGCTGGGAATATGCCCAGAGGAATGGAAATCATCAAGTCGAAGGTATACCTGTTCCCCAATGTTCATCGCAGCACTCTTTATAAGAGCTAAGAGTTGGAACCAGCCCAAATGTCCATCATCGGATGAGTGGATATGGAAAATGCAGTATACCTACACAATGGAATACTACTCAGCTATAAAAAAAGAATGAAATACTGCCATTTGCAATGACATGGATGGACCTAGAGAGAATTATATTAAGTGAAACATGTCAGACACAGAAAGAGAAATATCACATGTTCTCACTTATCGGTGGGAGCTAAAAATAAATAAATAAATTCACACACACACACACACACACACACAAAAGAAAACCTGTGGGGGGGGGAAGAAGACATAACAATTGCAATTCCTTGAAGTTGATACGACAAGTGAACAGAAAGGACATTGTTGGGTGGGAGGGGGGAGAGGGAGGAAGGAGGGAGGTTTTGGTAATGGGCCACAATAAGCAACCACATTGTATATCGACAAAATAAAATTTAAAAAAAAAAAAGAATTTCTAAAGCAGTAGTATAAGGACTTAAATTTCATGTTTTATGTGGTCTTTTAGAGGTCAATGTTTTCAGAGGAATAAAGGAACAAACATTATATTTGTATAACTTGAGAGCAAACAAGAATTTGGACTGGATGAATTTTATGTTCTTTATCTAGCTCTGTAAAACTGTTTCTATCCTCTGTTTTAGAGTCATGTATCTCAGTTATCACACTGTTTAGGGTAGATATTTTGATTATTTTACCTCGTTCCAGTCAGCTTTGTATCATTTGTAATTCTATAAAAGGAAGGAAGGAAGAGGCGTAGGGAAGGAGGAAGAGAGGAGAGAGAAAGAAAGAGAAAGGAGAGAGAGGACTTTCAAATGCTATGGAGAAGAGAGACAGCGAGGGGTGGCAGAAGGTTAGCTCAGTCTGGCAGCGTTCTCTCACAGTCGGGAAGGCGAGGTGCCAGCTGGCCAATCCCAGGCTGGCTATGTGCTGGGAGGCACATTACTCTAAGATCGTAATCGTATCTGGGTATCAAGCAATATAAGGAGATGGTAGCTGACTCTGTCACAATGTAATGATGTTAAGTGGAGGAACCTTATTCCAAGAACGCAGGATGAGGGGAGAGAACCAAGTTGTGAAACCACCACAGTCAGATGGTACAGAGTGGTGAGACAGGCTACAGACTTTGGTAATGACATAAATGAGTGTGCTGGAGTTTAAGGGCTAGTACATTTTCCTTCCACCCAATTCTAGCTCTGAAACTTGTGGTAGGCAGAATAATGGCCCTCGATTATTTCCACACCCTAACTACTTAGATGGTAAAAGAGGTTTAGCTGAAGACCATCAAAGGCCTGTAGCTCCTGTGCCATATAAGGTAGGTGAGAGCATTGTAACTGGTATTTCTACACTGCTTTGTGGACACAGGTTTCAAACCATCCCAGTTTGCAGGGCCTTCTTGAGAGAAGTTACTAGATGATCCAGTGAAAGATACCTTGCTCTGATGACAAAATCTCCCGTGTATCTTCTTTCTGTTTCAGAGACACCTAGCGCATATCCCGAGCCCCGCGTTACGGACACACGAGAAGGATTCTGAGTAACTCAATGTAGTTAGGGATTAAGATGAAGGGCTATAGATGATAAACAATGAGGCTAAAGACATGTGGAGAGGCTGCCCCATGCATGGCCAGGTACAGAAAGCTAATGGGTTTGCAGGTTGTGTTCACACAATGGGAAGCCAAGAAAGAACTGTAAACAAGGAAGCACTGTGATCAGCAATGTAAGAAAAAAACAGGTATTAGGAGGCAAAGTTCACCTTCGTATGTGTTGAGTATGTTGAAACTGCTATTTCTTTTTTTTTTTAATTTTACTTTTTATTAACTTTAATGTCAATTGATAAGCAACAAATTTAACACAAAGATTAACAGCCTTCATAAAAAAAAGAACTCTTAGAAATGAATTAGAAAAATCTAAGAACATGAGCAGATAAGCTACACACCCCATAGAAACACTCCTGTCCAATAAGTGCTCTAAGATGCTGCTGGGGGGAGTGGGATCCCCCATCCTAGGACCCCAGGGGCTTTTGGTTCAGGGGCTTTTGGTTCCTGCTCTGTGGTTAGCCTGGTTGAGGGCAGTGGTGGGCCGGCCAGAGCCCGTGGCTCCCTCCATGGTCCTAAGAGCTCTGGGGTGAATGAGACTGCTATTTCTTAAAGGACCTATACAGATGGAGTTGCTCTCAAAGCAATTGGTTAAGTAGTTTGCAAGCTCAAGAAAGTGTTGTAGGCTAGTTAAAGATGGTGGAGAGGCAAAGTTCACACATGGAAAGATCACAGAGAAAGAATAGAAAGCACTTGGGACAAAACCCTTAGGAACAGACACATTGATGGAATGTGGAGGAGTGCAAACTCCTATAGGCAATCACAAAAGAGCATGTCGAGAGGGAAGATTATAGCAGGGAAAAAAGTCCCTCATAGAGTCAAATAATTGAAAGAAGAAATCATGATCCACAGTGACGAATGACCAGCCAAATCTTTGAAAGTGTTGAACAACCCACTAGGGAGTTGGGGGAGAACCCTGATTTGTAGCATTTGCTAATTTCAGTGAAATAAATATTCCCAATATGATAAATTTCAAACTAACAACATAATGTCAAGTGGCTCTCAACAGTTTCGATGTTTGAACAGTAGCTCTTTTGAGTGAATAAAAGCCAATTCCTGCATAACACTACATCAAGTTTACTGAGGCTTAGAAGAATTTATTAGATTACAGCCTTGGCAGTTGGGGCTCTTTTCTGTGTGTGTGTGTGTGGTGGGGAGGGAAGGAGGGGAAAAACAGAGAGAGAGGTGGGGTGCCTGGAAGGCCTGAATACAATGTGCATTAGCATGGCACAGGAGCCCACATTCATCCTGCATTCTCAGCCATGGCCAAAAAACTGCCCCTGATAGAAAGTATGTGGATGACCTACAGCACCAGGCAAATTTTCCTTAATATTCTGGATGCCTGTAGTTCTATAGATTTCTTTACTATCCATTGACTATCAGATGGGCAAGTTTTTAATTTCCTAAGAATATAAAAATACAAATAATGACAGTTGTGTTAGAAATAAGAACAAAATTTATACCTCATTTTAAAGTTTAGTAACAGTACACCATGTACAATTAATATTTAAAAGAATAAAATAAAGTCCTGGTATTTTCCTTGCTTTTTATCTTAATATTTTTCATAATTTGTACCAAGTTATTCATATATTAGAAAAAATAAATCTAAAAAGTTTATATGCTTGGACCACATGTAACTTATAAACTTTTTTTAGGACAGAGACCATATTCTCAATGTCTGAACTCCACTAAACAACAGTGCATATGCTGGAGATTTTCACACCAATTAAATATGTATTTCCCATTTAATTCTATTTGACACCCAACAATTTTTACAGGGTTTTCTACTAATGGCATTCAATAAAATTGCTTACTAAGTGGCTGACTGGAGGAAGAGAAAGGAAATAATGACCTAAAAGGACAAAATATTGTATATGAATGTGAAAATAAATATTCAGTACCAGTTTGTATCTTCTCTACGAACACATCATGTGCAGAAGATCATCTTCTATTAAAGCTGAAAAATACCGTGTTTTCATTCCGCTGCCTGAAAACGTTTAAACAAAACCCAACCCCTGGGTTTCTGTTGCAATCAGCCCCACAATGTTGTGAAAATGCATCATTTAGAACAGTGACTGGTTTGACTATGACTTAATATATACATCACCTACCTGGCTTATTCACCTGGCACTAGCTCACAAGGTCTGCTGTCACCCAGTTCATCTGCACATTCTTTTTCTTTTACCAGACAACACTTTTTTCCGCTTGGAAATAGGGATATATTTTACTTAGGTTAGTATTTTGTGTGTGCTACTTTCGTTTTTCAAAGCACTAAAATTGCTTTTGGGCTACTGTGCTGCTTGTAAGGTTGACTAGAGCTTTTGTCATGGGCAGTGAAAATTCAGTTATATCTCTCCAAATATCAAAGATTGCCCTGTAGCCAATATAGGAGAATATCCTGTCTGTTATTACTAACATCATTCCTCAGGATTTTCCATCCTTTTAAATGCCCACTAAAATTTCAAACACTTATGTTCTTCTTTTGTTTGGGGATTATATTAATTGATATACTTAATTTCTTCTTCTTGGTAATATGTGCTTTTTCACTTTGATTTAATGCTAGATATTACTGGCTACACCTTTGCTGCTGGAGAGGTTTATTAATCCATGTCAGGTAAGTACCTGCTTATTGCTACTCACTCAAAAGCATCCTCTATAGAGTTGCCCACAGAACTACAGTTTAGTCATGAATATATGTCTGCAATTCAGAATGTTGACTTCATGCCTTTTTATTTTGGTTTATGTTTGAAACTATTGTTTATTTTCCTCCCTCATGAACTCATTAATGTAGTATGTTTCTCATGAGTAACAGTCACATAAATGGTTATTTTATTAATTGCTTTAGAGGATTACTATCTTTTTGTCCCCCAAAGTGAATTTTGCATGCATCTCTTAAGCACTACTTTCAGATGAACATGGCTTGCTACATTTGTTGAAAATTTGTTTTTATGAAATCGAATAATAGACAACCATCCAAGACATATTTTTATTAATTTAGATTAATAAATCTTTGTAATACATGACTTATAGAGACTAATTTTGACTGGCAAAAATCACTTTCATGGGCCTAATGCAAAAGAACATAAAATATCAAGTTAATTTCTTGCTGCAATGTTTTCTGTCATTCTATTCATGAAACCATTTTTGTGTGAATTCTTTCTGCAAGTAATTTGTACAGTCAGTAAACTCTTTCTGGCATTCCCATAATAATAGTTTCATTTTGATGCCAAGTGAATTCACAAGATTACTTGGTTTGCTCTCCCAACAATATATCTACTATTATATCAATTTTTCTTGTTGTTTGTCACCAAACCAAACTTTATGCAATTGAAAAACAAAGATGAGGGGTACACTTCAAAAAGTTCATGAAAAACAGAATTGAAATATAACACAAATCTTTTTGTAAACTTTTTGAAGCACCTTGTATACAATGAGCCCCCCAAAAATGTAATGTTATAGCTAAACAGCTATGTAAACCTAAAGTGCTCAGAAAGAGTCAGTGGGAAAATGACCTATTAACAGAGCATCTACTAAGTAGACAAAGTAATGTTCTAACTTGGGGCACTCTCCTAAAAATTTTATCATGTCCAGGCAGCAAAGATCCTTTCTAACATCAACTAGCCTATCTTTGCTCTAAATTAGAATACTTACATGTAAAGTGCATTGTCTTTTGAATATTAATTCATTGACATCAATAATTGTTTGTCTTTCATGCTATTTGATGTTGCTGTATAAAAATAAATAAATTTTATCAACTTCTATATTCCTGAAATTAAATACTTGTACCATGCTGGCAAGCAAACGATACCAGGGGAGTTAGTCACACATTAGGTATCAGATGTTTTGTGAAAAAAAAACACAGTATTTGTTGTCAATGTCAATTATTTATTATTTTGTTGCCACAGTCATCATGTACCACAGCTATGGGATTTCTGCTGGCCCCCTTCATGATTTAATGTCAAAGCAAACTCAATAGTAGAATAATGCCTATGAATAAACTTAATCCTCAGTAAGAAGTTTAGGATTTTGAATATGTTATCTTTCTGTTTTTCCCCTCCTTCCAAATTTTCATTAAAGTAGCTCATGGATTTTGTAGTCTTTATTGAAATGTGTCAAAGTAGTTTTCTCCCCTGCCAAGAGTATGTTTTTGTACTTGATATAAGTACATTTGCTTTTAAAGGCATTCTTATTCCTACATGTTTAAGATAGCAACTTTATGTCTAGAAATCCCCAAAAGAGGAGTCAAAGCAGAAAAAACATCATAAAGCATCAAAAACTGTGATTGTTAATTGTCCCAGTGCATATTTTCTTTTTCAGTATCTCACAGTCATGGATTTAAGATGCACGATGTAACAGTGTCTGAAACTCTATTCCTACGAACACCCTTTTATCAAATATAATTTCTTTCAAGAACAAAAACATTCATATTTTTCAAAAGTAGTTTAAATGAGTGTGTATAGTTACATTTTGAAAGTCATAAATGGGTCCATTATTGGTATACTAAGACTAGAACTGACAAATAGAAACCAAATATGCAAAGTCTTATACATATTTGTTTTTATTTTATCAATTCTTTACATAATCAACTTAAAATAAGTTGTGCTGCAGGTGGTTAAACATTCTTGTTCAACTGGTTCATCATCAGTGCAACGTATGAGGTAATACGTGATTTTTGAAAAATATATTGGCATATCACAACATCGTATTGGGAACACCACTGTGGATGGCAGGCTTCATATTAGAATTCCAGACTTCAATTTGTCTCGAAAATCACATCTTATTATGTAATATAGCACAGATAAGTTTGGGCAGATTGTATACAGAATCTTAAGTAACAATCCAAAGACTTCCTAAAAGAAGTATACATTAAAGCAAACATAACATTGACGTCATATGAAGAAATCGCCAATTTAGGAAACTTAACCTGGAAATGATGGGTATGTAAACTAGAATGGGGTCAGGATCTCAATAGGGTCACAGTAAGAACAGTGGAAAAGAAATAATTAACTCCACAGAAACTGTGAGGGAAGGAAAGAGCATGACAATTATAGCACAAAATGTAGAAGGAATCAAAATGGAATTATACTATTATATATAAAACAAAATAAATGGAAGTAGACTCAAACCCAACCATATTAATGATCACTTTAAATGCAAATAGTCAAAACACTCATGTTCAAGTGAAAAACCATCAGCAGACTGCATATAAAGCAAGACTTAACTCCATGCTGTTTACAGGAGATACCTGTTAAATATATTTTAAACAGATTGAAAGTAAGAAGATGGAAAAAGAAAACATCAAGCACAAGAATGATGGTGGAGCATTGTTAACATTGTACAAAATAGACTTCAAAACAAGGACTCTTGTCAGAAAAATAAAAGTGTGTCTTTTTTATAATGACAATGTTTAACTCATCAGGAAGACTTAACTCTCCTAATAGTGTGATAACGAATGACAGAGTTTAAATATGCACCAATCAAGAATTGGCAAATAAAAGGGAAAAAATAAATCTATAATGTTGGCTGGAGAATTTTAACATCCTCATCTCTGTGAGAATAAAATGACAAAATAAATAAATAATAAATAAATAAGGATTAAGCAATGCTGTTAATGGACATGGGGTAATTGAAACCTGTAGAATGCAACACAAAACAAACACAGAATACACCTTCTTCTCAAGTGCACGTGGAACATTCACCATATTTTAGACCATAAAACAAGTCTAAGTATATTTAAAAGATTAAAATAATACACAGTAGATTCTCTGAACACAATAAGTTTTAATTAAATAGCAGCAACAATAAGGTCTCTGAAAAACTTCCAGTAGTTGGAAGTTAAGCAACATACTTCTAAATTATCTGTCTATCAAAGAAGAAGTTACAAGGGACATTTTAAAAATTCAACTAACCACATGAAGGCGTGTGAGATTCAGCTAAAGTAATGATTAAAGGGAATTTCATAGCTTGAAATGCGTATATTAAGAAAGAAGAAATTGTTAAAATTAAAATCAAAGACTTGTGTTTCAACCTAGAAAAAAGCTATAAAAAGAAGAGCAAATGGAAAAAAAGTAAGTGAAGGAAAGAAATTTAAAAAGGTAAGTGCACTCAACATAACAGAAAACAAACAAGAGAAAAAACTTTTTTACTATTATTTATTTATTTTATTAAATTAGTTACAATGACACAGTAGGGAGTGGTGGGGACCATGGAGTCCTGGTTCATCCGAAGGAGGCAGCACAACGCAGCTCCTGTGGACTCTTCCCAGGACAAACACAAGACCAGTTTTCACAGAGCTCCTGGTTTGTTTGTTTTTAGGACACCAGAAATATAGGTTTTTGTGTGAAATGGGATTTTTTTTTTATTGGTTATGAATATTCATGGAGTACAAAGCAAATTGTCATCAATTGTGCCTAAGATGGGATGGCCAGATCCGTACTGGCCACGTGCCCATTACCACAAATTGTGATTATATCCCATGTTCCCCACCCAATTATCCCCCCAATTATCCCCGACCTCCCTCCCCCTCCCCCTTTCCCCCACTCCACTCTGCATCCCTAGGTGTGTTCTCTCCCTCTGCAAGTCCAACACACCACTGTGGTCTTTCTTTCCTTCCTTCTTTCTCTCTTAGCTCCCACTTATGAGTGAGCACATGCTGTAATTATCCCTCTGTGCTGAGAAAAAAACAATTGTATAAAAATGAGAAGCAGGAGAACAGAGAGAAAGGAAGGGGGGAAGGAAGAGAGGGTTAGAGGGAGGGAAGGAGGGAGAGAAAAAAGACCTGTAGAAGACGACACACAGCAAATTTGTCCAGAATAGCCAATAATTGCATAGAACACAAACATCCATTAAAGAGAAAAAAGGTCAATTGGTTGTGATCTTAGAGTAACATAACACCACTTAGCAATAAAATGTACAAACTACTTATACGTGCAACAACATAGACGAATCTCAAAATCATGTTGAGAAAAAGAAGCTAGAAACAAAAAAGAGGACATGCTGTAAGATTCCATGTACATGAAATTCCAAAACAGGCAACACTCGGGTGTAGTGGAGAAACTAGATTAGTGGTTCCTTGTGTGGCAATAGGAACTAACTTAGAACTTCAGGGAGTGCTAGAAATATATTATACCTTGTGTTCAGTGGTGGCTATGTGGGAATATATATCAGACAAAACTCATTGAACCGTGCACTTAAAATCTGTTTATTATCTTGTATGTAAATTATACTTAAAGTTGACAAAGAATAATTAATTCATGATATCAAGGCTGGAGGACAGTGAGAATAGCACAACAATTTACTAAATATGCAGTAGATTGTCTGAGGACAATGAATTTTAATTAAAGAGCAATACCAATAAGGTACCTGAAAAACTTCCAGTAGCTGGAAATTAAGCAACACACTTCTAAATTATCTGTGGTTCAAGGAAAACTTAAAGGGGAAATTTTAAAAATTCAAACTACATAGGGAAGTTACAAAGTAGAATTGACTTTGGAGTGACTATTTGAAACCTCAAAGTCCAAGGACACACTGGCTGAAAATACAATCCAATGAAATATACAGTTTCAATCTCTTCCCTCAAGATTTAGTCTACAACTCAATGCCATTTATGTTAACATTCATATTTTAAATGGCTGCTTTAATTTTTTAATTATACAGAATGTTTACCAGTAAATAAATTTGTATGGTTTGTATTCTCCTTTCAGATGATAAAAAATAATTCATTCTTCCTTTATACCTTATTTCCTAAAAACTCATACTAATATACGAACCACATATTTTAAAATACATCACTTGAGTGCTTCAAATACCTTCGACTTCAGCTTCCCTCAGTAGAACTTGGCATTTTAATGTTTTACTTTTTTATGTCTCTTAGAAAAAGCAAGCTACATATTTTAATATTAGTACTAACATCAATACAATGCTCATCTCAATATATTACTTAATTTTAAAAAAGAATATTCTCGAATAATGTACTATAAGATACTTAAGTGATGTTTCCCTGGTGTACTACAATTGTAAATAAGGGGTCAGAAGTATCTCTTAAAGAGGTATACACTTAAGTTTAGTTATAGTTCTCGAATAATTAATTCCAGTGGCCACACTAGCTTGATAGAAAGAACTCAAGGGAAATAAAGTTGGTTGGTTGGTTTTTCTTTTTCATTCTGATTTTAGAACACAAACATAAAATACTGCATCTGGATACAAACTAGGTAATGCTGACAGTAGCTGCAGCTAAGTATTTGCAGCTAAGGCCAGTATTTCTATGTAAGAAAAATGCAAAAAAGCTTCTGGTTGTCCATTAGAATCCTCGATACACATGTTACAGATAGATAATCAGCATATTGAGCAGTATCAGCTTTAGGAAAAAAGTGCAAAATATACAAAACAACAAGAAAAATCTTTTTTATTCTCTGTATTAAGGCACCTGGAGTAAAAGCACTTTAAAAGACAGGAATTTGTAGCTGGTAATCATTGGTTTTATTATTTGTTTGTAAGTACAGACAAGTGAGTAAAAAAATTTTCATTTCTGCTCAATTAGTATTCAATTTCCCATTAAAGGACACATGACGGTCTGTAACAAGGGCTGGGTCTGTAAACCTTGTAAAATCAGCTTTGTATATCGGAGAGGAGGAGTTATAATGCTAAAATAGCTTTATATGCCTTCTGACTCCTAATTCTGTTGAATAACGCACTAAGTGATCATTTTAGTGGGCCATATGCTGGAGAGACTTGTCTTTTCTAAATGATCTTAATTTTTTCCACAGAAAAAAGTATGTATTCAATATTAATTTCTGTATTGTGAGCTCCCTATATAACCTAAAAACAGCAAGTTCCTGAAATTGTTTCTTTCTGTGAGAAATAAGCCGATCAATAACACACATGCTGTTTAGTCTTCTAGTATACTGAAATTTGATACAAGTATCACAACTTACTGATAAGCAATCTTCCTCAAATAATGAATTTTTCCTCTCATATTTGATAGGAAACAAGTGGAAAAACAAAACATTTTCCCCAAATTACTCTGCAAACCTAGTATGAACTATACACTAATCTTCATTATATGGCAGAAGTTATTTAAGCTACTTAGCTCTTAGGATAACAATGATTTGAATTTGACTTTAATGTAGGAAACAACCACAGTACATTTTCCATTTAGAATGAATGTAGTTTAAATGAGTTTTAATTTTAGAACATAGTTATAAGGCACCTTCTGTTTAGAAATCCTGCTGTTTGGATGTGATTTTATTTCAGAAAATCTGCACTTACAAATTCTATTTTCTTCAGAATGCTGCCATGTGAATGAGGCTTTTGAGCAGAACACTTGCTGTTACCAGCTACCTTGCATTCACAGGACTGCCTTCTGAATGTACTTTCAATTAGGAAACCTCAATAAGTTCATTTTAAAATCCAGAATACCTCATTCAACTCTGCAGCTTTGAATTATCAGGCCATTTTGAAACCCAGTCCCCACTGTTCTTGACGTTGGGAGTCATCCAAACAGTAAAAAATACAAATACAAATCATATACAAGAAGAGATTTTTTAATTATCTAGTTTTTTGTTGTTGTTGTTGTTGTTTTTAATTTTTGTGCCAAGAGGACAGATGGTGTGGCCAATAGACACAGGGTCATGCATCTTTGAAATCTAATCACAATATCCACCTCCTACTGAAAATAATTCTATCTGTAAATACTTGTAACAGTATTGAAAGAAGAAATGAAGTATGCAAGTACAAATCTGTTTTGTAGTCACTCAGAATGCACAGAAGTTATCCTGAAAAGTTAGCAAATGAAAGAATAAAGAGCAATAAAGAAATGTCACAAGAATATCATCCTTCCATTCTAACAATTGAAAAGCACAAGGATTTAAAACATAAAAATCTATGCCACTTTCAATTTGTTGTAATTCCTTCTTCATCTAGTTCAAATAAGCCCTGTTTCAGAAAACTCTCTGGTAATCATCATATTGACACTTCTTCTAGACTTAGTGCTAATGAGCCAAGATTTTTCTGCCATAATTTTTACCCAAGAGCTCACACTGTCACAGCCCATCAAAGAAACAGTGCCAGGCACACTTTCAATCTAAAAACACTTTTCTCTTTCAGAAGCTTTGGTTTTCAAATGTAGGGGGTTATTTGTTCCTAAATATCTTCTTCCCTACTCTATTTCAATTGTCTGCATGACTTGTAATGAAATGAAGTAAGAATAAAAATGTTCCCTTCACCATCAATTTGTGTCTTTCTTTATCCTTTCCAAAACTTGATTATTTTCACTTAGACCAAGCCTTTAGAAGTAATTCTCCAATGGCAGTCATGTATATTCCTGATCTTAAATTAAATTACAGGTACTTTCTTAGGTAAGGAAGAGAAAATATTGTGATAAAAGAGAGACAAATAAAGAACTTCTATTAAAAAAAAAAAAAAAAGCCTGACTGTCTAAAAAGCCTGACTGTCTAGAAGCTACTGAGCAGATCTATTTCTTATTAATGTACTTTCTTAGCTGTTTCCTCCTGATTTCTTTTTTCTCTTCCCTGACTTTATTATCATCATCATTGTCATATAATCTTTCTTGCTTTTATTTTTACTTTTTGGTGGTCTCTCTAGAGCTCTGAAGCTGAATTATTATCTTAGTGGCGATAGCCACACCTTACTTTTAGGATGTAGATTCCTGCTTTTCTCTGTTTAAGGTATTTTCATTTTTTGTATGATAGAAATCCAAATAAAGAGAAAAATCATTGTTGTTTCATCATCATTTCCTGCCCTTCCAAGAAAGAATAAACATATCATCTAAATTGATCACACACACACACACACACACACACACACACACACACAAACACGCACACATCCCCTGATTTTTATCGCCAGTTATTAAAGTAGCACTTCCACATAAAAGATCAGCTTTTCCCTCAGTCTGCAGATGATTCTTTCTTGTCTCTTTCCTATCTCTCTGGGTCATCCAGCTCCAATCACAGCTATTCTGAGCATTTTGAGAGGACAGCCAATTGATTTCTCCCTAAATTCAGACTACACGGGATTGAAAAGAAAAAGAACAGTGTTTTTCAACTAAGTTCTGTGCCAGTCGGGTAGGATTGTACTACATTTCAGCTATAGAATCTGAACTCCAGAAATAGAGTTGTTCCTATATATATATATTTTTTTGTATTTTCTTTTGTTCTCTTACTATTGTAGTAAAAATTCCTGTCCAAATATATCAGTGTTGAACTGTGTAGAAATGAAACTGCTCTTTGTCCAAGTCTGGATAATATAAGGAGGAAAGATGACAGAGCAGCCGTGTTCAAAAAATTTGCTCAAACAAAAAAATCTGGAAAAGGCAACAGTTGATACTAAAGCAGGAAGAAATAGGAAGTAGGGATGTAAAATAAATCATGATGTAGATTCCTCCATACCTTTATGTTTTTTTCTTAAAGTCTAGGGTCATGATGCTGTTAAAAATATGTAAGTATAAATCTGTATTGTAAATCTGTACTGTAGTACCCGAGTCTTAACGAGTTATCCTATTACAGTAATGTCAGGTATTTCGTTGTGTATTTTTTTCTAAGTATTTCATACTGAATAACCTTAGGTTTCTTGTGATTTCCACATTTTGCCAAAATGTGCATTATAATAACACCTTTTACACAAGGTTATGTTGATGGTTAAATAAGATAGTACGCATAAAACAGTTGTAATAATGCATGGCACGAAATGAGTACTCAGTAAAAAAGTACCTGCACATCACTTGGTTTTCTCACATTATTTAGCAATTCTCGTTATCTGACATTTAGTTAGTTAATTAGTTTTTATTAAGTTATTATCTTTTCTACTTCCCCCACTAGAATAAAGGTCTATGACAGCAGGGACTGTCTTCCTAATGCACTGCTGAATTCACTGACCCTGCCAAAGTGCTTTACATATAGTAGTCCCACAGGAAACATTTTTTGAATGGATAAATAAATTAAGAGGGTTTTGCACTTTGAGGGCCTTGAAATTGGATCCAAGCGATATGAGTTTTCATTCCAAATACATTAGTAGTTTTGGTTTTAACCAAATTACTTCTCTGAGCCATACTGTCCTTATTTGACAATGGAGAAAGAAGACCTAGTGTTGAACAACTTAAAGGAGACATTGGTCCAATGCCTCAAAACTATCTGCATTTTCTCTCATCTTTTTTATACTTAAAAGAACATGCATACATTTAACAATAGGATTTGGTGGGTAGCTATATTGTCATACATGCAGTACTTCATCCTTGATTATTCAGCCTCAACATTCCTGAAATCACCTAATTGTGATGGTTTCCTGGAGATGCAGGAGTTCCCTAACCCTCCCAGGATGAGTGATTTGGACATAACCTAAGAAATGTGTTAAATTAAGCTTAACACATTTCTACTTTATCTCATTTGTAAGTCATGAGCCCTATTACAGGTAACAACTTTTTAGAAATTATTTGACAATCTCTACTTTATTAAAGCTTCAAGGGAAAAATTGTTATGAGTCTGATTTATAATATTCTGTACTGTTTATATTCTAGAAAGCCCTCTCTCCTCTACCTACATACCAAAACCCTATCCAGATTTAGTTCCACCTCTCCTCTAAGTTACTGAGAAGTGCATAGTAAACTCCATCTTCTAAATGTATCTGACTCTACCCTGACCATATATTTAAAATGCAATCCTCCCAACACCCCCAGTGTTTTCTTTTGTTTATCTTCTCTAATTTTTTAGGAGGAACTTATAATATCTATAAGAATGTGCTCTTTTCATAAGTTTATGGTTTATTGGCCTTCCTCCCTAGAATATAAGTTCCACAGGGCAGAGATTTGTCTGTTTGATATATGTCCTGAGTAACTAAAACGGTGTCTGACACATAGTAGTCTCTTAATAGGTATTTGTTGAATACATTGACATTAACACATTGCCATTCTGTTCATTTTCTATTTTGTTCATTTTCTTGTGTTGACTACTTATGGGCTCATTTTTGTTCCCAAATCAGACCAAGAAATTAAGGAATGCTGAGTCTCTCCTCCATGCCTCCCATCCCTCTGCAAATGCCAACAGAAATATTTCACAAGTATTAGAAATTCAATAAACATTTGTTGAATGATTGATTAAATGAATGGCTTATTAGGGATGATATGTAGTCTTTCACAGCAGCAACAGAGCTGGATACATAGGTTGTTGTTGCTGTTATTTGTTTTTGTATTTAATACAGGATGGATGAAAATTTTTATCAGTATATGTTGCAATATATTGTCTGAAGAAATAATAACCTCTAGACAGGAGCAACTATTTAGCTCCAGAGACCCTAAGTAAATTATTAACAAAGTGAGTATTTTCAGAAGCCCTGAGGCATCAACACTGCTGGGCCAAACTAAAGGTTTTGGGAAAAGAAATTATTACTACAGAACACTCTGTTTTCCAATCAATTCTGGAAATCACTCAGCAACATAGAATTGTATTTATTATATTCACCTTTCTAACAGATTGACTTTTATTTTTCTTCTCTTCAGGAGAAAAAGAAAGGGTAAATTGCGTCATTGTTACTGTGAAATTGTATAACATTTATCTGTACAATAGTTGAGTATTTCTCAGGGCAAAAATTCAGTTCAAAATGTATCTGATACCATTTTCATTATGGAAATGAAAAAATTCCAGGGTTTCTGAATCTAGTTTCCTATCTTGATTTAGAATTATACCTAAAAGAATCAAAATAGATAGTTGTTTATCCTATTCATAACGATTTCTAAAAGCAAAGATTTTGCTAATTTTCTCCTTTATCTTCCAATTGTAAAGTATCTGTAATATTTTATGTTCACATAAATTCTCTTTCTTCATTTAATATGTGATTGAATTTTGAGGGAGGGAGAGATCAGTGGTCTCAATATAAAACAATGCTATACCCATTTGCCTTCCTGTAGATTTAAAATAATGTAACCAAGTGTAAAGACAGTGACATAGATACAAATTGCTCATATATTAAATTTCAAGTGGCAGAGTAATTCTACTAACAAATTCCATGAACATTAACAGATCAATAGAAAGTTATTTACATAATGTTAAATTTTTTTCCCACACAACTGCTGAGAGTGGCTTAGATCATCGCTTTTGAAACTTTAAAATCACTGAAAATTATAGTCTTCACTTTTAAACTATTAATATTGTTTCTCTCAATTGGGAGACATTCTCTTCTTTTCTAGAAAAATGAGTTTCCATGAGTTTAACCAAATTCACTCAAAAGTTCGAGTATATTCTAAATGTTTTATCTAAAACTCAACACTGAACCTGGCACTCCTGACATTATGAAAATTGACGATGTCCTCTAATATTCCATGCACAGAAATAAGCATAAACTATGCACTTCTGCAATAGCATGCAGAAACTGAGCAGACTTTGAATGCTATAAACTATATTCACTTTTCCTCTTTTCCTCTTCTTCACTCTACCCTGCTATTCCATTCTCTCTTCATTTCTTTCCTCTTTCCTTCTTTTTTCTTTGCTTTTTGATTAATCAATTTTATTGTAACCACAGTCAACCAACTTGTCCTTTTCAAAAGCAACGTCAGCACCACGCTCACCCAGTGAGCAACCGGCCATCCCTATATGGGATCCGAACCCGGGGCCTTCGTGTTATCAGCACCACACTCTCCCAAGTGCGCCACGGGCCAGCCCAAAAGCAACGTATAAGTCCAATGTTTAAGCTCTGGAAGGAGCACTTAGTTTTCTGTTATTTATTATTATTTAGTATTTTGTTATGTATTATCAATGTCTATAAACATATTATCTCTGAGTCTACCACTGTGATAGATTTCAAAACAAATGCAATTTTGGCATATATAAAATTTCAAAACAAATGATATGCTTAAAAATTATTCATTGTAGAAACACTAGGGTTATTTTCTTTAAATACTAAGCATGTATATATTTCTTGTATGAAGACACTACCTGTCTGTCACGTGCCAGTGTTCGTATTTTTAAATTAACAGGCTCATGCATTCATTGCATCAAGTGACAATTATATCCTGAAGAAACCTGGGAAAACATACCTTGATGATAGAAAATATCAAGCTGAAATCTGGAAGGGTCACAGGCCAATGTCCCTCCCCTTCACACACATGTGCACGCTCACACACATGTGCACACACACACACACACACACACACACACTCAGAGTAATCTGAGTAACTGACAAACAGTGAGTACCTCCCCTGGAGTGGCCACTGTGTATAGGACGATCTGTTCATTTTTTCTGGGTGGACAATAGGACCTGCGTGGTGTGTTTAAACAGTCAGTGTGTCTGCACTTGAGCTTGTCACTCAGCCCAGGCTGTCAGTGTTTCAAGAGTGATTCTTGAACCTGGGCTAATCATTGGGTCTTGAGTAGCCGGTTTCTCTCCAATGGTCAGTTTATCTGAAGGAGTCCTTTACTTTGAACCTTTGGTTTCCAGTATACAAGCAATGTTCTTACATTATAAAAATGTATCCTCATCCCAACCTCCATGATTGGGGGTATCACTCCTTTGCTCTGTCCATATCCAACTCCTCCCCTTGCTATTCTTACAATATGGTCATGGGAAGAATCCCCAGTGAGCAGTGTGGCTCTTTTCTATCCACCCACGACCTGTCTTCATTTTCTTACTCCCATGGATCATTTCCTTTCTTCCATCTCGACTTTTACCAGTGAGGCATGGTATGAGGCACTATACATAGCAGTTTAAAAACAAGCTTCAGTTCCAGAGTCAGATATCTCAGGTTTGAACCCCTGTTCACTGCTTACTAGCAGTCACTTCAACTCTTGGGCAAGTCACTTCAACTCTCTGAATTTTCGTCCTTTCGTCTCTAAAGTGGTGATAATAAGAAAACCTATGTCAGGTTTATCATGAGTTAAATGACATGACTTCTGACTAGTAAATCCCTTCTGACTAGTAAATCTGACTAGTAAATTCAGCACAGAGCCTGAAACAGGCCAAGCAAATAATAAAAGGTAGCTGGTATCATTTTAATATGCCAATTTATATTACTATTGTTAGATCCTTAAATATTAATTAGCTAGATCAATCAGTTAAAGCCAAGCCCAGCAGAATTTTTTAAGACAGTCAAAGTCAGTTGCAGATAAGCTTAGCAGGGGTGATGTAAAAACAGATACATTGGAGCCTCAAAGAGCTATATCTAAGCACTCATAAGTGGACTAGTAGCAGTTTCCTTGAGCTGTTCCTGCATTTCAAGTTTACTCTATTGCAACAATATAAACTCTCTTGAGATTTTCCCTCAGTTGGCAGCATGGCTTTCCTCAATCTCCCACCCTCTGTCATTAGCATTTATTCCTGCTTTCTGGACTAAAGCTCTTTCTTTCACTTCAGGATCTAGGTCCCACTAATGCCCCTTCCACTACTCTCCTCACATTCACATGAACAAGTAGTCGATGAGTCGTTCTTCATAGGTATAATCCATTGTAAATTTGTGAGAAAGTATATCTTTTTTAAAAACCATTTTACTTTTCCTTCAACCATCTATAAGAAACAAGGGGAGTAATAAATACTTCGAGAACTTTATCAACCGCAAGTAAAATGACTGACCACTACTTAGACTTGTGATTACATTTTTTATATTTCTACCGCGTGATTCCAGTTTACTCAAAAAGAATGTGGTTTATAAAGCTTTGAGACCCAACCAGAATAAATAGCTTAATATTGACTACTATAATGATATTGAATAATATTTCAAGGCTTTACCTCACATAATAAGAAATGCACAAAACGTTTTGGAAAATTATTGTTTACTTTCTATCATTTTTCAGGAATAATGATTAGTTTCAAAATTGATTATGAAATTATAAATTGTAATTCATAGAAACTAAAATATACAAAGCTTAATATCACTCACTATTATGTAAAAATTATACTCATGATACTTACCAAAACAAAAATCTAACATTATTTGCATTTTAATTGAAGTATTATTTTCTTTTTATTGGCTTATTATTATTCAGATTTTATTTTGAATATCTGATAAACATATATTAGCCAAAAAACATCTATTTTTTTGTTCTAAAATTTAATTTTCAGTAAATACCCAACTGGTGTTTATTTTACATAAAATTTAAGTAAATTAGTATTTAGTAAACAATGCAATTGTTCATCTTTTTATGACTATCAGTGAATCAACAGACTCAAATTATCTGTTTGCTACACATGAATAAAAGTAAATAACAATTTAACAAATATATTAAAACAAATGAAAAATGTGTCTTTCCAGATTTTGATTTAGCTAATTAGAAACACTGTATCAGAAGAGTTATTCGGCAATCAAGGAAGAGGCTTGATTTTAGAAGCCAAACTATCTGAATATTTAGAAAAGCAGCAGAGCGATAATTTCACTGCTGTCTTTATGAGTGTCTTGCTTAAATTGGGTATTGATGGGTTCAGTCCCCATTACTAAACGGATAAAGAAATCTTTGCTCAGAGCAATTAAAAGGACTGAAGGGATGATAAATAATGAAATGTCCATGAAAAAGGAAAGTGGTGTCTAACAGTTCTGCTAACTAACTCTACTCCACAGTAGCAGCCCTAGCTAGAAGATTTGATTATGTTCTTATGCAACAATGACAGTCCCTGAGGAATGGATTGCATACCTGCATTGTATTACCATTTAGGCATTTAATCACTGTTGGTGAGTTATGCTACACCATTTTTTAGAAAACTATGCAGATCACCACAGGAGTTCAACACATTCCTAAACCATTTGTTTTTATGTTATTCTCTTTTACTTTCTTCTGTTTACATTTGAATTGGTGAAACAAGTTTAAAAGTACTAGAAAATTCCGATTTTATGTAGTTTTTCCAGTTTCCCTGTCAATGCAGTAGTAGATCTAGTTACTGATTTCAGTAAATAGATGTGACCTGGTTTCCCTACAGGGCTACATGGATAATGTGATGATTAGGGGAAGAGCTCCTCTTGCCCAAAGACTATGCCCTCGATGCTGCAATCCACCCAGCAAAGCAATGCATGATACACATCCCTTTCTACAGTGTTTGTCCACGAGGACTGGCTTTATATCAGCCTCCTATGTCTCCTGTAGAAAACTACACTGCTATCCAATCTGTCTTTTCAAGTCCCTGAGAACAAATTACAGACCTGCAAATTGAGTCAACCCACATACAGTAGTAGCTTAATTCCAAGCTCTGTTAGTCACAGAAAACCTATTTCCCAGTGTTGTAATGGTGGTGGTGGTGGTGTTTTCCTAAAGCAAAGCAACAGGATGTGCTTTTTATTTATTTTTTTTTTTGTACGCCCTTGAAGAACATCATCTAGGTGCCCTGTGCAGCCCATCTCTCTTAAGTTCACCTAAAGTAGTTTGGTTATCTGGCTGTTATCCATTCTTTTGACAACTGCAGTGTAGCAAAGTCAATTTTTTTAAGATGAAACTTTTCCCTTTGAAGAACTTAGTATATTCCAGGTTGTTATTTTTGAAAGCATTTCCTTTAGAACCCTTTCAATATTAAACATGATGTCTAAGTTACTTGGTTGTTATTTGTGGAGTAAATGAATATTATGGCCACCTCGTAACATGAAATAGATTGTGTATAAGCCCATTGGAAGTGCGGGCTCTGGCTAACATATCCCACTTCTAACTCAGCAAAAGAGAGAAAAGCATTTTCCAAGATTCCCCAGTGTTCTATGGTTGGTCCAGGGAAAATCGCTGATCGCTGAGAAGCACAGCTGCTGGAATCATTACAAAGAACATTTGAAGTTATGAGGAAAAGCTAGTTTGTTTAGCAACACCTCTCCTCTTCACACCAGGTCCCAGTGTCACCTGTTGGTATTATCACTAACATGTTACATTGGTGTTTCTTAGGTAAGTAAATCTTAAGATAGTCTTTTAGATACATTCACACTTGTAAGCTCATTTAAATTCCTCACCAACTAGGTGATATGCAATGTCATTATCTCTATTTCGCAGAAGAGGAAACCAAAGCACAAAGAAGTGAAGTAACTTAGCTTATCTATGTTCTCATAGCTAGTGTGTGGTAGAGACATAATTTGAACCAGATAGCTTGACAGCCTGACACTGAACTCTAACAATAACATAGAACATGCCCTCTTTCAGATTGGTTAGAGCTCAAAAAAGAAAAGGTGACCAATTAGGAGATGCTTTAGAAGAGGTAACATTTCAGGCTAATTCAAAAAATATTCAGCAAAATGTTCTACCTGCTTTCCTTACAGTTCATTGTTGCAAAATATTTAAGTAAGCATATATTCTTTTACATACTCCTCCCCCAAATTCATCTTATCCTTATTTCTAAGGCTTCCAACCTATTAAGCCTACTGATTCTGGCTTACACCATGATTCATTTTCTTTCCTGGCTTCAAAAGTCAGAACTTGACATAAAGATGATCACTTTGGGAATTTGAAAGCTGAATGCATCCTCATCTCCTGCAAAAGACAAGGCTTCAAATTAAGCTTTCTGATTAAGTTGATGCCCTTTTACATCAGAGCAGGAAAATTATTTCTGTGGGGTGAATGACCCCCTAAAACTCATTGAAGCTTAACCTCCAATGTAACAGTGTTAAGAGGGTGGGAAATCAATTATGGTATTTGAAATGTAGGGCTTTTAAGAGGCAATTGGATCATGAGGGCTTTGCCTTCTTGAATGAATTAATCCATCCATGGAGTAATGGGTTAATGGTTTAAAGGGTTGTCAGGGAGTGGTTCTGATGGCTTTATAAGGAGAGAAAGTGAGCACATTAACTCTCTAGCTCTTGCCATCCTTGCCATGTGATTGCCTATGTAGCCTTGGGACCCTGTAGAGAGTTCCCACCAAGAAAAAGGCCCTCACCAGATGCACCTCGTGGACTTTGGACTTTCCAGCCTCCAAAACTGTAAGAAGTAAATTCCATTCTTTATAAATTACCTAGTTTCACATGTTCTTTTATAAACAACAGAAAACAAACTGATACAATTATCTTTTCAAACAAACATTCCATATGGATCAGACTAAAGTTTAAGACAACCTGATACCCTCATATCACAAGGCATCAGCATGATGATTCCAACCCCAGCAAGGAAAGAAAAAAAATAAGGACTTTCTGCTCTTAAGTCTGTGATACAGACTTCCTTCTAACTGTGATGCTTAAATAATTGAACTGCAACCTTTTTGTAGCTTAATAAATCCACCGTATTTTCTAATAACAATCCAATCAGCATTGAGAGTATTCAACTAAATGCTGCATTTAATAAACTCCACCAGCCTCCAACAATTATTCCAAAGGTCCTGTTCATAAAATATTTACTTGAGCATTTAAAGAATGTTTCTGCTAGACTTTAAGAATGTTATTTTGCACGATGTAACTTCACATAAAGGACTGTAGAACAGAAAATAAAGAACATGCATCCACTGAATAACTATAATTCAGGCAGTAATATCAGTGCTTGGACTTTCTCATCTTTAAAATGGCAGTACTTATGTTTATGCCAATTGTTATTCAGAAAGGAAAAGTAACAAAAAATAAGAGATCTTTAGATAATCATAAAAAAGGGAGAACAAGTTACATCAGGGTGCTTGAAAATTCAAAATCATTCTGATTTTCCTAATTTTATATAAGAAGAACTAAATAAAAAATACATAATTCATTGGTACCATTGTATGATTCTAAACATATTCATTTAGTGCTATGCTAAGACTGGCTTTTCAACAAAAAGAGAACATATGTTACACTTAAACAAAAGAATTAACTATCTGCTGGTTATTAAATTCTTCTGAAGATACACAATGAAGAATTTTATTACTTTGTACACATTAGTGCTGATTTTTAGAATATACCTTATGACAGAACTATCTTCCCAAAGTATCATAACAAATTATTACACCGCTCCTCAGAACCAGGTTGAATGCCTTCCCCAACAGGATTTGGTTCCTATGTTGAGATCGACCACACCACAGTCTCAACATGAGTATATGGAAAGGTTTACTATTCACATAATGAGGCTCTCTGGGTAGAGTAGAGTGGCTCCCAAGCAGGTCCAAAAATACAGAGGAGAGAAAATGGAAAGGGAGACTGGCTTGCTTTGGTTTGTTTATTTGTTTTTCATGGTGGTTAGGGGTTGGGTGGGGGTGAGGATTCCCACATCTGAGCAGGGGTTTGAACCTCCCTCTGACACTAAAGGAGAAATTACCCTGACAGTGTGATCAGCTTGCTCAGATGTGGAGAGAATAGGAAGAGGTGAGGCTTAAAGCTATCAGCACTCAGACATCAAAAAATTGCAGCCAGACTCTTTATCACGAATATAAACCATTTTGGAAGTGAGGCAGGAGAATCAGTAGAATACGATGTCAGTAGGTGCCAGGTCACTGAGGCCTTTGTAGGCCATAGGAAGGAATTTGGAATTACCTGCAACTGGAACAAGAAGACAAAAAGAATTTAGGTCTTTGCTCAAATAATCCTTGTTGAAATAAAAAGGAAAATTGAATATTTGTACAAAGAGATATTCTCTAAATGTCACTATTGACATTTATGCATATACTAAAGAACAAAGTGTGCATACTTGCAAAGTACTTAAAGGGGACTTTAGGGATATTTAATTGTTTATTTCGTCACAAAGTGTAATTCCTTGTTTCCCCAGTTATCTCTACAAATAAAAGCATTGTTATAGATTGCTCCTAGAATGACTTTCTACTCAAATTGTATGTCACTCTGATTCTAGGTGTGCAGAGAATGGTTGAGGTAGGGTATATAAAACACATGTGCTGCCAAGTTAAAAGGGGACTTTTGTGTTCAAGAATGATAAATGAGTCCAAAATTCTTTCCCGAGCTTTGATTATTTAGGTCTTTGATGTTTCTGCATTGTCAGCTAAGAAGAAAATTCTGTTTTTTACGAACAGTTCTCTAATGATAACAAATGGTCAAATTCAACTGGCAAAACCCTTTTTTTCAGAGTATTTTGTGGAGATTGATGACACTTAATAGCCTGCATATGCCCACCCATGCTACAAAAGTTATACAACATGTAAGAAGATGAGTTCAAATAAACAGAAATACTATAACTTAAGTAAGTTTCTCTGCATTTAGGTTACCCACTTTCCAAAGGCCATGACATTTTACAATATGTTTTAGCTGATTGGATTGCCTTGTTTGTACGGAAGTCAGAAAGAATATTACCAAAAGGACTTTGGAAGCCAAATAGCTTAAAGGGTGCTGATGACCTCTGAACCAGCTCTTCTCCTCTTTGTGCCTCACTGTTGCATGAATAATAAATAAAACTATGTCATCAGAGGTCTACACAGGTGCTGTGTAAGCCAAAGAATGCAACAGCACAGCAGAGCTTGAGTCTGAAAGCTAATAAATCAAGAAATAGTCTATGTAGTAAAACTGCTATAGTAGCATGGCTGGTTGATAGTCATGACAGCCTCACTGACTTAAATTAGGAAAAAAAGGGAACAATTGTACTCCTTTGTTTTATTCCTTTTAAATCTAATAGAAGCAGAAATACAAGTGTTTACCATTCTTTTAGCAAAATAGACTTTTCAAAGATGGATGTATCCACCTGTGTTATACAATAAACATATATCATGTCAGCAAGCACTAGATTTCTCTCATGGTTAGAAGTTAGGTGATTTAAAGCTTATTCCTTAAATTCAGCTGTTAAGATAGGTGAATCATTTCTCTGCCAAAACACAGAGAAATAGAAGTTGTTTTATTGATGCATTCATTTAGAAAGCCCATGATACCTCATTAACTAAAAGAGCCATGTAAAACTGCAACAATTTGCAGACTATTATGTCAGACTCATTAGGGATTAAGTAAAAGTATTGCAAACCAATTCATGAGAATCGCTAGAAGGTAAACAGTGAGGGCCTGAGGTATATGGCTAACCAACAGTGCATTTATGTATAATTGATGTTTGCTTGGGTGCTTCTTCCCATCCCATAGTTCACTGAAAATCTGAAAGTTGTAACTGATCCAAATTTCTGAGAGTGAAAATTTTTATAACAAGATAAAAAATGTGAATCAAAATATATAGCTGTGCAAATTTGATTAGTCCTCATTGTAAACTCTAAATAAATTCCTCTGTAAAGTATAAGTAAACAAAATATTTTATTTTAAAACATTTTATTTGAAGAAATATTAGACTAGAAATAGAACAAATATAAGAATTTTCCTGATGTTTTTTAAAACCCATTAAAATTGTTTATTGTATTTTAAGAGCTGCTATTACATTTACAGGCAGGATAATACTGATATATTCTACAGCCAGAGGTATAGTTATGATCGTGTGATCCTTAGTGAGTTACTTAGTCTTCCCGTGACCCAGTTACCTCATATATAAAATGAAGTATAATAATGGTACCTACCTCCTAGAATTATTGGAAGAATTTCATAAATGAATGCAATTAAAATTCTAATAATAGAGACTGATATACTGTAAACAATGATAAAATAATAGCTATTTTCTTTATGGCCAATCAGGGGTTTTCATCTTTTGTGTGCCTTGGACTTCTTTGGAAGTTTAGTGAAATGTTTATCAAAATAATGTTTTCAAAAATACTACAAATAAAATAAATATGATTACAAAGGAAGCCAATTATATTGAAATACACTCTAATCCAGGCACTCCCAGACCTGTGAACACAGGATAAGACCCCCTAAGCCATATAATGTGAAATACATTCTGTTGTTACTCATCCTTTTAGTTGATTTCAGTTTTCTCTATAATCCACTTTTTATTCACACAGCATCATCAGGCCAATTCATTGTGCTTAGTGGGCAATTTTATTGTTCACTTAGAAGGACATAGAAATTTTTGTTCTTTTCTACTAATCCTATTCTGAAAATGAATGTCAAACATATTTATATGTATATTTCCAAACAGTTTCCAATATCCATGCATATGTAAGATAAATCCACATTACATTAAATTCTCCAAAATAGACCATTTCTGAATCAAATTATGTAGACCTCTCTTAGTGATTTAAATTTAATCAATATTTTTAAATAATCAGATAAGGTGTTTAGTGATAATACCCCAAATCTCTGGAACAAAAAAAAACTTAAACGGTAACACTGATTATATACCAAGAAAGAAATATTTTTCAAAGGTACACGTGAACAGGAAAAGAATTGCTTACACAAGAACTATGCAAATTGGATAAAAGTGTCCTAAATTCCTATAAGTATATAGATATAGCAAAGGACACTTACAAAGATGCCAATAATAGATCAGATGCAGAGTGGAAGGAAATTGAATATGCAGACAGATGAGGTTTATGAAGCTTTTTCAAAGGAAACTACATAAATCTGATTGAAGTTGCACTGCTAGGCACTGAAAAACTTAAGTAAATAATATTTTCAGTATGTTCCACTGTAAAAAAAAGTACACGTTTAGTCAATACTTGCACTTAGCCCTAGTGTAATAATTATGTTAAAAAGTTCTAGCAGTGGAATTGGTTTACCATTACTAATTATAAAACCTATAAAATAAATAAGACAGCACATTTTTCATTTTAAAAATAAATAGATTGAGAAAAAAGTGAGACATATGATTTGAACTCAGACTTTAAGATCTTTAACACATTAATCAACATACTTTTAAAGTAAGTTTCCAAATGATTATAGACAGGGATTAACACGCCTGAAAAGAGCAGTTACTTAGTAGTTTTAGCATTATTTTGTTCTCACCCCCAAAAGTACTGAAATTATTTTCAAAACAATGAAAAAATCTCTGATGACAGCATTTCATCAACATATAACACAATACTAAGATTACTATACAAAGGAAACTGAGCAAAAAAAGAAAAAAAATCACTGGTGCAAGGAAGACATGTAATTAACACCAACAGTTGTTTAAGGGAAGCCTATTGTTAAACAAAAGTTCCATTCATCTGTTTGTCCTATATTTTAATTTGAAACCAAATTATGTTATTATTCAAAAACATAAAATATGCATATTTTCTTTAGAAGGTTTTTCAATAAAAGGTTGTAAGAGTTTAGCTTCTTCAGGTCACTTAGTTTCAGAACCTCTTCTCCCTATTAAATTTAATTACCAATAAAAAATAAAATTTACCCGTAAGATCCAAATAAGAAGTTGGTGAATAGATAGTTTCTAACTGTAGCCACTACCTTTTCAAATTCTATTTGGACAATTTAACAAAAATGCCAACTCTTAAAATTTACATAGCAAAGTCAATTTCAAACTCACTCAAATTACACAATGCAGGATAAACTGGAGACAACAGAATGTTTCAGGATACAAGGCAACTCAATCAAAATTTCTACTTTCACGCAAAATGCTGTATATCAAAACCTTTAGTGGCCATGATGTTACACAACTTGATATTACACACACACGCACACAAGCATGCACTTTTGGAAAAAAAAAATTTTACTATCTCAGGAGGACTCAGGAGCACAGGATCTGGTATCTAATAAAATATATAGAATCTCCTGTAGGAAAATGTTCATATATACAGTTTAGCAAAATTGTTTACACACAAACAATTTTGCATTTAGCTTTAAATTGTTTGTGGAAGGGTCCATGGACCTTCAGTTTAACAACTACAAGTTTTGGTTTACTATCAGCCTGTTCTAAAACAATACATCTTTGCCTGTCTGACTAAGACCAATTAAAATTAAATAAAAGAGATCAGTTCCCAAAAGATGAAATACTATGGCTGCTTTTTCAAGTACAGCCTACATAAGAATATACAAGGGTATCTCAAAAAGTTCATGGAGAAATAGAATTACATGATAATATGAATCTTTCCATAAAGTTTTTGAAGACCCCTCGTACAATAAGCCAACTAGGTATTAAAAATACAACAAAATAACAAACACGACACACATACAGTACAAACACACACCTATGTGCACACAACCGCAAGTTATTTGCAATCTCCATAGAATTTAAAACATAAAAGCCTACACAGTGCTCTGCATTATTACTACTATTTCTGGGCTGTTTCTCCGCATGGGGGCATAGAATCATTACAGAAATAGTTTTCAATCAGGTCTTTGGGCTGCATACCAAAATCACACTAGGCAGAGATTACCATATGGTGTGTCCATATTTTATCAACTCAAACAAAAGTTGTTATCAAATTGGTACCTTAATGGTTGTTTTATAATATTTTAAGAAACACATGACCGGTGTATTCTGTGGTGGGGAGAAAACAGAATAGTTTAGTCAGGCCCTCTCACCTCTGGTCCGGTTGGGGGTGGTGCGGCACATTTTTTGTAAACAAGTTGTGTGTGGGTAGAGTTAGTGCCCGTGCGTACCCATGTATCTTTTTGGTTTGTTGCTATTATTGTGTGTCCTTCAGTTTGTGAAGCAGTGGCTGGCTGACAGAGAGTTTGTGTCTAAAAATACAACATGTTTACTTTGCTAGCAGCTGCTCAGCTTTTCTTTGGACTTTGCTGGTAGCAGTTGAGTTTCTGAGTTTCTCTTTGGACTGCCTAGCTCTGAGACATATGTGTGCTGAATAAAAACTATTCCTTCTTCAACCAAAGCTCCAAGGACCTTTTCCCACTACCTAGCTCGTAGACCTGTATGTGAAGGGTTGTGAATGGGCTAGAGTAGTCTGTGAGCTCCAGACCCTAGCCCTAGCTCTACATGTGGCTATAACTAATCTTATGATTTCCCAGTTATTATTTTCTACCCTCACTCCTCAATAGCTGGAATTGTGAG
Organism: Cynocephalus volans; assembly: GCF_027409185.1. Taxonomy (NCBI): domain Eukaryota; kingdom Metazoa; phylum Chordata; class Mammalia; order Dermoptera; family Cynocephalidae; genus Cynocephalus; species Cynocephalus volans. The sequence continues at coordinate 141,929,956 of NC_084468.1, read as the reverse complement.
GAAAATGGAGTTTGTTTAGTAAGACCCTCTCACCTCATATCCGGCTGGGTATGATTCAGCACATCCATGGTAAACAAGCTACTTAAGAGTAGAGTTAATGCGCATGTGAGCCCGTGTACCCCTTGGCTTACTGCCACTATTGTGTACTTTTGGTAAAAGACAACGGGCTCTGAGCCACTGGGCGGCAAAGCTCGCATCTGGAATAAAGCATGCCCACTTTGCCAGCAACTACTTGGTTTTTTCTTTCAATTACCTGGCTCAGGACCTGCACAGGATGGGGCAGAGGGGCCTGTGATCTAGCCCTACAGGTATCTTCTAAATATTCTTTCTTTCTTAGTAGGTAGAGCTTCGAAATTGGCACTAAACTGCCAGGATCAGAATCCTTCCTGTGTCTACCACCTACCAGCTGTTGATCATTGGTAAGTTAATTTCTCTGTGCCTCAGTTTATTCATTTCTGGAAGAGTAATCATTAATAATAACCACAGTATAGAATGGGATAAGGATTAAATAGGCTAATATATACAAAAGTACATAGAATAGTTTCTGCTCCCCCCCCGCCAAAATTTGTAAGTGTTAAATATTATGATTATTCATTTATTCATAAGCCAAGGCACAAAAGTTTATGCAGCTTCAGTGCAGAATATACAAAAATTAGCCCTGAGAAATATTGATTCCTCAAGATGACATATGATTAAAACGCTGGAGAAACAAAGTTTATTATACCCCCTCATAGAGTCAGAAAGCCCATCAGTTTATTAAAGTCTCTGAAAAGTTAATACCTATTTTAACCTACATTTCCCCAAACTTAATTGATTATATAACCTGATTTTGTGTATTTGTTTATAATATTTGAATAAAAAACTATCAATACCCTGGAAATAATATTTCTCCAGCAAATGCAAAGAAAGGGAACAAAAGCAGAATAAAAGCAAGGCTGGAGTTTAAAATAAAAATTTCCTTGTATGTGTGGTGACATCCAGGCACAGCCTCATTCAGAAAACAAAATGGGAATTCGATTTAAATCATTAACATCACAAAGGCCCCCTTCTATGAGGGAAAAAAAATTGATTTGAAGTATATGCTATGAAAACAGTAAAGTACTATGTTTTCCCAGGATGAAATGGTTTGGTGATAAGGGAGAAATTAAGAGCTCCATCTGTGAATTTCATTTGGTCAGACCATATGGTGCTAAACCCGTTCCTGCTCCAGTTATCTGCAGATAGCTAAGCCAAACTCCCTAATTTCTCAATGGCTGTAGTTTCTCAGTTAATGAAATTCTCTCCTACTCTAATATTCTTGTTGTTTTTTAATGATTTCGATTCCCACATAGATAGACTCTTTAGTACACTTGTCAGTACCTGGATCTCCTCCCTTTCAATGATCTACTTAAATGTAACCTCACCCTATCACCCCCACAGTCACATATGCCTGATGGAGCCCTTGCAAATGACTGAATCTTACACAATCTCAATTTCAAGCATCTCACTTTCCGACCACTACCTTTTCTCTCTAATGTTCATAGTCTCTGGTACCCTTAAAATAAAATACTTCAGTTACACCAGTATCCACTGATTGGGTCATCTTTTCACTATCCCTCAGCTGATCTTCATGTCCTCAGTTCTGTCCTTTCTCAGCGTAGATTACATGGTCCAGTGCTAAAACCACTCCCTCGAATAGACCCTCAATTCTCTTGTCCTCTTTGTTGTACCCATTTGTTCCATTCACAGGACAAAATTCTCATCCTGAGGAAACCCACTGTATTTCCTGTTCTGTGCTTCAACCACTCAGACGAAGATGGACAGAGAGGAACACACAATTATGAGAAAAAGGTCTCATTTTAAAATCAGAATTAGTAAGCTCAAGTAGTTTCTAATTACTTCCTGGTAATTGTACTAATTTTCAAAGTCCATTGACTCTCCCGTTCTCCTAAGCTATTTCACAATTTCTCCTCTCTCTTCAAGTTGGTAAAATCTCCATCTCCTTTCTCACCTTCAGTAAACGTCTCTTTTTCCTGTTTCACTGAAATGAATAGAAGTTGTCAGACAAGAACATTCCCAATCTCCCACCATCATATTCACCAACTCTCCAGCATCTCTATCTATAACTCAATTGCTTTTGTTCATAGGCAAAGTTTCTGCCCCATATTTTTTCTGTCCTGCATCATCAATGCTTTGTCTCTATTGAGTCTTACTATCTTTATATAAGTACCCAATCCTTCAAAAAATTTTTGCCTCAATCTTCTCTGTTTCTCTTTTAATTGAAACTCTTCCAAAATAGTGATAGACAGATATAGATTAGGTATAAATATAGACACACAAATACATATACTTACATATCTATATCTATATAATTACATATAGATATATAATTGTTGTCTCAGCTTTTAAACTCATCGTTTTCTTGAACTCACTCTACTCAGGCATTTCTCTCTAGATGCTACTAAATCTGCTCTTATCAAAGACACCAGCAACCTCTCTGTTGCCAACTCTAATGATCAACCCGAAATCCTCATCTCACTTAACGTGCACTTGACTGAGCTGATACCTCCTTGCTTTCTTAAATACTCTCTTCACTTTAACCCAGGTCATACCACTTCCCTAAAGTATCCCTTATATCTCCCAAGCTCTTTTTCTGAGTTGTTCTCATTACCCAAATCTTCAAACGTTGGTGTGCCCAGACTAAATTCTTCTCTATCTGAATATTTACTCCCTTAATCACCGCATCCATCCTCTAGATTAAATACCATCTGTATGCAATGATCCCCACAGATATTCCCTCAGTCAACAGGCATCTCAAACTCAGCATATCTGAAACCGAAATCCTGAACTTCTACCTTTCCACAAACTACCTCTTCTTCAGTCTTCCACAGATCAGTAAAAAGCAACTCATTCTTTCCAACTTTCAGGTCCAAAATTTTCGATGCATCTTTAACTCCTCCCTTTTCCTCACTGTCCCCCATCTAGTATACCAGCAAATACTATTCAATTTACCTCAAATACATTAATAATCTGACCCACTTTTCACCTCCCCGATCATGCTTGTAACCCACCATCATTTCTCAGTTGATTTATTGGAATAATTTTCTATTTAATTAGTCTCCAGATGCCCACATGAAAATAAAAACCTAAGTATGGGTAAACCCACCAGATTATTCTCACCACTTAACGTACTCATGCAGTAGTAATTCCGTGCTCCATTGTTAATTCCCATCTCCAATGGTTTCTTATAGCCCCATCTTTCAATTCTTAATGTGTAATTATAACAATGTAAATATGAAGTTTCAATGCTTTCTTTTTGAGTGTGCTATCATATGTTGTACACCTATTGTCGTAGTATTAGGTAAATTATCACAAACATTAAGATCCATAAGCACTTTCTTCTTTATAGACATTAGATGTTAAAGAATAGCCACTTCAGACAGTTTTTCTAAAACTGAAACATGAAGATAAAATGCAATAATGTGTAAACATGTTTTAGACAAGTGTTTTAAAGATACTCTGAAGCTGATTTTAAAGCAAACACTGTAGAGGATTAGAAGTAAGCAATAACCACTAAATTCTATAGATCATAGGAAAATAAATTAGATGTTGTCATTCCAAGGCTTAATCTTTCATCAACTGAGACAAAAGGGGGAAGTAACTCAAACTCCAACAAGTCTGCTAGTAAGGCTGCTTTCATGATTCAAAGAGAACACACATAACTCAACAGTGTGGAAGACATTTCTACTCACTCATTTATCATGTGACGTCCATTCTGACACATCAGACATAACTCAATCAAATATTGAAGACAACACTACCGTAACCATGACACTGTAGGATTCATGATGACTTTGTCGATAATGAAAACAACTTTAGAAAGACTACAGGAACAATCTATTCACTATGATAAGATGAGTAGTAATAATAACTACCAATTATGGAGAGTCTACTGCCGTGGGTTAATATCTTTACATATACCATTTTTAAAGCTCAAAACAGGTTTCTGAAAAGTCATTCTTATTCTGTATTAGAGAAGACAAAACTGAGATTCAGAGGGATTAAATATATGCCTATAATCAAGTTAGTAGTAGAACGAAAATTAGATCCCAGATCTATCTTATTTCAAAGCCTTTATTCCTTAAACTATGTTAATCTTCCTCTCCTGGTCTCATACTTTGTATTTAGTAAAACCCTTCATAATAGTCAGTAAATAAATTTTAAATCTAAAGCAAAGAAACTCTTAGTGACAATTATTAATCTAAACTGACATACACAGCTCACAATAAAAATTACAAGGGGGAATAGATGTAAAATTGTTCATGTCATAGACTATGGAAATGATAAAATTATTTTTATTGTATAAATAGTGTTGGAAAATGCTAATTAATTAAACTTATGTTTTAATTAACATTAACAAGTGGCCAAAACAAATATTAGATTAAAGTTTATATTTCTTTTTTTCTAATTGCTTGTTATCTGTTATTATTATAGTAATATTCCCAAATTTGCAAAACTTAACAAGCATCACATAAAAAAAAAAAAAACAAAGGAAAGCATAAATTTCATACATTTTTTATGTGCAATATGTAAAAAACATTTTTGTTCCTTACCTTATATTGACCTTTTTGTATTCATATTCCAGATTAAAACAGAAAACTGATAACAGCAAACCTCTTTAAATGTCAAGAGAGCCATGCCTCAAAGCACTAAAAACAAATGAAATATATTGTAATAAGTTCAAGACTAAAGATGAGTACAAAGAGGATTTTGGAGCCGTAAGAAAGCAGTAATGGATTCTGCCCAGGATGGAGGAATGGAAGTTGGGAACGGAAAGGCCTCAGAGAGAAGATATAATTTGAGCTATGCTTTGTAGTGTAGATGAATTCCACTGGGTTGAAAGGAAGGAAATAAAATTTCAGGCAGAGAGAACAACATGAGCAAAGGCCCAGAGGAACAAAGTATGGCGTATTCATTACAGTGTTAGATGTCTTTGGGATCTATAATATAGAGTTCCTGGAAGTGAAGTAGGGAAGAAAGTTGCAAGACACAAGTCTGTACTAGGAGCGATTGGAGCTTTGAATATTTCCACTAAAAGGTTGGACTCTATTACTTTCTTAGGTAAATAAGGAAGAAGCAGTACAATTTTTTTACATAAAAAATAGATCCAAAAAATAGATAAATAAAATAAATTCAAATCTCTATTTTCACAAAATAACCTTACCAGCATAATTGAGAGTAAATTTGAGAATGAAACTATTATCACAGTTAGTTAAGAAAAACAGTAATAGATTGGATTAGGGATAGAAAGAGAAGTCATGTCAGGGATGTTCCAGAAGTAAAATTAAGAAGATTATTCTGAGGTTTTCTAGCTTGGGCAACTGAATAAATGATACTAATATTCAATCAGTAGGAAACATAATGAACCTATAAGAGATGTTTATTTTTTAAGAGTTGAATTTAATTAGTCTAAAAAACATTTTAAATTAATATGTTTAATGATCAGTTTGAATACAGGTCAGGAGAAATTTGGAAATTAGAAAGATTAAAGAATATTATAGAATATGATAGAATTATATTCTATAATATAATAGAAACTGTTAGAAGCTCTGGATCTATAATATGGCAACATGTATTTTAACCTGATTCTAATGCAATTAACTGTATGACTGTGAGTATGTAATTTAATCTATTTTTTTTATTTTTGATATGAAAAAATAAGAAAACGCATTCCATTGGATCTGATGATGAGAAAAAAAAATGCAAATAAATTTCCTAGAACCATGAAAGCATTTACTAAATGTTACTTATTATTATTCTTGTCAGGGACTAGATAATAATGTAAATAATGAAAGCAGGTAAGAGTGAACAAGAAAAAACATAGAGAAAGAAAACAGAAAATGGTAGAAATTAAAACAATTGAGAATATTGAAACCTAAGATACTTCCAAGGAAAAATGAACAAAATAGCCTAGAAATCGATAGGGTCAGATCCAGGAGGACAGAGAACTAAGAACTATAGGATTGTTTAAAATTGTCAAAGACTGTTGAGAAGTAAATGCAGCGAGAACTGAAAAGCAGGTTTTTTTTTTTTTTTTTTTTTTTTAAAAGATGACCGGTAAGGGGATCTCAACCCTTGGCTTGGTGTTGTCAGCACCACGCTCAGCCAGTGAGCAAACCGGCCATCCCTATATAGGATCCGAACCCGTGGCCTTGCACCGCACTCTACCGAGTGAGCCACGGGCCGGCCCTGAAAAGCAGGTATTGAAATGTGTAATTAAAAACATTATGAGGAATGTAAAAACAGTATTAAACTTTTTTTTACAAAGCTTATAATCCCCTTTTTTACAAAGCTTATAATCTATCCAGGAGCTCGTATATTCCAAATAGTTCAATTAACTAGATAAATGTCTATTGAAAGCCCATTATGTACCAAAACCTGTAAAAATATATGGCCAAAATTAATAATGCAGACACAAATCGATATAGTATTTCAGGGCAATTCTACTGCATGTTGCAATAGCCTGAGAGAACACAATATAAAGGAAGAGAGAACTAGAATTGGGAAGAGAGAAGTGGAGAATACATTTCATGAAGCAGAAATATCAGAAACAAATGAATAAAATGGGAACAGTAGTTGAGCTTTCACTTGGATTTTAACGGAGCAATTTGTCTGCATTTTCTCCTTTTGATACATACATGTAGAGAAGCAAGAAGTGTAAAAAAAGCAATTATCTACAGAAAGAAAATTGAATGAGCTTTAGTCACATACTCCAAAAAAATCCCCTTAGTGTATTGTAATAGAATAATATCAAGGAATCATTCAAAGAACAGCACTGGCATTAATGTAGTTGGAAGAAAGTACAGCCTACTTTTTTTATTATTATTATTATTATTATTATTATTACTACTATTACTATTATTATTATTATTATTTTAACTTCTCAATATACATTGTAGTTGATTTTCATGACCCTTTAGCCGTTCCTCTTCCCCGCTCCCTTTCCCTGTATGGGCCCAATCTCGTCTTATCTTGGAAGCTAAGCAGGCTCGGTCCTGGTTAGTACTTGGATGGGAGACTGCCTACTTTTATTTCTTTTCTTATTTATTTGTTTTCTTTTTTTATTTTCTTAATATTTCATTTCTTTCAAAATATATTATGGTATATTAGAAAAAAGGTATTTTGAGTCAAGTAATCAAATTTATTATGCAAATATAAGTGATTCTATGGTACAAATAAGGGACCCAAAACAGTTTTTTCAAAAACAACTTGTTCAGCCACACTGTGGATATATCAAGGTCACCTTAGTGTTGAATTGTAGGATTTTATTGGCTTGTTAAATGTAATCTGTACAATTATGTAATAAATCATAGTGAATATGTCCTATAAATACTACAGATAATACTCAAAACTATAAAATAAAAATGACTCTGTAATTACATGATTTATTTTCCCATATTATCTCTGAAGATATACAGTTCTTATCTTTGGATACTAAATTTTAAATGAAAAGTTTACTTCTAATAATGTTTGATTAACTTTTATATAGTTGACCGTTAATGTCTATATAGCATCCTTTTTCATACAGGACTTTAAACATATACAACCAGAGAAATATGTGGTACAAGATATTCATGTGCCATTTATCTCCTAATGACTTCATGCTGACAGAGTATCCCACAAATATTCATAATAATTAATATTAAAACTATATAACTGGAATGTTAATAAGATTGAATGATGTTCAATGTAGATAGGGGTCTAAGCAGCAACTTTAAATGTGATTTATATGACTGATGTTTAAGTGCCTTGGCAGTTTATATTTAATGACACTTCATCAAAATTAAAATTTTAAAAGGTCTATACTGATTAGAAATTTTAATTTATCATTTTATTTCCTAAAGCTGTCAAAATATATTTGATGTAATTGATTGTGGTAAGCAGGAAAATTCTCTCAGTAGTAAGCACAGATTTTCTTATGTACTTAAAAAAAAGTATTTTTCAGGTCTAACCAGTTAGCTCAGTTGGTTAGAGCATGGTGCTGATAACACCAAGGTCAAGGGTTCAGATCCCTCTATTGACCAGCTGCCAAAAAATAAAAATAAAAAATAAGAAAATTAAAAATAATCCTTTTCTAGCCAGAAATTTAGTGCTTTATAGAGATGACTATATGGAAAATGAGGGCAAATCATATACATTAAATGTTTTCGAAGTTTATTGTTATTCTAATAATATATTTTTAAGGGCAAATTTTGCTGTCTAAAAATTGAAGCTATGAGAATTGTTTTATCAAAAATGACAATGTGGTAGTGCTATAATCTGAATGTTTATCCTTTCCAAAGATCATATGGAAGCTCGATCATTTTTCTAACAGTTTGAAGAGGGTGGAAAATCTGACTATGTTATTTGAAAGGTGGAGCCCTTAGGAGATAACTAGATCTTGAGGGCTTTACCCTCAAGAATGGATCAATTCATTCGTCGATTAATGGGTTAACAGATGAAGGGTTATCATGGGAGTGGCACTAGCAGCTTTATAAGGAGCGGAAGAAGCACATTGGCCAGCCATTGCTCAGCCCTCTTTTTGCAGTTCCTGTGTTGCCATGGGACTCTGGAGTCTCCACCAAAAGGGCCCTCACCAGATGTGCCCCTGTGAACCTTGGACTTCACAGCCTCCAACACTGTAAGAAATAAGTATCATTATTTTTAAAAAGTTATCTAGTTTCAGGTATTATATTATAAGCAAGAGAAACCTTTATTTTTTTTTTCTTTTTCCATTTATTTTTTATTGAAACATAGTTGATTGTGCATATCTGTGGGGTACAGGGTTAAATATCAATACCTGTGTGCAATATGTGATGCTCAAATCAGGATAATTAATGTATTCAACATTATATAATGTAATCATTTTTTGTGGCCCTTTACTATAATACAAGTAATCATCAAATTCTGAACCTATGTGTTCGTGTCATGAAATATGACTAAAATAATTGTTAAAAAATGTCATGTGGTAGAGACCACAAAGGTAATCACCAACTAATAAGTAGAGGAAAATATGGTTCTTTCTCAACAACCTTTGCTGCTTCCCAGAGTTTGATTTGATCTTTGTAGAAACAAGACATAAAATCTGATTAAAATACACATTTATATTTATTGTGATTTTATCAAGACTCTCCAAATAATTTTCACCACTATATGAGCAACTTTTATTTGTCTTCAGATATTCCTCAAAAAAGTTTTCCACTGGAAATACACAATACATTATAACAGAGGAAAACACAACATCACAAAAGGTTTTTAATTTGTTTTGTTTTTAAACACAGGGATCAATTACAAAACTATTACCCAAATTTTACAAGTACCATTTTTAATGGATTCAGAATACACCTAGTAGATTAAAAGTTTCATTAGTTGCAACCTGTCTAGATTTGGTAAATACTGAAAAGAACATGCAGATAAAAAGCCTAATAACAAATGATGAGAAAAAGTAATTCATAAAAAAAAGAAATGCTTACATATATATTATAGCTCTATTCACAATAGCCAAGATATGGAAGCAACCTAAATGTCTATCAATGGATGACTGAATAAGGAAATGTGCTATATATGCACAATGGGACAGTACTCAGCCATGAAAAAGGACGAAAAAGGACAAAATTCTGCCATTTGCAGCACCATGGAGGAGCTTAGATAAAATCATGTTAAGTGAGATAAGCCAGGTACAGAAAGAGAAATACCACATATTCTTACTCATACATGGGAGCTAAAAATAAATAAATAAATAACAATAATAATACTAAATCAAACTTTCAGAATGAGAGAGCAGAACTATGGTTACTAGAGGCAGGAAAAGGAAGGGGAAGTGGGGATAATGAAAGGTTGGTTAATGGACACAAAACAGCTAGGAAAAATAGGAAAAATAAGTGCTTTTTGTATGGTTGAGCTAGACATTTATAATTAATAATAATTTACTGCATGTTATCAAATGGCTATAAGAGATCAAATGGTCTCATCACAAAGAAATGATTAAGTTTATAATGATGATTTTCCTAATTACTCTTTGATAATCACACATTGTATACATGTATTGATATTCAACTCTGTGCCCTACAAATATGTATAATCAAAACTTTTCAATAAAAAACAAAATACTTTATAATTAGAAAAAGTAACTTGAATAATTGATGTTAAGTTGCACTAAGACTTTAAAAATAAATCGATTAATAACATAATGCTAATCATATTAATCATAATAAATTAAAAATAAAATAAGTTGAATTCTAAAGTATTTGCATTTTAATTTGATTTAGAAAATCACAAATATTTTAGTTACACATGAGCAGAATTTTACCCATTAGTGAAATACAAAACAAAAAACAAACTGAAAAATGTGTATTTGTGAAATAGCACAAAGTCTGCACATACGCATATATAGAGAGAGAGATTATATACATATATATGTACATAATTTTTTTTTGAAACTAACATTTGGTTTTATTGGGCCAAGGGCATTACAGATGGTGGATCTTGTCACCATCTACAGGGCAGAGGTGCCCATCTTCTGAGGCTGCTCCACTCTCCACATTCAGATCCTGTGTGGTGGCCATAATCTCCAAAGATGCTCCCACCCAATGTTCCTGAGACACTGGTTGTGGTGCTGGAAGCAAAGGAAAGCAGTGAGGGAGGTCAGACTCACTGTTCAAAGCCCATCCGACACCTGCCACTCCATCTTCCGCCCCAGCTCGCATCCTAGGCCCTGCCCACAGAGCTACAGCCCAGAAGACAGCAATCACATCTTTGTGCCCCTTTATGCCTTTTGTACATAAACAGAGAGAGAGAGAGAGAGAGAGAGAGAGAGAGATTTGCAGGAGAGAAATGAGACCAGCCTGAAATCTATAGTAATTCAACTTTAACATACATTATATAAAATTAATACACAACTTATATCATGATATTTAAATAGAAACCCTATAATTTTTCTTTATGCTTTGCAAATTTTAGTAAATACTTTCATTAATTTCATAAAATTCAGTGACAAGAGTATGTGATATTATCCAAAGTCTGACTTTATCACAAACCTTCTCCTCATAGAAATGCAATTTTCCTTTACTTTTTCTCTTTCTGGTACTGTACTATCCTGAGAATTGATCACTAGTGGATGTTATTTGTTACATATCTCCAAGGTGTTTGACACAAAACTCATTTAAGGAAGTTGACTAAATACACAGCATTTGCATGTAGCTTTTATTCACAGTGATCCATATTATTGCCTTCGAACTAATATATAAATTTTATGGTATTTAAGATATCAATATTTGAAAGTAATTTTTGCGTGTACAGAAACTAGTTGCTTTCTTACAGTAACTTGAGGTTGATACAAAGACAAATAAATGAAAAGGAAGAGAGAGCAAGTTATTTTTGTGAAAAACCAAGAATATTTTATTTGTAAGCTGTATATGTTTAGATCAAGTTCCCAAAGTTACCAGGTCAGAATATTCCATTATATGCTGTCTAAGGTCTCACTCACTCAGCTGTTACATTTTATGATTATGATAACATCAATTAAAATCCCACGAATGTGACTTAAAGTAAAACCATGCAAGAAAATATAAAGATTTAAATTGGATTGACTATGATTTAAAATTTGTTCCCCAAACTAAATTACTTGATCATGCTCATTTCTATTTGATTGATATAATCTTCTTATCATCACATTTCTCCAAATTATATTTTTTATTGCATATTTTAAAACAAAGAGAAGCCCTATGCCCAGCTAAATGCAAATCAAGTAAAATGACACCTGAAACATAACAAGGCTTAAATAATATTTGGAAACTGTAGAAATGTATTGGCGAATCCAATGCCAAGAAGATATTACTGACATTGAGTTCTATGTTTAAATTTCAAAAATAAATTTTCTGTAGATGTTAGCAACACTTAAGTTGATAGAATGAAGAGTGTGACCCCGAAAAGGATGGAGAAAAGAGATAAAGCATCCTGAGCTCTGTTCTCATCGCTCCATGCTTAAAATGCCTAACCTTAAGGGGTAGATGGTGGATGTTCTTGTCCACAAGCACTGAAAGGGATTCAAGGTTCTTTACTTCTTGTAAAACATGCCACTCAAAACAAACTATTAGGTCTATCCCTCTGGCAATGCTAGAGATTAAGGAGGAAGCTATTGGGCTGTTCTTTTCAGAGACCAGCAAAGCAGCTTTAGAAGCTATTCTTTGTTTGCTAGTGTTAGCATTTTATTACATTATACAGGAAACATTTTATCAGTGTTATTTATAATAACACTGTTAGTATTGCTATTTATAACAATGTATTTTTTTATATACATTGATGATATAAAATAACCATTTAGTATAAGTCCATTTTCAAAAGTCAAAGTACATTCTCATGAGACCGGCTGAAAATTTATGGCTTGATATTCTTTTCTTTGTTTAATGATTTTTTCTTTAATAGACATTTGCATTGTACATTGTCTCAACTTTCAATTTGCTGTTGATCTTTGTTAGAAATTATTATTGTGTTTCTGCCCTGGGGCTTTACTGCTGATTATCAGCTTAACTGACACCCGCTTTAGGAATCTCCCTCAGTCCTTTTTCATATTATGTTGTGGTCTAATCTGTCCTTCATAGTGAGGAAAGTAAGCCCATGTCTTGATTTATTAATTCTGTATAAAATAGAATCTTAGTAAGTAGCATTATTTAATTCTGGTCACTAGCAAACTAATATGGCTATTCATTGCAATGTAAGAGACGTGAGATGATTTATCAGAAAAAAGGTTAGTGTGACTTCTAAAATTCAAACTTTTGGATAATACCCTGTACATTGTGTGTAATAATAGTAAATATGCCCAATGTTAATCAGAGGTACATTGGTGTAGCACATATATTTTACAGTTATAACGTCCTCTAAGTTATTCTAACTAGACTTTCAATTATCTTAAGATTGTGCACAGATGATAGACAATTAAAAAGTGAGATCATTCCCTAATAACTGAAATACAGATTTCATGTAATAATACTTTTAAAACTCTCACCTATTTAAGATCAATTTTTCTCAAAATGAATATGTGTCAGAGTAACTGGTGGAATACAAAAGAAGACAATGTATGAGGCCCATCTGAGAATCATCTAGAGCAAAGATTCAAAAAAATATACTCTTTGAAAGTGTTTATAGTATACAACAAAAGTGATAGGTCTAGTGCTTTTTATACAAAGAATGTTGGCAGAAAATTTAGTATTTTACTTAAAAATGAAAGGATCTGGTGTATGTTCTTGGCTTGTGCTCTTACTAAAATGAAGAGAGACATAATTACCCCCAATGTCAACTGGGGCTTAGGAATACATGCAAAAAAGAACAGAAAACTTGAAAAGTACCTCCAGAGCTTGTTAAATGTACAATTTAAAATACTATACTTAATCTCTAGAATTCTCTACCATAAAATCTGAAAAAAATATTGAGATGTAAAAGTTCAGGGTCAAAAATGTTCACATTTCTATTTACACTGTAAGATTAGATTTTGATCTCGAATATCAAAAAGAATATATAAGGGCCGGCCCCGTGGCGCACTCGGGAGAGTGTGGCGCTGGGAGTGCAGCGGCACTCCCGCCGCGGGTTCTGATCCTATATAGGGATGGCCGGTGCACTCACTGGCTGAGTGCAGTGCGGGCAACACCAAGCCAAGGGTTGCGATCCCCTTACCGGTCACAAAAAAAGACAAAAAAAAAAATATATATATATATATATATATATATATATAACCTTAGACCTCATCCTTTTTCAGGTAGCTTACCCTGGAACTACACTAGCATACTTAAAATGACTTATGTGAAAATATCCATTGTATAATTAAAGAGATTGGAAACTATTCATATTTCATCAATAGGCAGCTAGTTATCTAAGTTAAATTATAGTACACCCATACAATAAAATACTATATAACTAAAAAAAAAAAAAAAATGAGAAAACTTTCTATGTACTATGGAAATATAACAAAATATATTGTTAAATTTTTAAAAAGCAAAGGGTATATCACTGCATATGACATAGCACTAATATATAAATATATATATTATCTAAAATATAATGTATAGTAAATAATATTTTACATATATACATACATATTCAGACATACTCAGTTTACCTGTCCTTCACAGTCAGGAAGGCAAGTCCCTGTTCTGTCACAAATTTTGTATAAAATAGAATTGTGGAAAGCTGTACTAATGATTTCTGGTCATTATATCTGTATATTACTTTTTTGCTTGCATTATATAAAAATCTCTAGATGGATACACAGAAAATTATATATATTATATGCTATATAATATATGTTTTATTTACATATATATATATAGAGAGAGAGAGAGAGAAATAATATTCCATTCAAACATCTACCATAGTATTCAAACTATAGGAAGGTAATCTTGAGAGCAATCTGCCTCTGGGTACAGGCAATCAGGGTGCATTTCTGTAGAGAATTTTAAGTAACAGTAAAACTGACTAAAGTCAAGCCACTTGTTATTATCACCATGTGCAGGAATTTTAAACAATATCAGTGATAAATCCTCCTCCATTCCACATGGACTTCTCCTTCTGACCACACATGCCACTGACAACAACAAACTAAATTCCAATGCAATCTAAATTTGGTATAAGTTAGTTGCAGCAATCACATGAACTAGGTAAATGATTAAACCTAGTAAACAAAATATTTTCACAATTATCCACCTGAGTGCCAAGGCATATCTTCCAAAACAATAATTTTGGGTTTGAACTATTCTTCTTAATAGAAATCAGCAAGCAATTTTCTTTGCTTTTGAGGGCATGTTTGGCAATGTTGGTAGTGATGCTAAGAACAACAACAGTGTACAGAAAGATGTCTGTCTTTCTGTTTACTAAGATATGAATGATTTTATGTAATGAATCTAAAACCTGTTGACAAATAAACTACAAAGAAAGAGAAGAATAAACAAGTAAGTTAATAGATATAGAAGATAATTACAAACTGTGCTGTATTAGTTCATTTATGTTGCTGTAACAAAATATGCAGAACTGGGTAATTTATAAAGAAAATGAAATTTATTTGCTTACAGTTTCTGAGGCTGGGAAGTCCAAAGTCCATCACAGTGACCCAGGGGTCTCAGTTGCAATGTGGTAGAAGCAGAGAGAGAGAGAGAGACTTTTCTCTTCTTTTGAAGCCCTCAGAACCACTGCCCTGACCACCATTTTTAATCCATTCACTACTGCAGGGTCCTGCAATCCAATCACCTCTTCAAGGTCCCGCCTTTCTATTACCATAATAGGATTTCCCACCCTCTTAACAGTCTCAGTGGGGGCTAAGTTTCTAATACATAAATCTTGGGGAACACAATTCAAGCTTTAGGGAGTTTGGGGAGGACATGATTCAATCCACTACACGTGCTAAGTACAAGAAAGGAAATAAACAATATGGGAAAAGAGTTGAGGAGCTGTTCTCTAAGTAAGATGTTAAAAGAAGACCTCATGAAGAAGCAATAATTTGAGCTTTGCCAAAACCCAATAGAAAAATTTCCATACAGAGAGAAGAGGAAGAATAAAGTTACAGAATGTAGAACCATCTGTGCATATCCAAAACAGAAAGGAAAGTGCCTGAGTGTAAAAGGTGGGTGGTGGTAGAAGGAGCTGAAGGGTTAGGTTACCCAGGTCCCTGATCACAAAAGGTCTTGAAGACCATTAAGGAGTTTGATATTCTCTTCAGTGCAATAGGAAAATAGGGAAGGGTTTTAATTAGGGGAGTGATGCGATAGGATTTTTGGTTTTGAAATATAGAATGACTTGGAGAAAGGAAGAAATAGAAATTAAGCACCTACTGTAAAAGTTCAGGTAAAAAAAAGTTCGTAATAGTTTAAACTAATGTTCCAAGAGAAGAGAAGTAAACAAATATGAAATATATTTTACAGTCAAAATCAACATTTCTTTCTGATTGTTGTGGGGGTAGGGGAAGAGGAATGACTGAAGTGGGACAGAAGGATGGTTGAAGGGGAAAAAAATCAAGTGAGGTGAGGTTCATAGTGTTTTTTAAAAGAGGGAAATTTATTTATTTATTTATTTATTTATTTATTTGGTTTTGAGTAAACTGGTTCTAACACAATGATATATAGAAGACTAAGAAAGAAGCAAATTTGGAGACAGGTGAAACTAGAGTTGTATACATACAATCATATAAATAAAAATGTAAAATAGACTTGGCTATAAGGATCTGAAGTTCATAGGAGTTATATATTCAAATATAATTCAGTTAAAAACCAGCCTATAGTCACTATTTTCAAACCCAATAAGACCACCTAGAAACAGAGAATAGATGATAAAGAGGAGCCAGATCTGTGACTTGTGATGTAAAAAACATGAGGATGAGCCAGCGAAGGAAGTTGAGAAAGTGTGACCAGAATAATTGGAAGAAAATGAGAGTCTGTTGTCTTGAAAGCCAAGAGAAGAGAGTGTTTCATAAATGAAGAAGCATCAGAATTAGTTGCTACTAAAAGGACAAGTAAAATTAGAACATAGAAGTATCCTTTGGATATGGTGATTTGAAAGTTTCAGGTGTTTCTGGGAGGACAAGACCTATTTGAATGTAATGAGGAAGATAACAACACTAAAGAAGCTTGATTTCAAAGGTCAGTCAGACAGGATGATAGCTGAGGGTTGTAGGGTGAAGGAAGTTCGTTTGTTTTTATTTTAAGATGTGACATATCTACTCCATTTCCCCCACCTCCTGATGTAGAAACAAGCCAATAGAAAGGGAGAAATGTCTAATGTGGAGAGAAAGAATATGCAGAAGTGACGTACTTGAGAAATAAAAATGAGAGGAGATGGAATCCAGAGTACATGTTTATATTTTCTTTCCAGTATTTGTAATGGCAGCGGTAAGGTATAAGAATACATTTTAGGCAATTGGATAGAAAAAGATTGACCATTTTGTTTGTATGAAGTGGCAAAAAGATTTTATATTTTTATTGGATGAGGAGAAAAACCACCATAACTAATAAAGTGGTTGTAATTTTGCCTCATTAAGAAAGAGAGATAGGGAGAGAGGAGATTAATAAATTTGTCAGAGGCTTATCTGTCTGATGGCTTGTGGTTTCATGGATGTCTCCTTTGCTTGGTAATTCCTCCTGACAGCACAGCTCCAGTGGAGGACAAGGATTCCAACTCACCAACAAAACTGACCATGGCTCAGGTCAAGCCTGTGGCCAGATAGGGTCATAAAGGAGTGATTCTCTACCCTGAGTCAGCTTCAAAATCTCCTGGGAGCTTACAAAAACAAGGTTTCTGGCCCCAATCCAGAGCTTTTGAGCCTAGAATGCTACAGACAGATGCCAGGGAGAACCGACTTTGACAAGTATTTCAGGGGCATGTGTGCTGTCCTCTTGCCCCTGGTCTGCAATCGGTGTTCAAAAAATAGTGTTGAGAAAACCTTAGTTAGATATAAGGAGGTGGGATGATATTGATCAACAAATTTCAGTAATAAACAACCACATGGAAGACATGCTGAGAGATGCTAAGCACACAAAATCAGCACATAATGAAACCCACATGTATCTGGTCCATAGCACAGCTCTCCCTGGGTTTATCACCCCCACCAAAGAAACCTCACTCCACCAAGCACAAATGCAACACAGATGTTTTTCTGAAGACTACAGAAAGTAACATTAACAAAAAGTAACATATTAACTCAGCATCGTGTTTCTTAATTTTTCTTCTCAGCTTCTATCTTGGTTGTTTCTTTTTGCACGCAGCCTTTAAACTCCCAGGTTCCTGTTTAAAGCTCTCCAGATATTTCATCTTGACCTTTATTTGCATCTCTTCTGTATGCAGGGACATTTAGCTACATCACAGCTGTGTAACTGCTGCATTCTCCGTGACACCCTTTTTTTACCATGTTTAGGCTTGTGAAGTCTCAGCAAAATGGAATTTATAAACCTTCCATGTTTATACAGAGAGTAGCAGCAGAGAATTATAAACACATATTTTTTTTTCTTTTTTGGAGGGGTGGAAGGAGGAGAGGGGAAAAGGGAGGAAATGAGATAGAAGAAGGAAGGAGGGGGGGGTGGGATTGAGACCTGTGGCAACCCCCTCATTCCCACAGGGGAGACCAGGGGGCTTCCAGCAGTGGCTTGGTCATTGCCGGGTTGGGTGCAGATGTCAGAAGGGTGTGGCAAAAGCCCTCACCCCCCACCACCCCTGCTTGGGAGAGCCCAGGGTGCTTCCTGCAGGGGCTCGGTGGTCATTGCTGGGCTGTAAACACATTTTTCTATCATAATTTTCATATGCAATGTAATCATCAACATCTTAAATACACTATGCAATAAGAAAAGTTAACTACAGTTTGGAAATGAGAAATTTAGCCTAGAACAAGAAAAAGGGCAAGTCTGCCTCCTGGATGTTGGTGCAGAGTCAGAGCAGCTCAGTTAACATTTATACTCCACCATGCAGCCTTGTAACGCCAAGGCCAGTTTCCAGGACAAAGCTTACTTGTTCTTATGTGTAGTAGACAGATGCTGAGGAAAATTTTTAGTACCTGAAATCTAAGTAATTGGACCCCAAAGTCGTATAGAGAAAAGATGAGCAATACTGTTATCTAGCACAGGATTGCCAATTAAGGAATAAAAGGCAGGAATTTGGTGAGCCCAAAGTGAAACCCAGGGGTCGATGAGATGAAAATGTCTCCAGAAATTGGTTTTAAGGTACATTTATCAACTTAAATTAGGAGCCGACCTGTGAGAAGACGGTCACAGGCATTTTGACTAACTGAAAGTAGATGCTCAATTAGAAAAAAGAGAGCACTTTTAAAACTAATTTTTGAAGTAGGAAGAAGTTAAAACTTTCTCTGTTTGACATGTGATATTGTTAGTACATGAATACTTCAGCAATATTTCCACATAACTTATAATAGTAAAAACAAGTATTATAAAAAACTAAGCATATACTTGAACATATAGTACACATTTTAAACATTCCTCTGAACTAGCATCCCTCAAACTCTTGTTTATAAGTGCAGGATAGGACCTATACCTGTGTACAGGCTCTTAGCAGAATTTCCAGGGACATTTGGATAAAAGGAAAACTTTTTATAGTGTTTTAGCCTTGAGTTTAAGAATTATTTGGACCAATCTATCTTAGTCTGGAATATTAGAAAGAAAAATTAGGACCATGTTTGTAACTTAGTTTACTGTACTCTTGTCTATGGTTGTGTTATACGTATGGAACATTGAGATAATTGATGAAGTAATCTGGCTCAAATAAGACTGTCCCTAGCAATCAGACTAGTCTCTACGTAAGAGTACTCCAGCCCTGGAGTTTGGAGGAGGTAGTTAATATTCCATAAGTTTTAATAAGAAATATCAGCAGGAAAATTGACTACTATCTCTAGATTAATAATCATCTTTTCAGCAAAAATAACCAAAACATCCTATATTATTTTTACCAAGTCTTGAGGTTGCTAATAAAAATAGCAAATAACATGAAGTGTTAGCTTGTGGAAAATTTTTAGAAATAATATTTTTAATTCTTGAAATTTTGATTAAGTAACAGAAAAAATATATCACATTATAATTATCCTGTGAAGTATACAAACATTCATTTTATTCTTTCCAGAATTAGAAAATCAAGAGCACAAGTTATAACATTTCCTATATCTGATTTATACCCTCACATAATATATCTATCTTTAGAAGTAAAAATGTTTTTCAGTCTTACTGAGTCTATGGTAAATGGTAATAGATTTTTGACAAACTTCATCAGACATAGTCTGAAACAGGTCTTTTTGAAAAGCTTTTTTATCTCCAAGTATAGATATATGAAAAAGTCAACCTGCCAATCTGTTCTATATCTAAGAAGTGCAGTGGACTTAATGAGTGTGTCCATAAAATATGTGCTACTAACTCGGTTCACTACACTGTCTAAAATGCAAAGTTTAACAACATGTGTCATTCACGGTTTAATAACAGTGAACTGTGCACCCACGTGCTGACATTTCAGAAAGGTGAGAGAGAGATTAAATAATCACGCAAATAAAAATATAATTTTAAAGTATGATAAAGGTCAGAAAGGAAAAGTATAATGAATTTGCACTCCCATGAATGGGAACCCTGACCTGACCTTGGCAGATAGGGGGAACAAATAGAAGTTAACTAGGGAATTGCGTAGAAGATGCTTCTAGATCAAGAATATACGAGACTTATAAGTATATAAGAGCTCTGAGGACAATCAAAAGTCCCTTGGGGGCCGGCCCTGTGGCTCACTCGGGAGAGTGTGGCACTGGGAGCGCCAAGGCCTTGGGTTTGGATCCTATATAGGGATGGCCGGTGTGCTCTCTGGCTGAGCGTGGTGCAGGCAACATTGTGCTGAGGGTTGTGATCCCTTACCGGTCAAAAAAAAAAGTCCCTTGGAGTAACTGGAGTATAGAAAGCATGAGGTGGAGAATGGTCTGAGGTAAGCATGGGAAGCAAAGACGAACTCCCAAGGCTTTGTAGGTCAAGACAAGTATTGTGGAATTTATGCTAACAGCACTGTGAAATGCTTAAAGATTTTAAGGATGGACAAGTGATGTAAGGATGGAAAAGAGGCAGGGAAATTGAGCAGAAAATTAAAGGGGATTTTTATTTGTGAATGGTCTCTCTGACTGCAGTGGAATGGAAGAATGCCAGAGTGGATAAAAAGCTACCAACAGTAGCACCCCTGCAGGGGTCAAGGGTGAAGGGATGTAATGCATTATCCTGTTTTTGAGAATTACCCTCCAAATATACAAGAAGAGAACAGAAAAGGTAAACTTTATTCTCCAAACATTCCACTTCTTATAATGCCTTCTAATCTCATTTTATTATGTTCCTGTTTCTAATTTTTATGTTACTGTACACTAGAGGTGTCACCAAGTTTCTATGTAAAAATGATTATCTAATTTATATCTTTCACTTGTATATTGTATCAATGTTTGCTTGATACTCCTGACCTGATATCTCTGGTTTTGTAAAGTAAATTGAATTGAAATTCTGGATTTTAATTCAATATTGAAGTTACCTAATTTGAATCACACTTAATATTTAGGCGGCATAGATTTCTTCCCCAAATATTAACTACCCATAATTATAATGTCATTAAAATTTATAGTCTCAAAATTCATTATCTCTTAATTTTAAAGACATCTAAGTCATATAGTTGTTCAGTTAAAGCATTTATTCCCCTCGGAGCAGTAAGATTAAAAAAAAAAAAAAAAACCCTTCCAAGGCAAGTTATTTTTCAAAATTGGCCTTAAACTTTATCAATACTTACCAACACCCATATCATTGATTAGCTTAATTAATTAGAATGACCATGCCTTGCATTGTTAAACCAGGAAAAGGGATTTTCTTTTCTAAGGAGAAGGGATTATTGTAAACTGTATGTAAACATCTCATACTGTCTTCTACTATTTCTTATCATTAACCATGAAAAAGTTTACCAGAAACTGCGTCCCATTCCATATATTAAAATATAAAGAAATAGCTGGAAGGAAAAAGCTAAAATGTATGTTATGTCTCTCTTGTTCTCTTCTTTGTATCATGGTCGATGTCCTGCCACAGTGACAACCTCTCCTAACCTGAAAAAAAGTTATTTAAGACTTCTCTGCCCATCTGATGAACAGATTGCCTCAAAGATGGAATCACAATTTAGTATTCACTGTAGAGATCTGCATGATAAGGTTTGACATAGGAGAAGAAAAGACAGTATTCCTTCAGGTAAAAATCTGCTTAAAATGTAGCAGATTTCAATTTTGCAATTGTCTCAATATGACAAGAAATAGCGTGATTTCAAACACAAGAAAGGACAAGCAAGCTATTCAAGGAGAGCCCAACTGAGAGAACATGAAAATCCCAAGAGTGTGTGGAGAGATTCTAATTAAAATTAAGCAAATTTTTTCTCCAAACATCTTTAGCACTTCTCCAAATTTTAGCAAGTGATTAAAATATTCAAATATTCGTATTTATATAGTTTTTTTTTTTTAAATTCTATCTTTACAATGGCCTTCTAAGTGACATGTGTTTCTCCTTGAGTAATCTTAGGATAAATTTCATACAGCTTTCCCAAACTGAAACTGATTCCAGCTATTCCTGTTACGACATAATCCTCTGGGACTCCCTGCCACACTCCTGACCAGCGAGCCTTAAACCCAGGAAATAACGATCACCTGCAGGAAGAGTTTTCTAGGCACATTTGCAATGCCATCATCTAGGAGACTACCCTTCTTTAACCCCAGGTTATACAATACAAAAGTGCTACCTCGATGGAGAGTCCAGCTCACTTACCTGTTCTCCTAAAGCCCAAACTTCATTGCAGTGGATTGAATTATGTCCCCCCAAAACTCACTGAAGCTTGAATTGTGTCTCCCAAGTTTTATGTATTAGAAACTTAGCCCCCACTGTGACTGCTAAGAGGGTGGGAAATCCTATTATGGTAATTGAAAAGTGGATCCTTGAAGAGATGATTAGATTGTAGGACCATGCAGTAGTGAATGGATTAAAAATGGTGGTCAGGGGCGTGGTTCTGAGGGATTTAAAAGAAGAGGAGAGTCTGTCTCTGCTGTCTCTGCTCTGCCATTTTGCAATGTGATACCCTGCCATCACTGAAGTCACCCCCAATGAAAGCCTTCATCGGATGTGTTCCCTGGACTTTAGACTTCCTAGCCTCCAAATCTGTAAGCAAATAAATTTCATTTTCTTTACAAATCACCCAGTTTCAGGTATTTTGTTATAAGCAACAGAAATGGACTAATATAGGAAATTGGTACCAGGAACAGTGTTGCTTATAACAAATACTTGAAAATGTGGAAGAAGCTTTGGAACTGGGTGTTAGGCAAAGATCGGAGGAGTTTGGAGGACTGAGAAGACAAAAAGACAAGGGAAAGGCTGGAATGTCTTAGAAACTGGATACATGGTGCAAGCAGAACGCTGATAGAAATATGGACTGTAAAGACCATTGTAAGGAAGTCTCAGATAGAAATAACTGGGACAAAGATAACCCTTGCTATGAGCTGGCAAAGAATTTGGCTGCATTCTGTCTATGCCCTAGGACTTTGCAAAAGTTGGAATTTAGGAGTTGTGAACCAGAGTATTTGGTGGAAGAAATTTCTAAGCAGCAAAGCATTAAGGAAGCTGCATGGCTACTTGGAGCAGCCTAAGCTGAGTTATGGTGGCAAAGGCATGACATAAAGCCAGAATTTAAAAGAGAAGCAGAGTGTAAAGATTTGAAAAAATTGTAACCTGGCCATGTGATAGAGAAGCAGAGAACATTTTCAGAAGAAAAATTCAGTGGTACTAAAAAGATTAACACAAAAGTATGGGATTATCAAGAGAAGGAGAAAAGGGCCCTGAAGGCATTGCAGAAGCCTCTGGGGCCAACCCTTCCATTTCAGGCCCAAAGACCTAGGGAGACAGAATGGTCTTGGGGAAAAGGCCCACGGTGCCTCCCATGGGCTCACTGCCCAGGGCCACTTTGGGAAGCTGCTTTCAGCACCAGCATCCCAGCTGCTTTGGCTGCTCCAACTCTGGCTAAATTGGCCCCGGGTGTGGCTAGATATGCAGCTTTGGAAAATACAAGCCAGAAGCCTTGTCAGAATCTGCGTGGTGTTAGGTCTTCAGGCTTGCAGAATGCCAGAGCTGGGAAGGCTTTGGAGCATCCACCCTAATTTCAAAGGATATATGGAAAATTCTGGGAGCCTAGGAAGAGATCTGTTGCAGGGGCAGAGTCACCACAGACAGCCTTCACTAGAGCAATGCCGAGTGGAAATGTGGGGTAGAGTTGCAGCAGAGAAACCCCAACAGTGCCATTCCTAGTGGAGCCATGAGAGCAGGACTACTATGGAGATCCCAGAATAGTGAAGCTACCAGTGTGGATAGCCAGCCTGCAAGAGCTGAAGTGTGACCTGAAACTAGGAAAGCCATTGGAATGGAGCTGCCTGAGGACTTGAGGACCCAACCCCACACTGGTGTGCAGAAAACACTGAACATGGAGTCAAGGTATATGATTCACCACCTGTAAGATTTAATGCCTGCCCTGCTGGGTTTAGGACTTGTCTGGAGCATGTTATGCCTTTCTTTTGGCCTATTTCTCCCTTTTTTAATGGGAATATTTATCCTATGCTTGTCTCACCATTGCATCTTGGAAGTAGATTATGTGTTTTGACTTCACAGATGGGACTTTGAACTTCAAAATTTTGAGTTGAAACAAGTTAAGTCTTTGGGGATGAAATGAATGTACTTGCATGTGAAAAGACATGAGTTTTAGGGGGCCAGGGGTAGAATGCAGTGGATTGAATTATGTCCCCCCAAAACTCACTGAAGCTTGAATTGTGTCCCCCAAGTTTTATGTATTAGAAACTTAGCCTCCACTGTGACTGTTAAGAGGGTGGGAAATCCTATTATGGTAAATGAAAGGTAGATCCTTGAAGAGGTGATTAGATTGTAGGACTATGTCATAGTGAATGGATTAAAAATGGTGGTCAGGGATGTGGTTCTGAAGGATTTAAAAGAAGAGAAAGGAGAGTCTGTCTCTGCTCTCCCTGCTCCACCATTTCACAGTGTCATCACTGCCATCACTAAAGTCACCCCCAAAGAAAGCCTTCACCAGATGTGTTCTCTGGACTTCGGACTACCTAGCCTCCAAAACTGTAAGCAAATAAATTTCATTTTGTTTATAAATCATCCAGTTTCAGGTGTTTTGTTATAGGCAACAGAAGTGGACTAATACACTCAGCAATTCTCAGGGTTCCCCTTTAGTCTCCAAAGCATTGGCACATAAATGGAGGCAGAGGAGGAAGTAGCAGAATTACTGCCCTCTCAGCTAGTCCCCCTACACCCGGTCCAGTGTCTCTCTGCTGCCTCCTCTTTGATTTCAGACTGATTTTGCCCTGAGATCTTCTCATACTTTCCACATCTCCATCTCCCTATAAGTTCAGCTCACCTTTGCTACCAGCAAGTCATATGGCCAAGAATCACCCTAAAGACTCTCCTAACCAATTCCACAAGTGATGATTCAGTATGTAGATTTTTCACATCTAAAATAGCATCATAATTTCTATTTAAGAATCAATATAAAATGTATGTGTATATGTAAAGCACCACAGTTCTTGAAAAAGGAAAGCTCTCAGCACGAGTGTTGTCGTTCTCACTACTATGTTGGACAACAATTCTGGAAGGAGAATTGGTGAGAAATTCAACCATAAATTGGTTTAGTAGTATCCTTATAACCAGAGAGTTTGTATTATAGTAATATCAAAATTAAAAATCATAAAGAAACCATTTCGTTTATATCTCCTTCCAAATATTTTCTTGCAATTATTCATGCCTTTAAAAAAAATTAACAAACATGTATTTTGGCAGCTGTTACATGCCTACGTATATAGATATACAAATGTATCTAAGAAACTGTGCCCACCCTTAAGGATTTTACTTCATTGTTTTTAAGAATGATGACTTCAATTATGACAATGATAGGATGGCAAAATAACTATATGTAACTACATATGATTAGTTCTAATATAGAAATTATATGGAACAGAAACTTTTGTGCGTTTTTTATTTTTTTCTCTATTAGGAGATTCCGTAGAGGTACCTTGAAGATTCAGAGTAAACAAAGAAATGTAGAGAAGGTCACCTTAGGTCTTGAATTTTGGCAGTGGTGATAGTATTTTGTCAATAACTATTTCAGTAAATTGTTGGCAAAGTTTCTGCAGAAAGGATTGGATGATCTCTTTATTCTACTATTTTTTACAGATCCATAGAGGTTGAAGCCAAATGGACAAACTTTCAGTTTAAATGTTAAAAGATAAATTTCAGGTAATGAGAGGTTATTACAATACCATCTTTTATTATTTATCTGAATGTTAGAAGTTCAAGGGAGAGAGTCATATGTCTCTATTATTTACAAATAATGTGAAGCTTTGTATTTGTTTCTGATCCTGAATCTATATTTTTCAGTAACATGCAGTTTTAGTTCATCTGTTTCTCACCGATATGTTCTAAATTGTCAGTTCAGCTGCAAATACATCATATTTATTGTTCCAAATGAACTATTTCTGGCATATAATGAAAATGGAAAGATATAAATGTTATAATTGAGTCTTTTTTTTGAAAATATAGAAAGTGTGACTGTAATGCATGGAGACAGATATTTCTTATTTGGTACTCTCCTTAACTTTCAGCAACTTCCCATATGAAATGTACATTACTAAAATTCATGCCAATCACAAGACACAATCCTGAATACCATGGATAGTAATAGTTTATTAATAATGTACTGTATTTTGAAAATTGTGAAGAAAGTAGATTTTAAGTGTTCTCACCACAAAAAATATGAGGTAATGCATATGTTAAATTAGCCCAATTGAACCATTCCACAATGTATATTTCAATGCATTATATGTAAACAATAAATATATACCATTTTTGTCAATTAAAAAATATAATAAAATAATAAAAAACACAAAACATAAAACCCCACAAACTACTACACCTCACCCATATAAAATAATTTGATTAGCTGTATAACTGTTAAGGAAATTTAATTTATAAGTTAAAAACTCCCAAAATAAAAATCTTAAGGCACAGGTGATTTCGTCAGAGAATTTTACCAAATATTTAGAAAAGAATTAACACCATTCCACACAAAATCTTTCAGTGATGCAAGCCAGGTTCAATATTTAAAAAATTAGTCAATGTAGTCTACTATATAAATAGAGTATAGAAGAAAAATTACATGATTGTATCAAATGATACAGAAAAAAAAAATTTGCAAAATTCAATGCCCATTCATGGTTAATATTTTCTAAAAATAGGAATACAGAGGAGCCTACTTAACTTGATAAAAAACAAAACTACAGTTAACATTATACTTAATGTTGAAAGACTGAATGTTTTCCCTTGAGACTGGGGATAAGATGAGGAAGTTGACTCTCACCACTCTTAGTCATTATAGTGATGGAAGTTTTAGCTAGGGGAATAAGACAAAAAATAAAATAAAAGGGCCGAGCCCGTGGCGCACTCGGGAGAGTGCGGCGCTGGGAGCGCGGCGACGCTCCCGCCGCGGGTTCAGATCCTATGTAGGAATGGCTGGTGCACTCACTGGCTGAGTGCCAGTCACGAAAAAGACAAAAAAAAAATAAATTAAAATAAAATAAAATAAAAGGCATATAAGAAACAGCATCATACATATTAGAAGATGACATGGTTACCTATGTAGAAGAATAAAGGGTATCTACAAACAGCAACAAACAACAACAAAACCTCAACCTAATGAGTGAGTTTAGTGAGGTCACATGATACAAGAAAAACATAAAAATCTATTTAATTTTCAAGTACTAGTAGTAAACACATGGACACCAAAATTCAAAGTATGTCTCACCTTTTAAAAAATTAATGAATCACAGACAAACATAAAATATAAAATGAATAACTATAAAACTTTTAGAATAACTAGGACAGAAAATCTTCAGGATTTAGGGCTAGTCAAAGAGTGCTTAGACTTAACACTAATAACATGATACATAAAAGTAAAACTTAGTAAACTGGACTTTATATAAAAGAAAAAAAATATTTGAGCTGTGTAAGATCCTGATAAGAGGACAAAAAGAAAAGCTACATGTGGAAAGAAAATAGTTGCGAGCCATGTATATGACAAAGGAGTAGTATCTAGACTATATAAAGAACTCCCAAAACTCAACAGTAAAAAGAAACAATAAATGATCTAATTCTAAAATGGACAAAAACATAATGAGACACTTCATCAAAGAGGATATACAGACAACAAATTAGACATAAAAAGATCTTAAACATCATTAGCTATTAAGGAAATGCAAATTAAAACCAAAATGACTAAGATAAAAAATAGTGATAGAAACAATGTTTGAGAGATGTGGGAATACTGGATCGTTCTCAGGGTGCTGGTGAGAATAAAGAATAATACAGCCACTCTGATAAGCAGTTTGACATTCTTTTTTTAAAACTAAACATGCAACTACCATGTGACCCAACAATTGGTCAAATTTCTCTGCATTTAAAGATATCTTAAAAGTGATAGTAGGGGTTATGGGTACTAATTTACAATTAAGAAAATATTTTGGAGTACTTCTTATAGCATTTTAAAGTCCAGGAAATGGGCCACTTGAAAATTTAAATACAATGCACATTTCATTCATACACAATAAGGCAACCATTTTTCCTTTATTCGATTCAATTTCATTCAGCAAATATTTAATGTTATTAAAAGAAAACTAATGCTTAATTACTTAGGTTGCAAATACTTGTATGTAGAAATTTATAAGAAATTGAAAAAATCAGATAAAGTTCCTGCCCTCACAGAAAATATAATATATCTGGAGAGGAGACTTATACCGTAAAAATAATTACAGAAGATTAACAGTAGATTCCAAATTGTGTGGTCTAAGAGTTGAAGATGATGGGAAGTAAGGTTTCATGGACAAAGGGCTTTAGATTTTAACTGAAAAGAATATAGTTAAAACAGGATATTTTAATAAGAAATCTCAGAATTGAATGAGGAAGTACTGGAAAGGAGATTCTCAAAGGAGAAGACAGTGGCTAATGAGAAACTGAAGGTTGTATGTATACCACTAAATATGCTGCCATTACTGCCGATGAGTCTGGTGCCTATTATTCTTCTTTCAGCTATCAATAAAACATGAATCTTAGCTTTTTACTCCATTCCCCTAAACATACTGACTTATTCAAAAAGAATTTAATTAAAATCAATGGCTAGCAAAGTAGGAAACAAGAAAATTTAACTATATAAAAATCGTAATTTGCGAAGTGGAGTATTTTTGTCTGATATGACTAGAAAGCATAGCAAGAAATTTAATATTTCTTTTAGCTTTTTCAGGAGGTAAAGGCTAAAAGAACTAATTTATTTTCATCTAATTTAATATCTTCAAATAGCAAAAGATCATTGAAAAGCTGTGCGATTCTCTTTAGTAAAGGCCAAATATGATAATGTGAATCTTTAATAAACAGAGTAACTTCTTTACTTATTATAAAAGTTCACAGAAAAAAAATTCCTTATTAATGTGTAACCTACACTGTGGGGCGTCTCTGGTGGCCGCACAGGACCCCAACGGGTTTTTCCTTTCCCTAGAGGGTTGGGGCCAAAGGGATTGCCCTTTTCTCCCCCCCAGGACACGGGGCGAAAAGAGATTCCAAGAGATGGGTGAGCACACCGCTGTTCTCCCAGATAGGGAACAAACACATACACATGCAGTGGGGGTTCTGTCAGGCAGTTCCGTTTATTGTAACACAAAAGATCATATTTATATGCTTAGCAGGCGGGGATTTCCAAGCTTAGGCCAATCCTTGAAAAGGTCAAATGTGCACGTGCCTTGCCTCTCTATGCTTAGCCCTCCCCCTTAACTTCCCTTAGGCGCCACCTTTAATCCGTTTTGGCCATCTGTTGTTTTGGCTTAGAAAAAGGGCGCGGTCCCATACTACACTTCTCAAGAACTTAGAAAAGATTAATTCATATTTTATCATTTAACATTGTTTGTAACCTGTAGGGATTTTGAAAAAGTTACCGTACTTATGTATTCATTAATCCATTTATGTGAAATAAATCTAAATTGTGCTATAAATAGAACAGAATTTTATAATTACATATATTTTAAATATTTATTTAAAGTTCTATAAATATTAATGAACTACAGATTGCCTTATTTATGTAATTATCTCCCCAATCAGGAGGCCAAAAAGTATAAGGAACCTTTCAACTATCTATGTGACAGGCACAATGATGGGTATTGAAGATGAATAATACTAAAAGAGAAGATAAATGCCAGAATATGAAGACATTGTCAATTTGGCTTAATATACTGTTTCTCTGAACCAAAGGCAAACACTCTGAACAATTTAATATCTTCCTGGTTCAAAACCTATCACAAGGTTATTATATCCATCCAAGAAGGAGTAAGAGTGATCTTCCAATCTAAACCCATCTAAAAAATCTGCACAAAAAACATAAAACCATGCTTTGCATTACATTAGTAACAAGCAGTGAAGGACACTCATACCAGAGAGACAAGAAACAAATAAAGGAGTCCTGTGATTGTCCTAGCTTAATGTCTGGAAACAGTTTTCAGACAATAATACCAAGATGGGGAACCCAGCTGGAGTCCAATCTTATCCCAGAGTTGAGCCAGGAGTAGTTGTGATTCCCACCAGTTGGAGTTTAAAGCTCATAATTCACAAGACATTGGATAGAGTACTGAGAAGAAATTTTCCTTATCTATGAAACAAAATTATTATGTTCTGTCCTTAGACTAAAAGCTGCTCTAAATCCATCTAACAAAGCTTTAAAGCATGGCCAAAAAGAAGCCAAGTCTTTCAAAATAATCTATCTGCATCCCAAAACAATGTTCACATATATTATTGTTGTGGAAACAGACTCAGCGAGAAGCAATCAGCACTCAGAGGGTTGGAGAGTCAGGTATTTATTATGCTGGTGCGCCCAGACAGGCTAACTCCTGAAAATCTGGACCCAGAGCTTAGGTCTTACAGGGCTTTATATAGGCAAACTTTTCCAGGTTTTAGGTTTTGCTTTCTCAGCCTTCATGTAGCTAGTACAGTAATATGTTTTGTTTCTTGGAATTCATGTGGTCTAGGTAGATAAGTAAGCTACAGAAGCCAAAAATGCTAGTGATTAGAGGCCAGACTAGTGTAACAAGCAAATATTGTTTCAAAGACAAAATAT
The DNA here is from genome assembly GCF_027409185.1 of Cynocephalus volans. Lineage (NCBI taxonomy): Eukaryota > Metazoa > Chordata > Mammalia > Dermoptera > Cynocephalidae > Cynocephalus > Cynocephalus volans. The sequence continues at coordinate 141,899,212 of NC_084468.1, read as the reverse complement.
CACTTCAAGGACAGAACAGGCTTATGAGAAAATTATTTTGGAATTATTTCCAACATCATAAGAATAAAAACTTATCCAGAACACTAAAAGGTAAAATTTATGTCTGACGTCCAATAAAAACGACCAGGTATAAAAATAAACGGGAAAATATAACCCATAATGGGTATAAAAAGCAATCAGCCAAAACTTACCTAGAAAGGGCACAGGTGATAGAATTAACAGAGAAGAACAGTAAAAGTTATTTTAACTTCATTCCATATGTTCAAGAAGGTATAGGAAAGATTGAGCATGTTAAGTAGAGACATGGAAGATCAAACTTCTAACGTGAAAAATACTGGATAGGGTAATTATCAGATTAGACAATAAAGAAGTAAAGATTAGTGAACTTGGAGATGTAGTAAAAGAAGCTATCTGTAATGAATCTCAGAGAAATGACGGTGGAGGTGGGGAGCCGTGTGAGACAGCCTGAGTGAGCTGTGAGAACATTTCAAGCATCTTACTAAATGTGTCATTGGAGATCCTGAAGGAGAGGGGAACAGGAAGAAAAATGTCCATCCAGAATTCTTTACACAGCAAAATATCTTTTAGAAACAAAGAAGAAATAAAGACATTTCCAGATATATAAAAGCTGAAAGAATTCATTAGCAGAAGGCCTTCAGTACAAGAAATACTAAAATTTCTTCAAGCAGAAGGAAAATAATACAAGAAAAATGTAGATATACAAAAGGAATAAAGAACACTAGAAGTAGCAAATATGTGGCTTTAAAAGAAAATATTTTTCTACTTATTTAAAATTGTTTGAGATAAATGGCTGTTTAAAGCAAAATAACAATGTATTGTCAGATTTATAGTGCATGTAGGAAAAAAATGTGTGACAATGTTATATAAAGGTCAGGAGTGGTTAAGTGGAAGTATACTGTTGTAAGATTTTATACTATACATGAAATAGTATTTAAATAACCTTGAAGACAGAACATAATAATTTAAAGATTTATACTAAAATTCTACCGGAACCATGAAAAAAATATGTTCTATGACCACAATGGAACCAAATTTAAAATCAGCAGCAGAAAAGTCTGTGGTAAATCCTCAAATATTTATCAACTAAATAAAATATTCCCAAGTAATCAATGAAAAAAAAAAAAAAGAAAACAGAATGGAGCTTAGAAAGTATTTTGAAGAGGAAACACAATGAAATACTTTGAAATAAAAACATACGCACAATATGCATGATATAACAAAATATATATTAAAAGATGAGGTGAAATAAGATCAAAATATATATAGTATAAGATGAAGTGAGAAAGTAACTACGGGGAAATTTATATCACTAAGTATACTAGAAAAGAAGTCTCAAATCAGTAACTTCAGCTTTTAACCTTAAGAAACTAGGAAAAAAAGAAAAACCCAAACCCAAAGTGAAAGAAAATAACAAATATCAGAGGGGAAATCAGCAAAATAGAAAAAAGAAAATAATACAAAAAATTAATGAAACCAGAAATAGGTTCTTTGAGAAGAGCAATAAAATTAATCAAATTCTAACCAGACTAATCAGGAAAAAGTGAGAAGGTAAAATTACTATTTTAAATGAAAGATGATATCACTATAACTTCCGCAGATATTAAAAGAACAGTAATGGGATATTATAAAATACATGGCAATAAATGGAAAAATTAGATTAGCACATTCTTTGAAAATCACAAACTGCCAAAGTTTAGTCTAAAGATTTAATCTCTAACAGCCCTATATTTATTAAATAAATCAAATCTGTATTTAAAACTTTCCTACAATGAAACTACAGCCCAAATCGCTATATACTAATGAATTCTTCTAAACTTTTGAGGAAGAAATAAGAAAAATTATATTCAAAATCTTTGAGAATATCGAAGAGGGAATATTTCACAACTTATAGTATGAGGCCACTTTTCCTGACAACAAAACCAGGTATAATTATTCAAGAAATAAAGGTTGGCATAATATTAAAAAGTCAGTGAATGAAATTTACCGTCGATGTAGTTAGTCTCTTAACAGTCTAAAAAAAAAACTTGCTGTTCCAATAGATGGGCAAGCATTTGAAAAAATCTGTCATCCATTCTCAATAAAAATATAAAATAAAAACTGTTAATGAACTGTCAAGAGTAAGAGACTTCCTCACATAACAGAAGGTATCTAAGAAAAACCTTAAACAAATATATTTAATGATGAAAGAATGAATACACTTCCTCTAAAGCCCTAACAGGAAATACTGTCCACTCAGAATTTCCATTCAAAATTGTACAGAAGGCTTTACCTAGTGCAATAAGGCAACTAAAAAAAATGAAAGATATCCAGATTGGAAAGAGAGCAATAAAACTGCACAAATAAAAATTTACTTGTGAATGACATGACTCTCTTTAAGGAAAATTCTACAAAGTTTACCTAAAAGTTACTAGAACTTGTGAGTATAATAACATTGCAGAATCCAAGATCAATATGAAAAAATCAATTCTTTTTTATATAGTACAGCAATCAGAAATTGAAATTAAAATGTCATTTATAATAGTATGAAAAGAATATGAAATACTCAAAGTTATATTTGTCAAAAGATATGCTAGAACTTTACACAGTAAACTACAAACCATTGTGAACAGAAATAAATTTAGAGACATAGCTTTGCTATTGGTCAGAAGACTCAATATTTGTATGATAACAATACTCCCCAAATTGATCTACAGAATCAATGCAATCTCAAGTAAAAATCCAAGCAATTTTTTCGAAACGTAAACTGATTCTAAATGCAAAGGACTTCAAATAGCCAAAAAAAATTTAAAAGGATAAATAAAGTTGAAGAATTTTGCTAACTGATGTCAAGTCTTATTGTAAAGTCACAATAAACAGCACAATGTGGTGTTGGCATAAAGAGAGACAAAAGAATATTGAAACAGAATGAAGATTGCAGAAATAGACCTACACATATATGCTCACTTGATTTTCAAAAATGATATACAGATAATTCAATGGAGAAAAGATAGTCTTTCCAGCAAATTATGCTGCAAAAATTGGATATTTATATCAAAATTTAATTTCAATGTATATTTACAGTACCTACAAAAATTAATTCAATATCTGCCATAGACCTAAATATAAAAGCTGAATCTAGAAAATAATTAGGAAAGCAAATAGAGAAAACATTTGTCATCTTGGACTGGGCAACAATTTCTTAGAAAGCAATAATCTGTCATCTGTCTATCTTTCTATCTATCTATACTTAGAAACAAAAAATAAAATACATATTGTATTTAATAGTATAAAGATTGGTCAAACTAAGAGAGGTTTTATATAAATAAACGTTTTATATATGTTTTATATATTTATAGATGGACACACTTACTGCCATCTGATCTTTGACAAAGGCACCAAGCCTATTCACTGGGGAAGGGACTGCCTCTTCAGCAAATGGTGCTGGGATAACTGGATATCCATATGCAGGAGAATGAAACTAGATCCATACCTCTCACCGTATACTAAAATCAACTCAAAATGGATTAAGGATTTAAATATACACCCTGAAACAATAAAACTTCTTAAAGAAAACATAGGAGAAACACTTCAGGAAATAGGACTGGGCACAGACTTCATGAATACAACCCCAAAAGCATGGGCAACCAAAGGAAAAATAAACAAATGGGATTATATCAAACTAAAAAGCTTCTGCACAGCAAAAGAAACAATTAACAGAGTTAAAAGACAACCAACAGAGTGGGAGAAAATATTTGCAAAATATACATCTGACAAAGGATTAATATCCAGAATATATAAGGAACTCAAACAACTTTACAAGAAGAAAACAAGCAACCCAATTAAAAAATGGGCAAAAGAGCTAAGTAGGCATTTCTCTAAGGAAGATATATAGATGGAAAATAAATTTTAGCACAATATTTGAGACTAATTTTTAGCATAGATACATTTTGAAGAACTTTTAAAGCTGAAGAAAATTTCGACAACTAACTAGATATGGCCAGTTGTCCTGATATCTATACAACTGATTTGTAGCTGGGCACGTGGTCAAGCAGAATAAAGACAATATGCCCTAATCTGTCTTGAGCAATACATGGCAAAATCACTGAGTTTAGGCCAGTGAGATGTGATCGGAAACAAAGTGTGCAGCTTTTAAATCACGTTCTGTCTCCTTCTCTCTGCTGGAAAGTGTTAAGCTCTCCTAGATAATGGAGGAAAGGGATACTGTCCTGAAGATGGAACAAAAAATAGGACCATCTGGGTCCCTGGCACTGAGAACTGCCACTTCAGCCTTGAAATGTTAAAATTAGATGTACAAGGCAAACTAACAAACTTCCAGTTTGTATAAGCTACTGTTGATTTGACTCTTTATTCTAGTAGCCAAAAATTCAGTTCTAATGTAGAATATAGGAGATGTTACTAGATAATATCGGTTTCTGATCAAGATAGGGACCTGAAAAAGTCTATTTAAGAGCTATAACTGTGAGTGTGTGTGTATTGTGCATGTGTGTATGTGTGCATGTGTGTTTGTAGAGAGGCAGTATATATGTATAGGAAAGTATAAAATAGGAGATTTTGAAGACAGTATTCCATGGTTTTGATAATTGATAAAGAATCTAAAGAACTAGGAAGAAAAATATGTCTTTAAATTTTACAAATGGGCTATTAGAAGAAAAGATAATGAATATGAAAACATCTGTAGGCTTGGATTAAGCCTATCTTCTTGGATTGGAAAAGCTGTTTCATTATCATTTTGGGAAATCTTTTGCTATTTTTTTTTAAAGCTAAACTCCTTACTTTATTCGTATTTTACAAGTTTTGCTCTGATATCTTATTTGTTGTTTTTGTTCCAGGATCCAATCAACTTCTACATTACATTTAGTTTTCATGTATCCTTATTGTATTAGTCCATTTCTGTTGCTTACAACAAAATGTGCAGAAGTGAGTATTTTATAGAGAAAACAAAGTTTATTGCTTACAGTTTCAGAGGCTGGGAAGTCCAAAGTTCAGGGAATACACCTGGTGAAGGCTTTCTTTGGCGGTGACTTCAGTGATGGCAGAGTATCACATTGCAAAAATGGTGGAGCAGATAGAGCAAACTTCTCGTTCACTCTCTTTTTAAAGCCCTCAGAACCACACCCCTGACCACCATTTTTAATCTATTCACTATGGTATGGTCCTACAATCTAATCACCTCTTCAAGGCCCCACCTTTAAACTACCATAATAGGATTTCCCACTCTCCTTACAATCACAGTGAGGGCCAAGATTCTAATACATAAAACACTGGGGGGACACAATTCAAGCTTCAGTGAGTGGGGGGGGGGGATATTTAATCCACTACACTTATGTTCCTTTGGTTTGTGACAGTTTCTTAGGCTTTTGGGGGCATTGATAGCCTTGTCAGTTTAGAGGAGTACTGGCCAGATATTTTTTAGAATATCCCTCAATTTGGGTTTGTCTGGTGTTTTTCTCATGTTTAGATGAGGATGGCAGATTTGGGGAATGAAGATCACAGAGATGAAGTATTAAGTGTGCATACTATGAACATGACTCATCATTAATGATGGTAACCTTGATCACCTGAATGAGACAATAGTTTCCAGGTTTATTCTCTGAAAAACTCCTCCCCTCCTCCTTTCCATACTGTGCTCTCTGGAAACAAGTCATTAAGTGCAGCCAGTATTCTAGGGACTTGAGTACTTAAGCTCCACCTCCTCAAGGGAGAAATACCTGCATAAATTATTCAGAATTCTTTTGTATGACAGATTTGTTTCTTCTCTCCCGTTTATTTGTTTATTCAATCACTTACTCGCATCAATATTGACTCATAAATATTTACTTTATATTTTTGCTTAAAATCTAACTTTACATTGTTTATATTGTTGCTCCAATTCTTCCAACTTTGAATATTTGGCGTTCTTTTACATTGACTGAGGTATCCCTTTGACATGCCCACATTTTTTGTGTTTTGAGTCCTTTCTTACTTTCTGACACTATGAGGTATTCTAGACTCATCTTATCTATTCCTACCCCAGACCCAGCATCAGCTATTCCCCAAAGAGTCTTACTTTCTTGTGTGGGAGAATGAATTAGAAACCAAGATCAATATACTAGGTGTCCTTACTGCCACTAAGTTATAACTACTTCTAGATACTGTCAGTGAAGAGAACTAGCAAATATACGTATGTAAATTAACCAACTTATCTATCCATATCTATCTATATTAAGCTAATCATGTGTGAATACCAATGTCTTCATTCTAATCCAATACTTCATGGTTGATTCCAGCCTTCCCCTTTTAGTTATCTGTAACCTTCCACTCCAATAATGAAATACCTGGCTCCCACTATCTTTCATGCATTTATTTATTTGTTCAATTCCAGCATACATTTACAACAGTTTCAAAATATTAATCCATAGTCCCATGAGAAACAACTTTACCAACTAGAGTACAGTGTTTAAATACAAACACTTTTAACTTTAGTCGCATAGTTGCCAGTCAAAACAGTTTTCCAGAGTTATTTAGATCAGCGCCTTTTTCCGCACCACTAAAGTAAGGTTATATGTGTACAACTGCAATACTGTTAGACACTTTGGTCATAGTCTGCATTTCTCTGCAGGATCTCCACAATCTGACTGATTATTCTGTATTAAGGTTAACCATGCAGACTAGTTCAACCACTCTAAAATATCCCCCGTGCTTCCTCTCATCAAACTGTATTTCCTCCATAAACTCTGGCAACCACTGATCTGTTTTCTGCCTTTTCCAGAATGTCATATGCGTGGAATTTAAGTCTGGCTTTTTTCACTTAACAAAATACATCTAAGACTTGCCATGTTGTTACATGAATGAATAGTTCATTGCTTTATCTTACTTAGTAGGATTCAACTGGATGGATGTATAACTGCTTATCCATTCACATATTGAAGGATATCTTAGTTGCTTCCAGCTTGGAGCAATTATGAGTAAAGATGTTATAAACATTCATATGCACATTTGTGGGTAGACAATTTTCAGATCACTTGGATAATTGATGGGTCATATGGTAAGTCTTTGTTTAAGTCTATAAGACACTGCAAAACTGATTTCCATTGTACCATTTTATATTCCCATGACCAGTAAGTGAGAGTTCCTCTTCCTCAAGCCTTCATCAGCATTTGGTATTGACAGGTTCTTTTTTGGATTTTCTCCATTTGAATAGTGTGCAATGGTGCCTCATCATTTTAATTTACACTTCTGTGATGACAAATGATGTCCTTGCATTTTCATAAGGCTTATTCTTGAGTTTTATGAGTTCCTTGTGTATTCTGAATATGTCAAATATATGATTTGCAAATGTTTTATCCCAGTTTATGGAATGAAATTTTATTATTTTATTTATTTTTATTGTGTATATTTAAGGTTTACAACATGATTTTTGATATATATATATACATAGTGAAATAGTTATTACAGTCAAACAAATTAACCTATCCATCACCTTCCATAGTTACCTTTTTTGTGCCAAGATCACCTAAAATCTACTCTTAGCCAAGTTTCAGTATATAATACAATATTATTAACTATTCTCTTCTTGCTGTACATTAGAACTCTAAACTTATTCATCCTACGTAACTACAAGTTTGTACCCTTTGACCTACTTTTACCCATTCCCTCCCCCTCCCTGCACATGAAAACCACTGTTCTACTCTCTTATTTCTACATATTTGACTTTTCTAGATTCCACATATAAGTGAGTCCATATGGTATTTTTCTTTCTGTGTCTGGCTTATTTCATTTAGCATAATGTTCTCCAGGTTCATTCATATGGTCAAAAATGGCAGGATTTCCTTCTTTTGTGAGGCTGAATAATATTCCACTGTATATAGCACAGCAATCGTCTGTCCATTGACACTTAGATTATTGGCTATTATGAACATATCTTGGCTCTTGTGAATAATTTTGCAATAATCATGGGAGCTCAGATATCTCTACAAGGTGCTAATTTCTTTTCTGTTGGGTATTTACCAAGTGGAAGGATTGCTGGATGATACGGTAGTTCTAGTTTTAATTTTTTGAGCAGCCTTCACACTGTTTTCCGTAATGGCTATTCCAATTTACATTCCCACCATAGTGTACAAGGGATGCCTTTTCTCTATACCCTCACCAGCAACTGCTGTCTCTTTTCTTTTTGTAATAGCCATCCTAATAGGTGTGAAGTGATATCTCATTGGGGTTTTGATTTGCATTTCTCTGATGGTTAATGATACAGAGTACATTTTTATATACCTATTCAACAATTTTATATCTTCTTTGGAGAACTATATATTCAGGTCCTTTGCTTATTTTTTTATTTTTTTGGGGGGGAGGTTTGCTTTTGAGTTATGCGAGTTCCTTGTATATTTAAAATATTAACTCCTTATCAGATATATGATTTGCAGGTATTTTATCATATTCTGTACATTGTCTCTTCACTCTATTATTTCCTTTCCTGTACAGAAATTTTTTAGTGTGATACAATCCCTTTTGTTTACTTTTGCTTTTTTGTTGTCTGTGTTTTTGGTTTGATGTCCAAAAAATCATTGCCAAGGCCATTGTCAAAGAGCTTATTCCCTATGTTTTCTTCTAGGAGTTTTATGGTTTCAGTCTTTAGTTTTAGGTCTTTAACCCATTTTAAGTTGACTTGTGTATGTGGTGTAAGATAGGGTTCCAATTTCATTCTTTTTCATATGAATATCTGGTTTTCCCAACACCACTTATTGAAGATACTATTCTTTTCATATTGAGACTTCTTGGTGATCTTGTCAAAAACTGGTTGACTGTACAAGCTTGGGTGTATTTCTGGGCTTTGTATTCCATTTCATTGGTTTATGTGTCTGTTTTTAAGCCAGTGCAATACTGTTTTGTGATATAATCTGAAATAAGGAATTGTGATGTCTCCAACTCTGTTTTTCTTTCTCAAGATTGTTTTGGCTGTTCAAGGTATTTTGTGGTTTAATACAAATTTTAGAATTGTTTTTCCTATTTCAGTAAAAAATGTCACTGAAATTTTGATAGGGATTGCATTGAATCTGTAGATCACTTTGGGTGATATGGATATTTTAACAGTATTAATACTTCCACTCCATGAACACAGTATATCTTTTCATTTATTTGTGTTTTCTTCAGTTTCATCAGTGTTTTATAGTTTTCAACGTAAAGGGAGGTCTTTCACTTCCTTGATTGAATTTATTTCTAAGTGTTTTATTCTTTTGGATGTTATTGTAGATGGAATTGTTTTCTTGATTTCTGTTTCAGGTAAATTGTTATTGATGTAAAGAAGTGCAACTGATTCTTGAATTTGATTACTGAATTTATTTATTAGTTCTAACAGGTATTTTTGTTTTTGTTTTTGTTTCTGTCATTAGGATTTCCTACATACAGTATCATGACATCTGCAAGGAAGGATAATTTTACTTCTTTCTTTCTGATTTGGATGCCTTTTTTTTCTTTTTCTTTTTTTTTTTTTTTTCTTGTCTGATTGTTCTTGCTAGTACTTCCAGTTGAATAAAAATGAATGTTGAATAGTAGTGATAATAGTGGGCATTCTTGCCTTGCACCAGGTCTTAGAGAAAAAGCTTTCATTTTTTCACCATGGATTATGATGCTAGCTGTAGGCTTTTCATAAGTGACCTTTATTATGTTGAAAAAATGTTCTTCTGTATCTATTTTGTTGAGATTTTTTATCATGAAAGTATGCTGAAATTTGTCAAATTATTTTTTGCATTTATTGAGATGATCATGTGGTTTATATTTTTCATTCTGTTAAGATTGTGTATCACCGAACTCCATACATCTAGGAACTAGAAAAAGAAGAAAGTAAACCCAAAGGCATCAGAAGAAAGGAAATAATGAATATCAGAACAGAAATAAATCAAATAGAAAATAGAAAAACTAAAGAAGAAAATCAAACTAACAGTTTAAAAAATAAATAAACAAAATCAACAAATCCTTAGCTAGATAGACTAGGAAAAGAGACTTAAAGTTACAATGGGTGCCTCAGAAATAAGAAGAATCATAAGAGATTATTATTAACAATTATATGCCAACAAGTTAGATACCTAGAAGAAATAGGTAAATTCCTGTAAACATATAACTTACCAGCACTAAATCAAGAAGAAATAGCCTGAACAAACCAATAACAAATAAAGAGACTAAACAGGCCAAAAACAAATGAAGAGATTAAAGTATTATTCAAAAAAACTCTCAACAAAGAAAAGCCTAGGACTGGACGGCTGAATTCTACGAAACATTCAAATGAGAATTTGTGCCTATTTTTTCTAAACTCTTCCAAAAAAACAGAAGTAAAGGGAATTCTTTCAAACATCATTTTATGAGGCTAACATCACCTGATACCAAAGCCAGACAAAGACACCACAAGAAAAGAAAACTTCAGGCCAGTCAATATCTCCGATGAATGTGGAAACAATAATCTTTGGTAAAATGATAGCAAACTGAATTCACCAACACGTCGAAAGGATTATACACCATGACCAAGTGAGATTTGTCCCTGGGATGCAAGGTTGATTCAACATATGCAAATCATTTTATTCTCTTAAATGTGTCATTCACAATGTGAAGTTTTAAATTGGGTAAAATTTATAATTTTTTAAATTTTATGCATTAAGCTTTTTGTGTCTTATCTAAATATTCATTGACAAGCCCAAGCTTGTGAAGATTTTTCTCTCTTTTCTTCTAGAAGTTTTATAGTTTTACATTTTATGTTAAGGTATATAACACATTTTGAGTTAATTTTGATGGATGCTGTAAGTTCTCTGTCCAGATTCACTTTTTGCATGAGAATGTTGTTCCCACATCATTTGTTGAGAATACTATTCTTGCTCCATTGATTTGCCTTTCTACTTTTGTCAGAGATTAATTGATGATATAGGTTTACTTCTAGGCTCTCTATTCTGTATCAATAAACTATTTATTATTTCACCAAAACCACACTCTCTTGATTATTACAATTGTAGATTAAGTCTTGAAGTTAAGCAGTATTAGTTTAATTTCGATTTTTTTTTCTTCAGTCTTGTGTTGGCTACTGTGTGCATTTTGCATTTCCACATAAACTTAAGAATAAGAAGTTTGCAAATATCCACAAAATAACTCACTGCAAGTTTGACTGAGATTGTGTTGAATCTAAAAATCAGATTGGGAAGAATTTACATCCTGACCATGTTTCTGATCCACGAACATAAAATATCTCCTCACTTATTAGATCCTTGATTTCTTCCATCAGTATCTTATAAACATCCACATATAGATTTTGTATGTATTTTGTTAGATTTATACCTATTTCTTATTTAGTTTGGTGCTGATGTAAATGGTATTTTCTTAATTTCAAATTCTATTTGTTTATTGCTAGTCTATAGGTAGACAATTGATTTTTGTCAATTTCTTCATAAGACTTGTTCAAGAATGCACATAGCAGCTTTTAAAATCATAGGTCTAAACTGGAAGCAGCTTATATAACTATCAACAGGAAAAATGACAAAATAAATTCTGGTATATTATCTAATGATAAAAAGAAAAAAACAGATCAATCTTTAAAAATATTATGCTGAGTGAAAGAAAATTTATACAATTTAGTTTATACTGTATGGTTTTACTTATATGGAGTCCAGAAAGAGGCTAAAAAAATCTTTTTTTTTAAATTTTATTTATTTATTTATTTATTTTTTTAATCATCAGGAGAGTAGTTGCCTCTGATTGGGGCATGAGAGAACTTTCTGGAGTGGTAGCAGTGTTCTGAATCTTGATAGGTGTTTGGGTAATGCTGGAGTACTTATTTCTCAAAACTTACAAGAAAGTAGAATTAGGGTTCTTCCCTCTTGAAAACAAAAGTAAAAACAAAAGAAACTCTAAATAATGATTTGTGGGCTGAGATTTTAGATAAGATAAAGTATACTGATGTCTCCTATATACATTGAAATGTACCAAATAAATGAGAAGAATTGATGGATGGATAAAATTATGTACAGATATACAAACATGTAATTAAACAAATATTTCAGCCTTTCTGTATGCTTAAAATTTTTCATAATAAAAGCTTGAAAAGAAATAATGAAAAAATACAGGAAAAAGCACATCTTCTTCCATGTCATTATTGACTTACAGTTTGGTGCAGTTTTCCACTAACTTGTCAACAGAATATTTCGATTTTTACTTTCACCCATAAAGTGTGAAATAGAAATATGATCTCATTCTGTAATTGTTTACAGAAAAAGGAGGCAATAAGAAAGTGGGTTTCAGACTTTATTATTTTTCAATATTCTATTTCATATTGTCAAGATAAAAATCTTGAACTAGATGATATTTAAAGAAATGCAACTTCAACTTTATAACATTTGATTATCTTGACACAAATTCTCAAAATAGATGAATATCTAGGAATTTATCCAAAAATAAATTCAGAATATGTCCATTCATGATATTGTGAAGTCCATGGAACACAAGCAATGGAATCTGTCATCTCTGCCAATAAGACTTTCAGCCGGGCATCTGTATCATATCATTTTAAATTAGTAGGCTTTACTTTTCAGAGCAGTTTTAGGTTTAAAAAAAAATCTAAGGGAAAGTGCAAAGAGCTCCCATTTACCTACTCTACCCCACAGACAGTTTCCCCTATTATTAAAATTACTACATTATTGCTGTATATTTGCTGTAATTGATGAGCCAACATTGATACAATATTAGGAACCAAAGTTCGTAGTTCACGTCAGGGCTCACTCTGTGTTGCAAAAATGCATCCACCATTACATAATCATACATAAGAGTTTCACCACCATAAAAGTCCCCTGTATTCTGCCAACTCATCCTTGCCCCTCTACTCGTAAAACTCTGGCAACCATTGATTGTTTAACTGTCTCCATAGTTGTGCGTTTTCCAAAATGTCTTATAGTTGGAATTATACAGTGTGTGGCCTTGTTAGACTGAATTCTTTCATTTATTGATATGCATTGGGTGGAGCCTTGATAGCCGTTTCCTTTTTATCACTGAATAGTATTCCATTGTATGAATGTACCAAATGTACCACAGTTTGTTTACCCACTAACCTTTTAAAGGACAACTTGATTGCTTCCCAGTTTTGGCAATTGTGACTAAAGCTGCTGTAAACATTTGTGTGCATATTTTGTGGACATAAGTTTACAACGCATTTTGGTAAAAACCAAGGAGCATGATTGCTGGATCATACGGTAAGAATATGTTTGTTTTTTTTAAAAAAGCCAAACTATTTTCCAAAGTGGCTGTACAACTTTGCATTTATACCAGCGATGAAATCAAATTCCTGTCACTACACATCCTTGCTAGCATTTGGTGCTGTCAGTGTTTTGGATTTCAGGTGTGTAGTGGTATCTAATTGTGCTTTTAACTTGCAGTTCCCTAATGACATATGATGTTGAGCATTTTATCATGTTTATTTGTCATCTGTGTATCTCTTTGGTGAAAAATCTGTACATATCTTTTGCCTGTTTATAATTTTGTTATTTTCTTATTGTTGAGTTTTACGAGCTTTTTGCATATTTTGGATACCAGTCCTTTGCCAGCTATGTATTTGCAAAAATTTTTCTCCCAGTCTGTGGCTGTCTTTCTATTCTCTTAACAGTGTATTTCCCACAGAAGAAAACACTTACATTTTAAAAATTCCAATGATGCCCAACTTATCAATTTTTTTTCATAAACTATGCTTTTCATGTTGTATCTAAAAATTCATGCCAAAACCAAGGATAAGTATATTTTCTACCATTATATTGTAGATATTTTTAAAGTTTTGCATTTTACATTTAGACCTATAATAAATTTTGAGTTAATTATTGTAAAAAGGGTAAAGTCTGTGTGTAGATATTTTTTTTATTTATTTATTCATTCATTCATTCATTAATTCATTCATTTTGCATGGGATGTACACTTGTTCCAACAACACTTTTTGAAATAAAAGTCTTTATTGAATTTCCTTTGTTCCTTTATTAAAGATCAGTTGATAATATTTTTATGAGTCCATGTATGGGCTCTTTCTTCTTTTCCATTGTTTTATTTGCCTCTTCTTTTGTCAACAACACATTGTCTTCATTACTGTAGCTTTATAGTAGTCTTGACACCAGGTTGCATCAGTCCTCAAACTATATTATGCTTCTTTAATATCACGTTGTTTATTCTGGGTCTTTTGCCTTTCCATATAAGCTTTAGAATTAGATTGTTGATGTCCGCAAAATAACTTCACTGGGACTTTTATTGAGATTGCATTGAATCCATAGATCAAGTTGGTAAGAACTGCCACCTTAATATTTAATTTTCCTATCCATGAACATGAAATACATAAACATTAATTTAGATCTTCTTTGATTTTTTTATCAGAGTTTTGTAGTTTTCCTCTTATAGATCTTCTACATATTTGTTAGGTTTATTCCTAAATATTTAATTTTTTAGGTGCTAATGCAAATGGTATTGTGTTTTTAACTTCAAATTTTACTTGTTCTTTGTTGGTATACAGGAAAGCAATTGATTTTTATATATTGACCTTGTATCCTGCCACCTTGCTATAATTTCTTATTTGCTCTTGGAAGGTTTTCATGCTGACTCTGGGTTTTTTTACATAAACAATCACATCATCTATGAACAAAGATATTTTTATTTCTTCCTTCCTAAGCTATATACATTTCATTTTCTTATATTAGTCCATTAATTAATGTAATCTAATCTAATAATATTAATATAATATAATTTAATATAATAATGATGCTGATTAAAAGTTATGAGAGGGGACATTCTGACTTGTACCTGATTTAGCATGAAAATGTCTAGTTTCTCACTATGAAGTACGATATTAACTGCAGTTTTTTTTGTAGATATTCTTTATTAAGAATGTTTTTCTCTATTCCTAGTTAACTGAAATTTTTTATAATGAAAGGGGGTTGAATTTTGTTTAATGTTTTTTCTGCATCTATTAATTTGATTATATGACTTTTCTTCTTTAGCTTGCCTGTATAATAAATTATAATGACTGATTTTCAATTGTTGAAGCAGGTTTCTATGCCTGAAATACATCTCATTTGGTCCTGGTTTATAAATATTTTTATACACTGTTAATTTCAATTTGCTGATATTTTGTTGAGTATTTTTGCATTTTTGCTCCTAAGAAATATTGTTCTAAAGATGAGACTGATTTCTGTCTTTTCCATATTGTAAAGAATAAGGAAAAGCTAAAATAGCCATGTCTTTAAGTTGTCATTCAAATTAAAAAGAATTTGTACATATTTTGAAAATTAACTGATCTCAGGTGATTTTTGAGTTAGTATACTAAGAAATTTTAAAATAATTGCCAGAAAGAAACAGATTCATTACAATGTTCTTAAAATCATAAACTAGTATCATTAAATGGTTTCCCAGGAAATTAATATGGATATAATGTGCCACTTGGTAAAGAGGGAGAATAGATTTCTGGTATTTCATAAAGAAAGATATGTGAAATTAGGTGTGAGATAACTGAAAACAAAACAAGACATTTACTATCTGATCTGGTATCAAAAGGAGGCAGAAGGCAATGGGATGGATTAATCAAAAAGATATAGGCATTGATAACTGGAAGAACACTCATAACTGATAAAAGGAACATGGAAGAGAAAATCATAATTATCATGAAATAATCTAATTAGAGTTATTCTAATCTTATTTCATCATTTAAAATATTTTATACTTTCCATCAACAAAAAGTAAAATAGTAGGCTAGCCAATGGACTAATTGGTTTTTATGGATTTGAAATTTCCCCTTTATTAAATACATGGGAAATGTTGATCAGGATTCATGTAATTAAGACATTAATTTCCAATATAATTTTACTTTTTATCTTTAATAATTATTTATCAAACTTTCTAAAGCACTTAGTTTGATTAATTGTGTACTCATTATAATCGTAAAATTATGTAAATCATATGTAATTGAAAAGATATGTAATGCTTCATGGTCTTCTTGTCAAAGGAAATAAACTTTAAAAGTTGCAACAAATTTATACATTAATATATAAATTTATACATATTTTTCTATATATGTATAAAATGATTCACAAAAGACATTCAATTGTAAAAAATATTAAATTGCATATGTAGTATTAGACATGTAGGGTTAAAATAATTATACTAACATTTTTTTAACTCAATATATTTTATTAGATAAAGAGATTCCATATAGACAAATTGATTAAAAATTATTTAAACTATTAGAATATAAGCCTTTAAAGGAAGAGGAATGAAACCAAAGTTTATGGGTAAAAGACAACTGTAAAATTCTGAATGTTAGTAAAAAGCTGTCATTTTTTTAAAAAGCTGAATGATGGTAGATATCAAGTCAATCTGGTATTTAAATTCCATTGGTTAATTTTTTAAAAGTGGTGGGGCTTCTGGTCAAGAGGGCAGAATAGACAGTCCCCAGCATCACTCTCTCCCACAAATCAACCAATTTACAACTATAAAAAAGCAACAACAGCCAAGCTGGGGCTGCTTGAGCTCAGGGGAACAGGAGGAGAGACCTACAGAGTGCATGAAGGTAGGAGAAGCCATGATGAGAGAAAGAAAAAACTGCTTTAACCATTTCGTGCTGCGGCCACTTAAGGCTGGAGCTGCTGAGCACACATAGCAGGAGCCAGAAAAAGTTGTAGCTATGCCCATCGGATGAAGTTGCTTGGAAGTGGCAGGGGAGAAGAGGACCTGGGTGGCCGCCAGGCCAGTAAGACCACTAATAGGGTTCCCATGGGCCCACATAGGAGTGACAAGCCACAACAACTGAAAAAAAGAAGCCACTCAGAGGCCAGTGAGTCATCACAAGAGAACAGCGCATGACCCATCCCATGGGAAATGTTTGCAGCACAGGTGGTGGGGGAGTCAGGCCCACTGAGGGGACACTACAGCACAGCAAGGACAGCTGACCTGCCCCCAATCATCATAGGACCACTCAGAGGAGACTGGTCAGGAACATAAAATTGGGTGGGGTGCAGTTTGATGAAAAGACTCAGGGCCAGATCAGAGTTTGTATACAACACAGGTGCACCAGGACTCTGGAGAGCTGGAAGTACCTATAAAGTCAACCATTAACACCCAAGCTGCACAAAAAGCCTTCCCTAGGGAATGACCACAAAGGAGCAATTTAGCTAAACCACACAGCTCAAGTACTGGTCGTTACAGGAAGTTCCCCCATTTTAGAACTAAGCAAAGGACAAAATTTAGTTCCAGCTCAGGCACACCACTAGCACCTTGGGGCCCATCTGGGGACCTGAGGCTTGGAGCCAGACACTGGCCCCCCCCCCACTACCAGGCACACTGCAAGTGCCTCAGGGCCTGCCTGGGGACTAGACCCCCCTCCCCCAACCAGGCACACTGCCAGCACCAAGGAGCATTCCAGAAACATCACCTCCATGTGGATGACCCACCACCACCACCACAATAACCACAGCTGCTGCAAAAGTGGCTAGATGCCACAACCACCATGCAGATGGTCCACCAGCCACTGGAGTGCATTGACAAAAGGAGAGTCACCAGCAGAGACCAAAGAAAAGAGGAGGATGTTTTTCTCCATGAAGCCCATTCCAGAGTGACAGAAGAAGCATCTGCTCTATGATACTATTGGGGGACCTGAACACACCTCTCAGCATTGGACAGATCATCTAGGTAACAAATCGACAGAACCATTACTCTTTCAGAAGTAGGGAAGAAATCTAGGGTAATTAGAGGGGAGAGGGGGAGGGAAGGGGGGCGCTGAGAGATTGGACAAGGGGCATAAAGAATAAGTACAATTTGTAACAATATATATGGTAGTAATATTGATTTGACCAACATATCTCAACATTGAACCCCCAAAATATCTATAATCAATCATGAGTCAATAAAAATTCAAAATAAAATAAAAATAAAAAATAAGAAGTGGTGGAACAGTTTAACTTTTAAATGTCAGCATTTACAATATGCTAAAAATTACATCCATGGAAACTATTTAAACTTGTAATAAAAAAAATTTAGGTGAAACTTAACAAATGTGTATGAAGGATAGATTTTCAAAATTCTTTTAAATGCAACATGAGCAAAAATGATTCAATACTTTGAATGATCTGTAAGCATATACATTTCTTTCCATTCAGGACTTTATCTATGCAATTCCATAGAAACTGCTGAGTTCCAGGGAAAGCAGTTTTACAACCTCCCTTAGGAAATTATCCCAACGTATTTAAAACCTGTCAGCAAATTATCTCCGGTATCTAATGACTCATGTTAAAATTTAAATCAAATTCTTCTTCTTTCTCCATTAAAGATATATAACTGCTATTAAATTTTTTCTATTAACTCAACATACACATACAAAATTTATTTCTTGTGCTCACTTCTTCAACTCTTTAATTTATTTATCTAGCTAAATCAAACTCTTCAAAGATCACTGAGAAATCTGTGTAGCAAAATTAAAATTCCATTACTTTCCACTTGAAAGCAGGGAATAGGATTTTGAGCTTTTATAATGCCAGATAAAGCTTACATGAGGTTTTAAAACCAGATTACTTTTGTAGGTGAAATCCTGAGCCTCTTTGAACTAGAGCTTACTATGCTGTCCACCCACATAAATGTGTATTTATTTCACAAAGGAAGATCATGGATTTATTAATTAAAATGGTTTATAAAGTCCATGTTAACAGTCAATTTATCAAAGAAGGAAAAGCATTTTCTGGGAATACAGAATAAGATATTTGAACACAAAGCACCGGGACCTTGTAAGACACTAGCAAAATGAAGTGAGGTATCTTAATTTGCAGAGATCAAACACTAACTGAAAAATTAAAGAACTGATAGATCAGAAACAAAAGACAAGTTAAACAACTTCTAAAAATAATATATTAATGAACCTAAGAGTTGAAATAATGGTATTAAGTAATATTTTTAAATCAATATATTTTGGTACAAGGAGATTCAAATCACATAAAGAGATTCAAAGATTCTGGAATAGTTTAGAAGCATTATAGCACCACCCCCCCCACACACACCTCCCTCCCTTACTATAAAGGCTTTACTATAAAGACTTTATCCTCCAAAATACTTGCTTAGGAAGGAAAAATTATTAAATATGTGGAATGATTTTGTAACATGTAAGATTAAAAATTAGTTTCACTTGACCTGGATTCCTTAATATGATCAACAACTAGGTCAAAAGCATTTTTATTAACTTCCATAATTATCTGATAATATTGTAGGAGAGCCACCCTGATACAAAGCAAAGAAATACTCTATAAAGGATAAAATTAGCTGTTGGTCAGTTTTTCTGCAAGTACCATGCTGTTTTGAGTACAGAGCTTTGTAATACAATTTGAAATTGGGTAGTGTTATACTTCTGGCTTTATTTTATTATTATTATTATTATTTTTTTTTTTTTTTTTTTTTTTTTTTTTTGCTCAGGATTGCTTTGGCTACCTGGGGTCTTTTGTTGTTACATATGAATGTTAGGATTGCTCTTCCTAGTTCTGTGAAGAATGTTATTGGTATTTTGGTGGTGATTGCATTGAATCTGTAGATTGTTTTGGTCAAAATGGACATTTTCATGATGTTGATTCTTCCCATCTAAGAGCATGGTATGTCTTTACACCTTGTTGTGTCCTCTTTACTTTCTTTCAGTAGTGTTTTGTAATTCTCATTCTAGAGATCTTTCACCTCTTTGGTTAAATTGATTCCTAGATATTTTATTTTTTTGGGGGGGTGACTATTGTAAACGGGCTTGCTTTCTTGATTTCTTTCTCAGCTGGTTTGTTACTCTCAGATCAATGGAACATAATGGAAAACCCAGGAGTCAGCCTACATACTTACAGCCAACTGATCTTTGACAAAGGCAACAAGAACGTACATAAGGGAAAAAATTGCCTCTTCAATAAATGGTGCTGGGATAATTGGACATCCAAATGCAGAAGAATGAAACTGAACTTGTACCGCTCACCATATATCTCTCACAATATCAACTGAGAATGGACTAAAGACTTAAGTTTAAGACCCAAAACCATAAAATTAATAAAGGAAAAGATAGGGGAAACAGTTCAGGAAGTAGAACTGGGCAAAGACTTTATGAATAAGACCCCAAAAGCACAAGCAACAGAAGAAAAAATAAACAAATGGGATTATACCAAACTAAAAAGCTTCTGCACAGCAAAGGAAACAAACAACAGAGCAGAAAGACAATCTACAGAACGGAAGAAAATATCTGCAAACTATGCATCCAACGAGGGATTAATATCCATAATATATAAAAAACTTAAACAACCATAGAGTAAAAAAAAATAAATAATCAAATTAAAAAATAGGAAAAGATGGTGAATACACATTTTTCAAAGGGAGACATACAAATGGCCAAAGGTACATGAAAAAAATGCTCAGCATCACTAATCATCAGAGAAATGCAAATCAAAACCACATTGAGATATCATCTCACCCCAGTTAGACTGGCCATTATTAAAAAGACCAATAATAAAAAATGCTGGGAAGGAAGTGGGGAAAGGAGAACTCTTCTACACTGTTGGTTGGACTGTAATTTAGCACAGCCATTATGGAAAACAGTATGGAGTTTCCTCAAACAACTATAGATAGAACTATCATATGATTCAGCAATCCCACTACTGTGTATATATCCAAAGTAATGGAAGCCATCGTGTTGAAGGGATATGTGCACTCCCATGTTCATTTCAGCTCTAATTACAATAGCCAAAATATGGAACCAACTGACGTGTCCATTGATGGATGACTGGATAAGGAAAATGTGGTAAATATACACAATGAAATAATATTCAGCTATAAAAAAGAAGGAAATTATGCCATGTGCAGCAACATGGATGAGTCTGGACAAAATAATGTTAAGTACAATAAGCCAGACGAGGAAAGAGAAATACCACACGTTCTCACTCATAACTGGGTGCTAAGAAAGAACGGACGGAAGGAAGGAAGGAAGGAAGGAAGGAAGGGAAAGAAAGAAAAAGAAAGAAAGAAAGATAGAAAGAAAGATAGAAAGAAAGAAAGAAAGAAAGAAAGAAAGAAAGAAAGAAAGAAAGAAAGAAAGAAAGAAAGAAAGAAAGAAAGAAAGAAAGAAAGAGAAAGAAAGAAAAGTCCACAACAATACACTGAACTTTCAGAAGAAGAGGAAAATCCAAAGGATACTAGGGATGACGGGCAGAGAGGGATGGAGCCTAGGGAGTGGTAGGTGGGTAAAGGGCATAAAGAAAAATTATGATTTGTAATAATGAATATGCTAATAATAAAAAATAAAAAATAAATATGCATTGAAGAGCTAAAAAAATGAGTTGTTGGTCAAATTGAACTGTTGGTAAACAGCAATTAGCATGTTTTGCTATCAAAACATATTTAAAGTGAGCTCAATTCTTATATATTATCTCGTGTCTACCTACTATTGCTGTACAACAAATAACCTAAAAAGTGTCTTGAAACAAAAGTAGTTATTTTATTATTATTTCTCATGGTTATGATGCTTGACTGTGCTCAGCTAGGTAGCTCTTGAATTAGGGTTTTTCATGCAGATACAGTAGATGGTGGCTGAGGCTGGTGTCACTACCGAGGCTTCCTCCCCCGTGTCTGGTGGTTGATACTGTCAGTTGGCACCTCTTCTGTGGGTGTTCTCCCACTAGAACACTTCTATGCAGCCACTTCATGTGGCAGCTTGACTTCCTTGTAGAATGGTCGTTGTGCTCTGAGACAACCACAAAGAAACTGAATAATGTCTCTCCTTCCATAGTCACAAATCTACCCAGACTCAAGGAGAAAGAAAAAAATCCCCACATCTTGAGGGGTGGAGTGTGAAGGAATTTGGGGGCCATGTAGTAAGTCAACAAACTATTCACATTCCTCTCATATAGAACATTTGGCAATCCAGATGAGTTTAAAACTTACTTGTCATCTTACACGATGCAGAATCAGTTCACATATTTATCTTTCTTTCCAAGTATTTTTACATTATGAGAAAGGAAAGGCTTTTAGCCAATGAAATTGCTATATAATACCAACAGACAGAACCATCCCATAAAACAAAAAAATAGTTTTCAATTTTGAATCCCTTTCTAAGGCCCATCTAAGTTTCATCCTATCATTGTCATCAAACACAGCTTGAGGTCCAAGATCTTGTCATCTAAATCAAATCCAAGTTGAAATTATGCTGTTGGTTTGGATGTGTTAGGAGAGCTACTTTGGTAAAGTCCTCTTAACTAAGTTCTGTGAGCTGAAAAAATGAGTTATCTGTCCTACACAAACCCCATATGTGGTACTGTCAATGCATTATAGCAATAGACACTGCTGTTCAAAAACGGGAAACTGGAATATATGTAGGAGTCATTGGTGTGCAGCAATTCTGAAACTTAACTGGGCACATGTTGCCAGGTGTTCTTGTAAGGCCTGGTACTGCTCCCTAGAAATGATTCTCCATGGCTTTGGGCTCCATTTATGGTTGCTGTAGCTTTATAGTATATTTTGAAGTCATGTAGTGTAATGCCTCCAACTTTGTTCTTTTTGTTTAAGATTACTTTGACTATGTGTGGTCTTTCATGGTTCCATACAAATTTTTAAGAGCTTTTTTTTTCTATTTCTGTGAAGAATGTCCATGGTATTTTTGATACGAATTGCACTGAATCTGTAGACTGCTTTGGGTAATATGGACATTTTGATGATATTAATTCTTCCAACCCATGAATGGGGGATATCTTTCCATTTATTTAGGCTGTCTTCAATTTCTTTTACCAGCCCGCAGCTAATATCATGTTGAACAGACAAAAATTGAAGTCTTTTCCTCTAAGCTCTGGAACAAGACAAGTATGCCCACTTTCTCAACTCCTGTTCAATATAGTATTGGCTCAATTTCTGAGCTCTTAATTTAACCTTCTGAGTTATCCATTCTTTTCCATAAGAAGGTGAAGATTGCAAGTGAATAGTTTTCTCAGCCAAAATAGTTTCCTGTCCAAAAATGTCGGAATTTTACTCTTTCCTTTTTAGTCCAAACTGGCAATACTTCCAGGAGAAATAATATCTTAAAAACTGTGTGGGTTTTCTATAAATCTTACAGGAGTTTACTCCTTTAGGCAAAATGTACAACTATAAATGGCTACCACATAAGCCCTTCTTTACTTGGGGTCCCACTGAAACTGTCATAGCCCAACACTTTTGAGATTCTTAGAAACCCCGTTGTTAATGAAGAGTATTTATTTGCAAGATATGCTCTCAAGAAACTTAGAAAGCTTTTTATCTTCTACAATTTTGGATTAGGCACCACCTCATATTTCTTTGAGGTCTTCACAAAGAACCAAATAGTCCTACCCTGGATGTGATCTTAGCATGGAATCCTTTTGATTTTTTTTTTTTTTAACTTGGAGCATTTTTACCATCTGGAAAGGAAAGATGAACAGTTTTCCCTCTTTCAAGTACACAAATTGGTTCAGTTACTATTGCGGCATAACAAATCACCTCCAAAAAGTAGTGACATAAAGGAACAGCAACCATTGTATTGCAATCTTTAGTGTTCCTAAGTGTGAACTGGGCTCAACTAGGTGATCCTCACGCAGGGTCTCACATGCTTTTATGGTTAGGTGGAAGCTGGGACTGGCTGCTTCTTTCACTTACCTGGCAGTTGATGCAGAGTGTCATCAGTAGCCTCATCTGATTGAAATAATTTAAAGTAATATCGCAAAATAAAATCATGTTGTCCTATAACATGCTTGTTAAAGGAAAGCTCTTGTACAGTGAAAGAAATTTATTCTGTCTTTGGATTCTTGCTGCCAGGATTTTCCCCTGTCTAGAATAAAAAATTATAAAATGAGTCAGCTTTCACTAAAGGACTATAGTTCCAATGTGTTTGAATAGCCTTCTGCTCTTCCATTTGCTCATGTTACATATCTCATAGTGATTTTCACAATAACATCCCACATAAACCCACGAGTTAGTCATAAGGTGGGCCCATAATAAATCTGGAAGGCAGATGGCAAGCATTGCTCTTCTGACTTTAGTCACTTTAGTTTTTGCTTTGTCTCTTCTTAAAGTTTGAGTTTATACTTCTCCTTCTAATGTTAACTAAGTATTAGATTTTTTAACATTTTAATTTTAGCTTCCTAGAGCCAGGCTTAGGACTTATAAAAACTTTAAGCATATAATGTCTTAGATTGTAGGCTAAGACTTGGATCATAGGTACCTTATAAGTAATAGCCTAACAGCTACTGTTCATATCATGAGAGCTGGATAAAATGAAGAGAAGTATGTATCTTAAAAAATCACCAGGTGATGTTGCCAGGTGCCTACATGCTAATTTGAGGTTTTTAAATTTTAATGAAAGTTTAAAAATTGTTGTACTATGTATAGTCTGAGATCCATCTGGTGACTTTATGTCACAGCAAGGCAAAGTATAGCCAGGATCTAGATTATAAGGCTAAAGAAACCAGGCAGGTATCTTAAGTCAAAGGAAGGATAATGACATCCAGAAATTTCAGAAGTATCTGGAAGTTTTTAAAAGTTCTGTCATACAGTTACAAAGTTAGAGAAGAATTGAAGGTCTCAAGTACCAAGATAGAAATAAATCTACAAATACA
Organism: Cynocephalus volans; assembly: GCF_027409185.1. Lineage (NCBI taxonomy): Eukaryota > Metazoa > Chordata > Mammalia > Dermoptera > Cynocephalidae > Cynocephalus > Cynocephalus volans. The sequence continues at coordinate 141,874,604 of NC_084468.1, read as the reverse complement.
AAACAGAGAGTAGATATTGGCACTTATAAGCAAAAACAACAAAATAAACATGGTGCCTTTTAATATTTCCCTATGGGCTTATAAACAGAGACAGAGTACTAAGAGATAATAGTAAATTCTCTGACACCTTAGGAATTTCCAACTTATTCAAGATAGATGGTCCATCACTAATTTCTTAAAAACTATGGCATTACTCTTAGTCAGCTATCATTGCAATAACACTGCATGAGAAAAGACCCTAGCACTCAGTGGTTTAAAACAGTGCAACACTTGTGTCATGGATGTACTGGGGTGGCTATGTGTCAATCTATGATGGCTGCATACTGCACATTGCAGACCTAAGAGTCTGTGTCTGTTCTACATGTCTCTCTTCCTCCCTGGACCTGTGGGCTAGCTAAGGCATGCTCTTCTCCGAGTGATTGTAGAGGCACAAGAGGAAGTCGTAATCATGACATATTTAAAGTCCCCTACTCATTTCCCATCCACTAGTATAACATTGACCAAAGCAAGTCATATGGCAAAATTCTAATTTGAAGTGTAGAGAAATATAATCCACTGTTTGTGGGAGAACTGCAAATTCACATAGCAAAGAAAGTGGATATAAGGAAGAGCAAAAAATTGAGGCTAATAATTTGATCTACTACACTGGTTTCATCTTAGAAATAAACACTTTTTTCAAGGGAGAGTACTCTTTAAGTCCTTTTTGGATTTCACCAACCCAAGATGGATCCAAGATTATGACAAGACCTCTAGGATCATTGAAAGGCAGAAGATTAATTTCACAGAAGACCTGTATCCAGATCCTGTTTTACGAGGAAAAGCATTCACAGAGTTTTGACAAATATTATTCTTACAAACGATGTCTTGATTTACAGAATAGCTATTAGTGTTACGAGTATTTCCAAAGTTGACAGAGTTTGGATGCATTGTCCTCCCCGAACTCATGTGGAAATCTAATCCCCACTGTGGAAGCTGTTTGAGTCATGGAGGCGGATCCCTCATGAATGCATTAATGCTCTCCCTGGGGGAGGGGGGCAGTAATGAGTGAGTTCTCGCTCTATTAGTTCCCACCAGAACCGGTTGTTTAAAAGACCCTGGCACCTCCTCTCTCTCTCTCTCTCTTGCTTCCTCTCAGCATGTGATCTGCTTGTACCCACCGGCTGCCTGACACTTTCCACGGCAGGAAGCCACCTTAGGCCCATGCCAGACGCAGCTGTCCCAGAATCATAAGCCAAATAAACCTCTGTTCTTTATAAATTACCCAGTCTCGGGTATTCTGTTGTAGCAACACAAAAATGGACTAAAACAAAAGTGTTCAAGTGCTCATTTATTCATCTACCAAATCACAATACACATATACAGTAATACTACCAAAATATGCACAAATTTATTCACTAATTAAAATTATACATTCCCAAGTCACCTTCTTTTTTAGTTTATTATTATTATTTTTTATTTTAACATTTATTGGTACATGATTGTGCAGTATACAGTATGTTGTCTCAATACATGCATATTCTGCACAATGCCAAGTCACTTCTTTGCCTTTTTCATCCACAGGTAGCACCACTCTTTAATTACATTGTTTCCTTAGTGAAAAACAAACTATCAATAAAAAGTAAATCTAGTTGAAACGCCTGACATGCAAAAGGCACTAAAACTATTAAAGGGGCATGCATGCCTAGTAGATGTAGTGCAAATAGGTGCCAGTTATATTGAGCTAGAAACTTTATAAAATTCTTTAAAAATTCAAATCTGTGTTACTTATTTTTTCTAACTTTAGGATACATAGTCATCTTCTGTCAGTGCCACCATACCAAGGAAAACAGCTCTTTAATAGTCCATGTTCTCATTGCCAAGGCAAATTAAAGCCAATATTTTTTTAGCCAAGTATATAAGATGCCAATTATTTTCAATGCTATCAAACTACTATTTAATTATTACTTCATTTTTTAAATATAATGCTCAGTCTGCTGTGCATATAAGAACTTTCAAAATAAGAATCTCAGTAGGTTTAAATTATTTTAAACAGAGAGATAAAATTCTGCAAGAGCCAATGACTGATTCTTTAATCACTCTGCTAGACCACAGACATCATTTGATTATCCTGCAAAATACCTTCTTACAGTGTTGCTGATCTGTGACTATCATTACTAATAGCATTTCCCCAGGATAAAGCAAATCCTCTTCCCTCATTGACAGCATTCTACAGATAGAAAAATCTTGTCAAATGCACTTTGCTAAAATTAAAAAGAGAATGAGAGACTGCACAGAGCAGGTGGTGTCTACTCAAGGAGAGAATTCTATTTTTATGCTTCTAATATACATTTCTCCTTTCCTAAATGTGACATTGTAGTTGCAGTAGAAGATGAAGTAAATCCTACGAGGGAATAAAAAGTATTTTATGTCAAACCAGGCCTACCAGGTCCCACATAGCATGCCTTCAATTTACAATAAATATTCCCCAGTTTACAAGGTTGTCTATTTGCATCTGACTTTGAGTCACTGGTTTGATAGTTTATAAATCCATGATTTTTTGTGTTTTCATGGTATTTTAGGTTTTGTTTTTACTCTAGTATTCACAAAGATCTGGGCCTTTGTTTAGTATCTTTAAGTACTGGAATTAGGATAGAATAGGCTTTCCCTTTGGTAGTAATCAACCTCATATCTCAGAGCTTGTGCAACCCAAGTTTATTCCTCATTCAACAAAGCCCAAGAAAGCTGCCCTCAAGCAGCAGGAATACAGCCTGCTTCAATGTTGTGGCTCTGCCAACTCAAGAGAAGAACTCTACCAAGAAACCTGCCGCAAAGTAAGAGAAAGACTGAATAATTGAGAGTTTCTATTGCTTCAGGCCAGAAGTCACAAATGACCTTTATGCTCACAACAAATCCATCAAAAATAGTCATATGATCTGCCTAACAAGCTAGAAAGTGTGATTTTTCATGAAACCAAGCAGAAGCAATACGAAGCAGGATCTGGAGAATACTTTGTTTTGTCACAATATTTAAAATATTCATGACATAAACTCCAGTGTAGTAGTAAAAATAAGAGTCAGGATGCTAGGTTTTAGTGGGTAGCTGGACTTTATTTCAATTTCCTAGCATGCGAAATCAAGACATCCCATGTTAAAGTAAGTGATCTTTGGCTTTTCTACAATTTTATAATTTTCTACTCCCAAAGAAGAAGCTCTCCTATTTTATCTTGTGTGGTAATCACTGGCCTTTAGAGATTGACTAGTGCTATATATTAGAGCAAGATCAGCAGCATCTGAGGAATGACTATATTGTCCTCGGTTAGCAATACAATGGCGATGGTAAGAAGATTATCCAGTCAATTATCTCCCCACATGAGTTGCATAAGAGAGGGAGCATAGTCTCATGACCAGAGCATTAGAGAAAGCTCATCTTTCAACATTTATGCTTTTGAAAGAGTGACAGAGTAAGCCGAAAATTTCTGACTGAAATCACCCCACCTGAGCATATTTAGGACATTTTCTCGTCTGTCTTCTAACTTCCTTCAGGTCTATGTGGAAGCCTGGAGGATGTATAATAGAGAAATTATGAGGCAGTGGGAAGACTATTGTGGAGCCATAGCTAGTGTCTGAAATTCTGTCAACATCACCAATTGGAGCACTCTTATGCTGTTAGTGATGCCAATTGTCTAGCTACATGACCACGCTAGTTGTCGGGCTCTTATACCTTCCAGTAATCCTGTACTGACTGAGCCAATTGCTGAGTTAGGGCTGGGTATGGAGCTCACAGACCCCTCAAGCCCATTCACAGACTGGGTCATAAACACTTCACATGCCAGGCTGGGTCACTAGACCCCTCACACACAAGTCTACGAGCTAGGTAACTGGCCAAAAGGTCCTTGGAGCCATAGGTTGGAAAGCATGGCTGTGCAGGGCGGATGCCCGAGGCAGACACCTGCCCGCCTGCTTCACTAAAACTCCTCTCTCTCTCTCTCTTTCTCACTCTTTAAAGAACACAAGAATAGCAACAAAACCAAAAAGATATACTGGCATGCATGCACACCAACTCCACACTCCACAAACACACACACATACACACACACACACACACAACTTGCTTACAATGGATGTGCTGAACCACACCCAACCAGACCCAAGGCAAGGGCCCTGACAAAACTATTCTATTTTCCCAACAACTATGGAGTTTGATATAAGGCAAGTCTTCATTTTAATCATAGTGTTCCACTTTCCACTTTGATAATCTGTTTTTTCCTATACAATATTAAGACTGATGTGGTTAAAAATTATAAATTCACTGAATGCATAAATAGGGAGTAAACTTAATATTGCAATATAGGAATTAGAGTAGCAAGTTTCTGCCCAAATGAAGGAAATTGTAATTTAACTCACATTCCCATCAGAAATTTACTTTTTAACCCAAAGGAGGCTGAAATACTCCCTTTGGCACTTACCAGCAGAATGCAAAAACAGATAGAAAAAACTAAGGTTATTCAAGTATGTTACAATAGCAGGAGAGCAACATATTACCAGTTAAAATACAAATGAGGCAACCGGTATCTAGGAGAGCACATCAAAGGAAGAAAATTCTCTATAATCAATTGACAGAGATCACTTAACGAGACTATAGATAAACACGTAAGTGAGAGGAAGAGGACCTTAAATGGGAAAATAAAATCAATTTCATCACAGAAAGATCTTGAATAGTGTTCACTAGTTACTAGTAAAAAGGAACTGAATGTTGATGCACAGTCCATTGTATAGTTCACTAGATTGATAGCTACTGAGGGCAACTAAATATAATGCTTACAATTATCAAAGAAGGAATAGATTCAGTATATCTCAAGAAATGCCTTTTTTTACTTATTCAAGCTCATAAGATCCAAATTTAAAGAACTCAATCAGGTACTGTTATAATCAGATACCTTACCTTAAGATTTAGTAAATAATGTTAGCCAATAATAACAGAAAAAAGAAAAAAAAACCAAAAAAAAAAAAGAAAGAAAGAAAGAAAACAAAATGAAAGAATGGGAAAATCAGATGCACAACAACCTTTACAGACTACCATCTTAGCAAGGCTATTTTCTCATATGTTTATTATAGGTTACTTTCTCCTGTATTACCTGTGACTTTTAACCTGTAGCCAACTGTACTTTCACATCTCCTTTTTGATTTTGCCTCATATCATTTGACTAAATTTTGGAGTGGCACCCAAGCTCAGGCCTTAGATCTCTTCTTTTTTTTTTTTTTATTTCCTCATTTTCAATCTATACTCTTTCCTGTTTCATGGTTTTATAAGAAATCTATATGGCAGCTCTTGAACTTATATCTGCTTTCTATAACTTGTCTCTTAATTCTGGACTCAAATATCTAATGGTTTATAAGATAACTACTTCAATAACTAAAAGCAAATCAAATTTAATGCGTTTAAAATTGCAATTCCAATTCCCATCCCATCTTCAAATTTTTCTCCCCAGCCTCTACTCCCCAGCACATGGCAACACAATTCTAGTTGGTAATGCAAAACAAACCTTAGAATTATACTGGATTGCTCTCTTTTTTCTTTTTTTTTTTTTGACAGTCTGTTGGGAAAATAGAATAGCTTGGTCAGGGCCCTCGCCTGGGGTCCAGTTGGGTGTGGTTCAGCATCCTTTGTAAGCAAATTGTGTGTGCGCGTGTGGAGTTAGTGCGTATGTGCGCCAATGTGTCTTTTTAGTTTTGTTGCTCTTCTTTCGTTCTTTGGTGGGGTGGGGGGAGAGAGAGAGAGAGAGTTTGGTGAAGCAGGTGGGCGAGCTTCAGCCTCTGGCATCCGCCCGGCGCAGCCAAGCTTTCCAACCTACAGCTCCAAGGACCTTTTGAGCAGTTACCTAGCTCATAGACCTGCGTGAAGGGGTCTGGTGACCCAGCCTGGCGTGTAAGAAGTCTGGTGATGCAGCCTGGCATGTACATGGTCTGGGGACCCAGCCTGGCGTGTGAAGGGTTGTGACCCAGTCTATGAATGTGCTTGAGGGGTCTGTGGGTTCCAGATCCAGCCTTAGCTCGACAATCAGCCCAGTCAGTGCAGGATTACCAGCAGGTAAAAGAGCACCACAACTGGCATAGTCGTGGTCGCCTAGCTTTACAACTGGCGTCACGAACAGGATTAAGAGCTAAACAACTGGCACAGTGAGCAGGATATGTGCAGTTGGCCTTAGCCGTAGCTTAGCAGTAGCCTAGCAAGACACAGTCCACATCAAATTCAATTTCAGCTTTCAAAACAGATTCAGAATCTGACTCCTTCTCGTGATCACTGATGCTATTACATAGCTAGTCTAAGCAAATCACATACATACATACCTACATACATGATTGAAATTGCTCCCTAACTTACACACCCAACACCATGCCTGGTATATAGTTAGTACGTTTTTCTTACCCTATTGTCCATAATGCCTTCTATGTTATTCCTATGTTTTTCATTGACTCTGTCTTTGGATCCTTAGTTTTTTGGAGACTTTCACATTCATATTCATAGACCATGGGTCTTTTTAATTAGAACCAAGGCAGTATGGTAGCTTTAAACATCTCTGATTTCACAGTAACACACCAATACTAAAAGAACCATGTGGACAATGCTAAAATTATGTTTTGGGCATCTGCCTCACTATAGATTATATTGTATTTGCTTCCTGACAAAAAGGTAATGTTAAAAAACATCCAACTGTGTTTTTGATAGATTATGAAAAAACCCGCTGCTAAATCGTATACAAACAAATTGTGCTCATCAAGCACTAACAGTACCATCTGTAAAATGAAAATTATTTTTTAAACCTACGTAAAAATTATTGAAACCAACAGTAAAATTTATTACTTGTCACTTTAAATACTTGGAAAATTTGGCAAGCCAACATTTCTGATATGCCCCAAATCTTTTCCTGTCAGGAAAAAAATTTTGTCTCTCTAAAATTATCAAAAATTTTCATGTTTGTCTCAGGGAAAAAAATATTTTGTCAGTACAGCTTATCTATAATGTAAAAGATTGCATTTCAATTCAACTAATGTGAACATTGTAGAACTCAACAACATTAACATTTGAGTTAAAGAGGTAATCCTCAGTTAGTCTAAGTGGATTGGTGATCTTACACTGATGAAGATGAGGAAGCAAATTTTCATTTGTAGAGGTAACAGAAAGCACAATTCTGTACATAAAAGTACAGAAGCTAGAGCAATTGACAAATGAATATAACAGTGATAATTCACTATGTATTAAACAATAACTCTATAGAAGGCTTTAATTTTTGTCACATTAGTATGTCATATAATTCTTACAATAGGATTTGAGCATACATCTATTTAATTCCATAGCCTGTATTCTTAACAACTTTGCTATATTCACTCTAAAAATAATGGTAATAATATAATTTGTGACCACCTATTTCATAACAAGCTTTTTCTCATATATCATCTTCTTTAACCCTCCACTGACTCTGTGAGATATTTAACCATATTGAAGATACAGAAATTGAGGCCTAGGGAAAGTGAGAACAGTCCCATGGGTTCTCTTCTTATTCAACCAACTACAGATTGAAAATATTTTGAGGTAAAAACAATAAAATATAACAATGAAACAATAAAAAACAATACAAATAAACAGTACAGTATAACAACTATTTACCTAGCATTTACATTTTATTAAGTATAGTCAATAATCTACCAATGATTTAAATTATACAGTAGGATGTGAATAAGTTATATGCAAATACCATGCCATTTTATATAAGGGACTTTAGCATCGGCAAATTTTGTTATCCATGGGAGGTCCTGGAACCAATCCCCTGTGGATAGCAAAGGACAATTCTATTCCAGTTTCACAATGTAAATAGTAAAGCAGTCTAACTCCAAAAGCCATGCTTGGATTCTATCATACTGAAGTTTCAAAAAGAGAAGGTATTTGAAATAGTAATCTTCAAATTCTGGAGTGAAAAACTAGGGTCTGTTTTAGCAATCTACAATATAATGTATTCTTGTCTCTTAAAAAATAGAATAAGAAAATATTGATAGTGATCTTTATTTGAAACAGAAAGGCCTTTGCCACAAAAGTGTTCCTGGGGAAGGAACCACAGAAACAGAAATTCTCTCTCACAAATCACTTACTACACCTATAGGTAAGTATGCCATGAAGAAGTTAATTGGTACCGGATATCAGTAAACATCCAATCGGAAAATAGAAAACAAAGTACTTCAAACAGAGGGGATATGTAATTAAGGTTTTGTTACATAAGTGTTAGAAAGGCTGAACAGGTAAAAAGGGGGAATCTGAAGTATGCTGGCTGTCCTCAAGACTACAGTAAGTCTCAGTGATTCACTAGAACAGCTCATAAGGCTCAGAAAAGCTTTTATTCTCATGATTGTAGTCTGTTACAATAAAAGGATAGCTCAGTTGGTTAGAGCACAGTGTTGGTCAAGTGCTCAGATCCCCACACCAGCCAGAAGCCAAAACATAAAATAAAATAAAATAAAATAAAATAAAATAAAATAAAATAAAAATAACATAAATAAAACAAAATAAAATAGGGCTGGACCGTGGCTCACTTGGGAGAATGTGGTGCTGATAACGACAAGGCCACAGGTTCAGATCCCTATATAGGGATGGCTGGTTAGCTCACTTGGGAGAGCGTGGTGATAACACGAAGTCAAGGGTTAAGATCCCCTTACTGGTCATCTTTAAAAAATAAATAAATAAAATAAAATAAGATAAAATAGTAAAAGGATTTAGATTAAAATCAGCAAGGGGCAAAGACACATTATGTGAAGTCAAGGAGAAACCAGACACGAGTTTCCAGGTCTCCTCTCCCAGCAGAGTGACCCAAACACACTTACTTCTCCCAGCAATGACGTGTGACAACATGTGCAAAGTGTTGTCAACCAGGTTAGCTCATGCAAGCCTTGGTGTCCAAGGTTTTTTATGGGAGTCAGTCATGCAGGCATGAACTTACTGACCTCGGCTACTCAAAGCAGAAACAGGTATGTGTCTTAAATAACATTGTAGCATGTATTATCTAATCAAACTGGTAGTTCAAGCCCCAAAGCCTCAGGCATATAAAAGCAGGTGTTCACCATAAATCACACTGTTAGTATAAAATATCTGACCAAAAATACCTTATCCTCCAAGGCCTTAGACATACAGAAATACTCTTATTAGGCAAAATATTCCAACGGCTTGGAATTCATCTCTCAAGAGACAACCAAAGGCCAGTCCTGAAGACAGCCTTTCTTGTGAATGTGCAGGATGGGAGCAGCCCAGACCTACTAAGTTAACCCTTTCTGCAAACCAGGCAACCCAGATATATTGCTAATAGGAGGTAGCAACTCCCACCTACAGCACTGGCACAATGAAAAGAAAGAGCTCAGAGACACATCCTCTACCGAACTGTGCCCAGATGGCTTGGCAGTGGGAGAGGGAATGTGACTGTGAAGCAGGAGCTTGGAACCACTGAGGGAGCTTTAGCTGTCTTGTCTTGAGGGGCTGTAACGGCTGGTGCTGTAAGTTCCAAAAGAAGGTGAAGCACGGAGCTGCAACTGTCTTTTCTTGCTGGAACAACACGTAAGACCTGAAAAGGAGAAGTTTCTTCTCTCTTCCTCCCCTCCTACTTATTTCCTTCTAACACCTTCCCTTAGGCTTTTCTCTTTGATGCCTTCCTGGCCAAGAGTCTGAAAAATTTAGCATACAGGCTCCTGTCTCAGAAGAGAGTCAATAGGTAAATAGCCGTCATACTAACTTACAGAAAACTACTAGTTAACAACAGCGTCCCAACTCACGATTTTTCTTACTTCAGACCAATGGTCTTTCTACCACATCTTGAAAACTAAACTTGAGAAAAATAATTAGGCAGTCAGTGTGATTTGGACCATCAAAGGAGCATAACTTTCAGTTTTTAAAGAGAAGGACTTTGAAAATTAGAATCCTCTAATAAAATTAAGTAATTACAATAAAACATTAGAAATCTTGTATTTTTACCAACTTTCTTTATGACATTAGTTAACCTATAACTATCTCTTGTATTAGTATATTTATCTGTAAAATGAATAATAAAAACTATGAGTTCATTTTCAAGTTAAGACCTGAAATAAGATGGTTATCCAAACTCAATTTTTCTAAATTGGTAATACATTGAATTTACATTCTTTTTTAACTTTTTTTTATTTTTGGTTTACCAATTTTCATTTTGCCTTCATAAGAGCATTTTAAGGAAAATTTAATTGGTCTTTCTTTGCTCTGCAGGTAGAGATTAAGGAGCAGAGAGATCAGGAAAGTACCAACTGCTCAGTCTAGCTGATAGATGATGTTTTTTTATTTAAGATTAATATCTTTAGGTCAAAATACCATCTGTTCTCATAATGTGTCCACAGTCTATCTATTGAAGGCAATATATAACTGCTAGCACCACATGTTAAATGTACGTTTTCAAATTACTTCCTGTATAATAGGTTTACAACATATTTACATCCATGCCAGTCCTTTGCTTGTGGAGGAATAACTTCAATTCTTGAGTTTGGGTGATTTATAAAAATTTTCAGAGATAAATAAGACTTATTAAGGTTCCATTCTTCTGACATACTTCTCATAATGTGGAATTAGAATTTCTGGGTCTGGGACTAGAATATGAAAGTTTAACAAGTTTACCTTAGGTTGTCTTAGTCACCCTATGATTGATGTATTACCCATCAAATGGTTTACCTCCTGGTTTGCCCACTTCGGAGTATGTTTATTCAATTTTTATCATGTTTACCCAATGGCATGTTTATAATTACCTATGTAAATCCCAAATATGTACTATTTGCTTTCATACATTGGTCTATATGTAATAAAAGAGTTTCAAACTCAAACTTCATAGAGTTTGCTGAAATGACTGGATTCACATGCTATGAATAGAACTTTATACGGTCTATTTCTCTATGTTATACAATAATATCTAACACAGATCTCCAGAGACGTCATCAAGATAGCAGAATAGATGATTCCCAGCATCATGCCTCCCCACAAGTAACCACTTTATGACTGTTCAAAAGCAAAGACTGCCAACCCAGGACCACTGGAGCTAAGGGAAGAGGAGAAGAGTCCCACAGAGTTCATGAAGATGCAAGAGGCCAAAGCAAGAGGGTGTAGGGATGGCACCTATTGTTTTGAGCCCTGGCCAGTTCTGACTCACCTGGTCACTTCTGAGACATCCTGGTAGGGGGTGGGGAGTGGTTGCTGCACATCGATAGGAGCGGAAAAAATCCACAGTAGCACTCTTCACATAAACCTGCTTGGAGTCTGCAGGGGAGAGGAATAGACTGTACCAACCCACAGACCATAAAGACTACTGGCAGGATTTCCCTGGGCCCACATAAAAGCAAGCAACTGCAGCCAACTGGGGAAAGGAGCCACCCAGGGGCTGAGTTATCACCAGGGATGCATACATGGCCTGCCCCACGGGAAGCAGCTGGAGTGCAGGAGAAAGGATGGTCCACTGGGAGAACATGGGGTGCAGTGAGGGCAGCTGGTTTCAGTGGAAATCAACCAAGGTCATAAAACTGCCAGGGTGCAATCTACAGGAAAGACTCAGTCCTGGGATGCAATTTCCATACAGCCCAGACCCAGAAGTGATTAGTGATCCACACAACAAGCTTTCCCCAGAGAATGAGCAGCAAAACAGCAATTTAGCTCAAGCACAGAGCTCAAGGTCTGGTCCCACAGGAAGTTCCCCCAATTAAGAAACTAACCACAGGATACCACATTAGTGCCTCTACAGAATCTAAGTGGTTGTGGCAGCCATCAATCCACCACAGAATGAAACAATAAACAAAAAAACACTAAGCTCTGATAACCACCTATAATACTTAGGAGAGGTAGCCATCTTCTCAAATGTCCAGGCATTAATGTTAAGACACAAAAGTTGAGAAAGAACAAAGAAATATGTCACTGCCAAAGGAAACAAACAGAGTACGAGCAATGGACAGACAGTAACAGCAGATTTATAAATATGTCTGACACAGGATTCAGAATAACCCTCTTAATGATATTCACAAGAAAGTACAACTAGAAAATTAAATAACAACTGGAAGAAAAATCAGGAGCAGAATGAGAAACTTTACAAAGAAATACAATTAACTTAAAAAATATATAAATTACAGAAATAAAGAATACATTATCTGAATTGAAAAACTTGACAGAAAGCTCAACAGCAGACTTAATCAACAGGGAAAGAATCAGGGAGCTCAAAGATAAAACATGTAAAATTACTGAGTCAGAGGAGGAAAAGGAAAAAAAGAATAAGAAAAAATGAAATGGGAATAAGCAAACATGGGACTCCCTCAAACAAAACAAGCTTTGCATAATTGTCGTACCCAACAGAGAAGAAAAAGGAAGAGGCCTAGAAAGCATTTTCAAGAAAAATAATGACTGAAAATTTCCCAAGTATGAAGGATGATGACAGCACAGATTCAAGAAGCTCAGAGGTCGCCAGTCGAATTCAGTCCAACGAGGAGCACTCCAAGACACATTACAATCACATTATTAAAAAGACAAAGAATATAGAAAGCAGCAAGAGAAAAAACAAACAGACAAACAAAAACACATAAAATTCATCAAAGACACAATATGTCTCTCAGTGGATTTCTCAGTAAAAACTCTACAGGTCAGAAGAGAATGGGACGTTATATGCAAATGCTGAAGGAAAAGGACTATTTGCCAAGAATTGTATCCAACAAAACTAAACTTCAAACATGAAGGTGAAATAAAAACTTTCCTAGACAAACAAAAGCTAAGGGAATTCATCAACACTAGACCTAACCTACAAGAAATGCTAAAGGGAGCTCTTCAATCTGAAAGAAAATGGTGCTGAAGAGTAGCAAGAAAACATCTTGAGGTGCATAACTTCTTAGTAAAGTAAATACACAGACATCTCAGAATACTCCCATTTGTAAGGGTGATAAATAAACCACTCATACCCTTAGCATAAAGGTTAAATAATAAACCTAACAAGACATAAACATATGCAACAAACATACCCAAGTAAAAAGTTGGCTTTGTTTTCTTTTTGTTTTTTTCTTATATGTCAAAGTTAAATTGTTATTAGCCTAAAATAATTTGTTATAACTATAACATGATTTTTGTAAAACTCATGGTAACCATAATACAAAAGCTTATGAGAGACATGCTAAAACCAAATTGCAAGAAATCAAAATATAAAGCTAGAGAAAACCACTCAACCAAAGTTGAATCATGAACAACTAGAAAACCTAATAATAATGAGTAATGAGATTGAATCAGCAATAAAAAGTCTTCCAACAAAGAAAACTCCAGGGTGATATGGCTTCACTGCAAAATTCTACCAAACATGTAAAGAAGTACTAATACCAATTCTCCTCAAACACTTGCAAAAAATTAAAGAGGAGGGAATACGTCCAAACTCATTCTATGAGGCCAGGATTAACCCCATACCCAAATTAGAAAAAGACGAGCAACAACAACAAAAAAAACTATAGACCAATATCCCTAATAAACAAAGATGAAAACCCTCAACAAAATACTAGCAAACAGAACCCAGCAACACATAAAAAAGATCATATACCACGATCAAGTGGGATTCATCCCAGGAGTGCAAGGAGGTTCAGCATAGGCAAACCTATAAATGTGACACATCAACAGAATGGAGAAAAACCATATGATCATTTCAATAGATGCAGAAAAAGCATCTGATAAAATCTAACAACACTTCATGAACACCCAACAAATTAGATATAGAAGGGATGTACCACAACACAATAAAGGCCATATATGACAAACCCACAACTAATATACTGAATGGACAAAAAGGTTTTTCCTCTAAGATGTGGAACAAGGCAAGGATGCCCACTTTCCCCACTCTCATTCAACAGAGTACTAGAAGTTCTAGACTGTGTAATAAGGCAAAAGAAAGCAATAAATGGCATTTGATTGCAAAAGGAGAATGTCAAACAATCCGTGTTTGCAGATAACATGATCCTATAAATAAAAAACCTGAAAGACTCCACGAAAAATTTAGTAGAACTAATAAATTAATTCTGCAGAGTGGCAGGATGCAAAATTAACACACAAAAATCAATAGCCTTCCTATACACCAATAACAGAACAGCCAAAGAAGAAATCAAGAAAATGATCCTATTCACAGTAGCTACCAAAAAATGAAATATCTAGAAGTAACCAAGGAGGTGAAAGACCTCTACAATGATAATCATAAAACACTGGTGAAAAAAAACGAAGAGGAGCCAAACAAATGGGAAGATACACCATGTTTTTGGTTTGGAAGAATTAACATCATCAAAATGTCCATATTACCCAAAGCAATCTATACATTCAATGCAATTGCTGTCAAAACACCAATAACAGGATCGAGATGGTGGAATAGATGGTACCCAGTCTCACCCTCTCCCACAACCAACCAATTACAACTACTAATAAGCAAGGACTGCCAAGTTGGGACTGCTAGAGCTCAGGGGAAGAGGAAGAGAGACCTACAGAATGCATGAAGGCAGGAGAAGCCACAATGAGAGAAATGAGTTACCTGACTGTTTTGAGCACCAGCCACTTCAAGGCTGGCCCTGGTGAGCACACAGAGCAAGAGCTGGCAAAAGCCACATCTGTGTCCTTCATATGAAGTTGCTTGGAGGTTGCAGGGGAGAACCCCCAGGCCAGCAAAACCACTAATGGGTTTCCCATTGACCCACATAAGAGTGAGGGGCCACAGAAAGCTAAAAAAAGGAGCTGCTCAGAGGGTGATGAATCATCGCAAGGGACCTGCACATGGCCTGCCCCTGGGAAGTGTTTGGAGTGTGGGTGGTGGGGGAGACAGGCACACTGGGGGAACACTGGGACACAGCATGGGCAGCTGATCTTGCCTCCAATCAGCACAGGCCCACTCAGAGGAGACTGGTCAGGAATACAGAAGTGTTCCTGCAGGGCATGCAGTTTGCTGAAAAGCCCCAGGTCCAGGTCAGAGTTTCTACACAAACCACATTGTAGAACTAGGGCTAGGGTCTGGTGCTCACAGACCCCTTGAACCCGTTCACAAACCCTTCACACGCAGGTCTATGAGCTAGGTAACTGGCAAAAATGTTCTTGGGGCCCTGGTTGAAGAAAGAATAGTCTTTATTCAGCACACACAACACTATGAGCTAAGCAGCCCACAGAGAAACTCAGAAACTCAACTGCTACCGGCAAAGTCCAAAGTAAAACTAAAACTGAGCAGCTGCCAGCAGAGTAGACGTGCTCCATTGTTAGATGCAAGCTCTCTGCTGCCAGCTTGCTTCACAAAACTGCAGAACACAGAAAAGCAATTAACTAGAAAGATACATGGGTGCTCATGCACACTAACTCCACCCACACTACTTGTTTACAAGAAATGTGCTGCTCCACCCCCCAGTCAGACCTGAGCTGAGGGAGCCTGATTAAATTATTCTATTTTCCCCACACACAGGTAGGGGACCTCACAAGACCCAGAAGTGCTTACAAGGTCAATAATTAAAACCTGAGCTGCGGGCTGACCCTGTGGCGCACTTGGGAGGGTGTGGCGCTGGGAGCACAGCAGTGCTCCGGCCGCAGGTTCGGATCCTACATAAGGATGGCCGGTGCGCTCACTGGCTGAGCGCGGTGCGGCCAGTCACAAAAAGACAAAAAAAAAAAAAAAAAAAACCTGAGCTGCACAAAAGTCCTTCCCCAGAGAATCAGCAGAAAGCAGCAATTTAGGTCAACCACAGGGCTCAAGTGCTGGTCCCAACAGCAAGTTCCCCCATTTTAGAAGGATGACAAATTAGTTCCAATGCATTGTTTACATGGTGAGGATAGTGAATAATCCAACATAGAACTGAAAAACAAACAAACAAACACAAAAAAACCCCCCACAGATCAGAGACAAAGCTCTAATATTAACCAGTAAAGGTCTAACAACACCAAAGAACACCTATAAAACCTAGAAGGACTGGAAGCCCCCCCGGGCTGCCAAGCCAGTAGGGAGAGGGCCGAGGCCCTCAGCCACATACCCCTAATATCCACATGCAGCACAGCGATACCAAACCACAGCCAGAATCTCCGAGGGCTCCTGAGCCAGGGTGGCAGGGAGCCGAGGGCCTCAGCCATACACTGTGACATATGTATCCAATTCAGCAACAACTGAGCCACCACCAGAAGCATCCCAGGCTCTTAGAGTGCTGGGGGGTGGGCAAGGGAAGTCCACATCCTGCCCAGCCACAACCTAGCCATCACCAGAAGCCCCCCAGGCTTTCCCTGCCGGAATGAGGGGGGCATCATGGGCCTTGACCATGCCGTGCTTCTTTTCTCTGCCTCCCTCCCTACCCCTCCCTTCTCTCCCCTTCCCCCCCAACTGTTCCACAACATCTTACAATGTAAAAATAATAATAATTAATTAATTAAAAAATAATACCAATAACATTTTTCACAGAAATAGAAAAAAACTTAAAATTTGCAGGGAATCACAAAACACCATATAGTTAAAGCAATCTTGAACAAAAAGAACAAATTTGGAGGCATCACACTTCCTCACTTCAAAATATATTATAAATCTATTTAATAAACAAAACAGCATAGTCCTGGCATAAAAACAAACAAGTTGACCAATGGAATAGCAGAGAGAGTCCTAAAGTAAACCCACATCTTCATAGCCAACTGATTTTTGACAAAGTGCCAAAAATATACAATGGAGAAAGCACAGCCTCTTCAACAAATGGTGCTGGGAAAACTGGACATCCACATGCAGAACATTGAAATTAGACCCCTGTCTCTCACCATACACAAAAAATCAATTCAAAATAGATCAAAGACCTAAATTTAAGACTCAAACTATGAAACTACTAGAAGAAAACATAGGGGAAATGCTACACAAAATGGGAGTGGGCAGCACTTTTTTGAGCAAGTCTACAAAGGCTCAGGCAACTAAAGCAAAAATACACAAATGGACACCAAACTCAAAAGCTTCTGCACAGCAAGGGACACTGTCAACCAAGTGAAGAGACAACCTACAGAATGGGAGACAGTGTTTGCAAACTACACATCAAACAAGGAGCCAATATCCAGAATATATAAGGAACTTAAACAACTCAAAAGCAAAAAAACAAATAACCCAATTTAAGAATGGGTAAAGGACCTGAACAGACATTTCTCAGAAGAAGACATGCAAATGGCCAATAGGCCCACAAAAAAATGCTCAACATTGCTAATCATCAGGGAAATGTAAATTAAAACCACAATGAGAGATCATTTCACTCCAGTTAGAATGGGTATTATCAACAAGTCAAAAAATAACAAATGCTGGCGAGGAGGTGGAGAAAAAGGAACTCTCCTACATTGCTGGTGGGAGTGTAAATTGGTACAGCCACTGTGGAAAACAGTATAGATGTTTCTCAGAGAACAAAAAGTGGATCTACCTTACCATCCAGCTATCCCACTACTGACTATATGCCCAAAGGAAATGAAATCAATACATCAAATAGATACCTGCACCCCTGTGTTCATCGCAACACTCTTAACAATAGCCAAGGGATGGAATCAACCTAAATGTCCATCAATGCATAAATGGATTTTTTAAAAATCCTGTGGTATACATACACAATAGAATATTACTTGGGTACAAAAAAAAAAAAAGTGATATCCTATCGTTTGCAGCAAAATGCATGGAACTTGAAACCATCATGTTAACTGAAGTAAGTCAGGCACAAAGAAATACTGCATTGTATCATTCATGTGTGGAATTTTTTTTTTTTTAAGTGGTTCTCGTACAAGGAGAGAGTAGAATAATGGGTACTAGAGGCCAGCGGGGGGCAGAGGCGTAGGTAGGATGAAAAGTGGTAGACTAATGGGTACAAAACTATGCTATGTACCCTAAGTGAATCATTGTGTGGCATATGCATGCACTAAATGTACCGTACTCCACAAATATGTACGAGTAAATGTTAAAATATTATGAATTTAAAAAAAATTAAAAATAACAACATTACAAACCTTTAGTTTCTTCTCACTGAGGAGTGAAAGACATCTCTTCACCCTTGTGGTTAAGAGGAAGCTCTCTGTTTTATTTCTAAATTCTTTGTTGTGGACCCCTTCTTTCTGCGTGTGTGTGTTGTGGAGACTGGAGTGGTTGGTTGTGTTAATTTATTCCTGGCAAAAAGAATGTCCCCATAATTGGCTTGAAAGATAACTGGACTTCACATTGCACAGAAATGTACTGCTCCTTCCTGTGCAATCCCAAGTTGCTCAACCCCCTCCTTCTCACTCCAGTAGTAACTTTTAGTCTCTTTGTTTAAATATCAAGTCATATTGAACAGGTTACGAATGCACAATTAATTTCTGAATCACTGAAGACAAAGGGAACAGAATTTTTAAATATTATTCATGTCTTTGAAGGAAGTTTATATCAACTCTATGTTTTACTTTTTAAGAGGTGTAACATACTATTCTCCCAAACAGCTTGTATAGAATCATTAATATGGTATTTTCAAGATTTATTTTACAACTTAAAAAATGATCTCCATAAATTATTTTGAATAAAGTTGATGACATTTTTTAAAAAATAAATTGATCATTTCCAGGACACCTTATGGTACCAAAATTATTGTTGCTTGCATGCCAGATTTTGAACTTTATATTAACATGTGTTAAAATATTGTTATATTCAGTAGTCAGTTCTTTCTTAACTTTAACAAATGCAAATCAGATGAACATTTGATAGTCTTAGTCTTTTTCTCCTAGCTAATGGATAAAATGAATATGATCAATAGATATATGCCCTGGGTAGAATCTGGCTTCTCTATTGATTTGTAGTTTAGAGTTTTCCTTAATGAGAAAGAACATAACTTTAGTTTTATGTTTTTAAGACAAGGATGGCTGGCTTGTAGATTTGAAGCTAGTCTAATGCTTCATCCTTCATTAGAAATATGTCTTGGACCCTTTTTCTCTATAATGATACGTGCCGTTATTGAAATGTTGAACTTTTGTGTAAGATTCTTGAAAAATAGTCTTTTTATGTCCCTAAGCTGGCTAGATTATCTGTGTGTCATCTAGGCCATTCTTTTTTGTCATAAAGCATTGTGAATTTTGTTTCTAAACAACCTCTAAAATAAAACTTTAGTTCGCTTAGTTAAATGTGACTTTTAGATATGAATAAAATATAAAATTTAAATTATGCTGTCTTTGCTATTTACTTGTTTCAATATTCTACAAATTTGACTTTTTAAATTTTCTTCTCTTTTTATTTAATTGTATCTCTTTAATGCTTTTCTTTATTCCTATATATGTTCCTAATTCTTACAAACTCTTTGTGCTTTATAACCTCATAAAGCAATTCTGCATCACAAACTAAAAATATTTTACAAAAAAAATGTAACTAATTTTATCTTATTATGCAGGTTTCTTCATCATTTTTTGTTTAACTTTGATAGAGTCCAGATGTGTTGTCTTCCCAAAACTCATGTGGAAATCTGATCCCCAGTGTGGCAGTGTTGGGTGCTGTTTGAGTAATGGGGGCAGATCCCTTATAAATGGATTAACCCTCTCCCTGGGGGGTGAGGGTAGTCAGTTCTCGATCTATTAGTTCCCATGAGAGCTGGTTGTTTAGAAGACCCTTGCATCTCCCCTCTCTCTCTCTCTCTCTCTCTCTCTCTCTCTCTCTCTTGCTTTCTCTTGCCATGTGATCTGCTTGTACCCGCTGGCTGCCTGCCACTTTCTGCCAGGAGTAGAAGCAGCCTGAGACCCACACCAGATGCAGCTGTCCCAGAATCATGAGCCAAATAAACCTCTTTTTAAAATAAATTACTCAGTTTCAGGTATTCTGTTACAGCAACACAAAATGAACTAATACAAACTTTTTGTTCAATTTTTTGTTTTCTTTATTCAGTTTATCCAAACTTCTCATCTTTATTTTTCTGATTGCCTAATGATTCTTAGTTATTGACTCTTGTTTTTCTTCTTTACCTCTCTCCAAGGTGATTTGTGTATAGAAAAACTTTAAAAACATGTCTTTCCTATTTCTTTTTATTTTTTTTTTTTTACTACAGTAAAGGTTTGGAACTTACAGATAATTTTTAAAAACTACTTTGAAGAATTGACATGACTAAAATGATAGAGTCCTTCAACATTTCAGATTTCATGGTTTGGAAAAAATTCATCTTGTTCCTCAAAATTCAATGTCATGGAGAGGACACAATGATTTTATTTATTTATGTCAAAGAAAATAACTCATAAATACATTACTTTTTAAATAAATTTAGGTGATGCCATCTCTGCTTCCATTTCTCAGTGGATTAATAACACATTTTATACACAGTATTTGCAACAGTTTTACAAAGCTGAACGGATACAATTCTCATTCAACTGTGTGGCTTTCTTATATACTTAGAAATGAGTTACTTTTGAGAGAGTTCTGGTCAAGGTGGCAGAGTAGTTGGTGTCGCTCACTCCCACAGAGCAGCCAATTTGCAACTATTAAGGAGCAAGAACAGAAGGCCTGAGATCTGTGCCAGAACAGGCAGGAACCATGCACTGTGGGACCCTAGTCCAGGTTGCTCCCCACAGCTTAGAAAGACTTTAGAGCTTCCAGGCCCCCACTCCCCAAGCCAGCCATATGGGAGAAGGTAAGTGGGGTGGGATCATCAGCACAGGCTCGTCCCAGCTGCCAGGAGAGACTTAAGAACATTGGTGCCCCCACACCCCAAGCCAGCCGTACCAGAAAAGACAGTCATGGCAGAATCGTCAGCACAGGCTAGTCCCCCACCATCGGGAGAGACTGAAGAGCCTCAGGGCTCACACACCCCGAGCAAGCCATACCAAGAAAGCAGGCAGGGTGGGATCAACAGCACAGGCCAGCACCTGCTGCCAGGAGAGACTTAAGTGCCTCAGTGTACCCATGCTCTAAGCCAGCCATACCGGAGAAGACAGGTGGGGCAGGATCACCAGCACAGGCCATCCCCACTGCCAGGAGAGACTGAAAAGCCTGTGGGCCCCCATGCTCTGAGCCAGCTGTCCCAGAACAAGCAGGCACCATGGGACCCCCAGCCCAGGCTAGTTCCTGCTACACAGAATTGGTAGTCCCTTCAGGACCCAAGCCAGACATCAGGGTGAAATGAGTAGATTGTGATACCCCCTGCCACAATAACAAAACACCAAAGGAAAGATACCAGAAATATGAAAAATCAAGAAAGTACATCACTACCAAAGGAAAATAATAACTCTCAAGTGCTAGATCCTATAGAACAGGAAGTCTTTGAAATGACTGATGAGGAATTTAGAGTAACAATTATATGGAAACTAAATGAGATACCAGGAACTCAGTTAGACGACACAATGAAATGGGAAACAATGTACAGGATCTAAAAGAAGAAATGCACAAAGAAATCTACATCCTTGAAAAAAGAATGTAGGAGAGCTGTGGAGCTGAAGGATTTATTCAATGAAATAAAAAATACAACAGAGAGTTTAACCAACAGACTTGAACAAGCAAAAGAGAAAATTTCTGACCTTGAAGACAGGCTGTTTGAATTAACATTGGCAGACCACAAAAAAGAAAAAATAATTTAAAAAGTTAAAGAAAATCTAAGAGAGATAACAGACAACCTTAAGTGCTCAAATATCCAAATCATGAGTATTCCATAAGGGGAAGAAAAAGGTAATGGCATTGAAAACATATTCAAAGAAATAATAGCAGAAAACTTCTCAGGTATAGGGAAAGTCACAGATCTTCAGATTCAGGAAGCTCAAAGATCACCAAACACATTCAACCCAAAAAGGTCCTCTCCGAGACATGTGATAATCAAACTGACAAAACTCAAAGACAAAGAGAGAATCTTAAGAGCTGCAAGAGAGAAGTGGCAAGTCACCTGTAAGGAAGCACCAACCAGAATAACATAAAACTTTTCATCAGAAACCCTAAAAGACAGAAAAGAATGGGATGATATATTCAAAACATTAAAGGACAAAAACTGCCAGCCAAGAATACTTTACGCAGGAAGGCTATCCTTCCAAAATGAAGGACAAATAGTATATTTCTCAGACAAAGAAAAACTGTGAGAGTTCACTACCACATGACCAGCCCTACAAGAAATTCTCAAGGAAATATTGGGTTTAATACCACAAAAACAACCATCACTGCCATGAATGCATAAGAAAGAGCAATACTTACCAGCAAAAACAAATGCTAACAAAAGAGAAAAGAAAATAGTTTATCTATCACCCCAAGGAACCAACAAATACAGAAGACAAACAGAAAATTAGAAAGAAAGCAACAAAAGATACTTAAGACATCTAAACAAAAACCAATAAAATGCTAGGAGTAAATCAACACCTTTCAATAATAACTCTAAATGTTAAGGGACTAAATTCCCCACTCAAAAGACACAGACTGACTGACTGGATTGAAAAGATGGACCCAACAATATGCTGCCTTCAAGAGACTCACTTGAACTGTAAAGACACACATAGACTAAGAGTGAAAGGATAGAAAAAGGATATCATGCAAATAGAAATGAAAAATGAGGTAGAGTAGCTATTCTTATATCAAATAAAATACACTTTAAAGCAAAAGCCATAAAAAAGAGATAAAGAAGGCCACTAAGTAATGATAAAAGGATCTATCCACCAAGAAGACATAACATTCATAAATATATAAGCACCCAATTTTGGACCAGCCAGATTTCTGATTTATAAAGCAGACACTATTAGATCTAAAGAATGAGATAGATACTAACACCATAATAGTGGGAGACCTGAGCACCCCACTCTCATCACTGGACAGATCATCATCATCTCTATAGATGCTGAAAAAGCATTTGACAAAGTACAACATTCTTTCATAATAAAGACTCTTCACAAGTTAGGCATAGACAGAAAGTATCTCAACATAATTAAATCCATATATGATAAGCCCACTGCCAATATCATCCTGAAGAAGTAAAAGCTGAAAGCTTTTCCCTTAAGAACAGGAACTAAACAAGGATGCCCACTCCCATCCCTCCTATTCAACATAGTGTTGGAAGTACTAGCCAGAGCAATCAGAGAAGAGAAGGAAATAAAGGGCATCCCAATTGGAAAGGATGAAGTCAAACGGTCCCTGTTTGCAGATGATATGATCCTACACATTGAACAGCCTAAATCCTCTATAAAACAAGTCCTAGAGTTGATAAATGATTTCAACAATGTTGCAGGATAAAAAATCTACACACAAAAATCATTAGCATTTCTGTACTCCAACAGTGAACATGCAGAAAAAGAAATTAATAAAGCTAGCCCATTTATAATAGTCACCAAAAAAATAAAATACTTAGGAATAGCTAACCAAAGATGTGAAAAATCTCTACCAAGAGAACTACAAACCACTGTCAAGAGAAATTAAAAGGACACAAGAAGATGGAAAGCTATCCCTTGCTCTTGGATTGGAAGAATTAACATTGTGAAAATGTCCATATTACCCACCATGATCTATAGATTCAATGCAATCCCCATCAAAATTCCAATGACATTTTTCTCAGAGATGGAAAAAGCTATCCAGACATTTATATGGAATAACAAAAGACCACACATAGACAAAGCAATCCTGAGCAAAGAAAAATAAAGCTGGAGGCATAATACTACCTGACTTTAAACTATATTGCAAAGCTAAAATAACCAGAACAACATGGTACTGGCATAAAAACAGACACATGGATCAATGGAATAGAATAGAGAACCCAGAAATTAACCCATATGCCTACAGCTAGCTGCTCTTTGACAATGGCAGCAAGTATACATACTGGGGAAGGTACTGCCTTTTCCACAGTGGTGCTGGGAAAACTGGATACTCATATTTAGGAAAATAAAACTAGACCCATACCTCTCATCAAATACCAAAATCACCTCAAAATGAATTAAAGAATTAAGTACACATCCTGAAACAATAAAACTCCTTAAAGAAAACATAGGGAAAACACTCCAGGAAGTAGGAGTGGGTACAGACTTTATGAATGAACCCCAAAACCACAGGCAACTAAAGGAAAAATAAACAAATGGGATTATATCAAACTAAAAAGCTTTTGCACAGCAAAAGAAACAATCACTGGAGTAGACAGACAACCAGCAGAGTGGGAGAAAGTATTTGCAAAATATATATCTGACAAAGGATTAGTATCCAGAATATACAAGGAACACAAACAACTTTATAGCAAAAAAACAAATAACCCAATTAAAAAATGGGCAAAGGAGCTGAATAGGCATTTCTCAATGGAAGATATATGAATGGCCAACAGACACATGAAAAAGTGCTCAACTTCACTCAGTATCCGGGAAATGCAAATGAAGAACACTTTGAGATACCACCTCAGTCCAGTCAGGATGGCTAATATCCAAAAGACTGAGAATGATAAGTGCTGGAGAAGTTGCGGAGAAAAAGGAAATCTTGTGCACTGTTGGAGGGGCTGAAAAATGATGCAGCCTTATGGAAAATGGTATAGAGTTTCCTCAAACAATTATATATAGATCAACCATATGACCCAGCTATTCCACTTTTGGGAATATACCCATAGGAATGGAAATCATCATGCTGAAGGGATACCTGTTCTCCAATGTTCATTGCAGCACTATTTACAATAGCCAAGAGCTGGAACCAGCCCAAAGGTCCATCATTAGATGAGTGGATAAGGAAACTGTGGTATATCTACATAATGGAGTACTACTCTGCTATAAAAAAGAACTAAATACTACCATTCACAACAACATGGATGGACTTAGAGAAAATTATGTTAAGTGAAAGAAGTCAGGCACAGAAAGAGAAATACCACGTTCTCACTTATTTGTGGGAGCTCAAAAACAAATAAATAAATAAATAAACACAAAAACAAATAAAGGGTGGGGGGCGAAGACAGCAATCACAAAAATTCCTTGAACTTTTTAAGTCAAGTGAACAGATATGATGTGGGGGGTATGGGAGGGGGTGGAGAGGAATGGATAAAGGGGCGTGAAAATCAACTACAATGTATATTGAGAAGTAAAATAAAATTTTTTAAAAAAGGAATGAATTACTTTTTTTCCCTCCCCTCTGATTGTTGCTTTATTTTTTTTTTCTATTTTATTAACTTTATTTGTTCTTAATTGACACATAAGAATTATATATATTTATGGGGTACATTGTGATATTTGGGTTCATGTGTGTAATGTGCAATGATCAAATCAGGGTAATTAGAATTATACTTTGATTCTCTTCTTTGCTACAGCTACATTAAAGTTTTCCTGCTTTACTATTTACACTGTCTTTTCAAAGTGTGAATCTTTATCATGAATTCTGTCATTTTTATACAAATAGAGATCCCTTGCTTCTACTTCTAAGTCACTCGATGCCTGGTTCAAGACCTCTTACTTAAAATCAATGTTCACTATATAAACAAGATCTCACTTGACAGATGGGAAAAAAAATCCAGCAATAGCAAACACAAGAGGGATTCTGCCCTAAATATAAGCCAGAGGATAGCAAAATCAAAGAATACTAAAATCAAAGTTTTTCAAGTACAGTAACTACACAAGAAAGGTAGTTTAATTTGACCTCTTATTGGATGCTTTGACCTCCATTACCATGTGCCCATAAAGGGTTTGGTAAACCCCATATTTGAAGACATCTAGGGAAGGCAAACACTGTTTCCTTCCAAGCTGGCCTAAAGGTTTGCAACAAAACTTCTGCTTAATAGTCCTATTTACAGTTCTTTGAGCCTAATGGAACAATGCTAATCCCTCCTTCCTATGATATAAATATTGAGAAAAAGCATTGTATCCTCTTTTTATACAAAAATCTTTTAAAATTTGAGTAATTCATCATGGTTGTTTTAATTTTATTTATTTA
Source organism: Cynocephalus volans (assembly GCF_027409185.1). Taxonomy (NCBI): domain Eukaryota; kingdom Metazoa; phylum Chordata; class Mammalia; order Dermoptera; family Cynocephalidae; genus Cynocephalus; species Cynocephalus volans. The sequence goes on along the minus strand of NC_084468.1, from coordinate 141,848,746 downwards.
TTTATTTTTTTGTGACCGGTAAGGGGATCACAACCCTTGGCTTGGTGTCGCCCGCACCACGCTCAGCCAGTGAGCGCACCGGCCATCCCTATACAGGATCCGAACCCGCAGCGGGAGTGCTCCCAAGCCTCGCACTCTCCCGAGTGCGCCACCGGGCCGGCCCTAATTCATCATGGTTTTAAGTCCACTCACCATCCTAGTCTCAGGCTTCTGTAATGTAAATTCTGTTACCAGCAGAACTTAGCTGAACTATTTCTTCCATTAGGAACTTTTGTTTTTCTATCTTCGAAGGCCTATATCAGATTAACTTCACTCACACCCAATTACATTGCTGCCTCATCTTGTACTTATTCCACCTGAAAACCTCTGTCATAAACAGAATGATGTCCCCTCCCTAAAGAGATCACACCCTAATCCCCAGAATCTGAGAATATTTTTATTTCACATGGCAAACAGATTTTGCAAATGTGACCAAATTAAGGAATTCTAGATGGGGAGATTATTTTTGAATTATCAGGGCAGGCCCAATGTAATCACAAGGGTCTTTATCAGGGAGATGCAGTAGGATCGGAGTCAGAGAAGGTGATGTGACAGCAGAAGCATAAATTGCAGTGAAGCTGTCGCTGGAGGGGAGCCAGCAGCCGAGGAATGCGAGCAGTCTCTAGAAGCTGGAAACAAAAGTAGCGGCTTCTGCCCCAGCGCCTTCAGAAGGAAAGAATTCCTGCTGACCCATTGATTCTTATCCACATTAAGACTCATTTGGGGGCTTCTTACCTCCAGAACTGAAAGGTAATCAATCTGTGTTGTTTTAAGCCACTAAATTTACAGTAATTTGTTATAACAGAGTTTGGAAACTAATACAATTTCTAAATCACCTTAATCCATATTGCTTCTAACCCATGTGGTATTTATGCAATTGATTCTTAAGAAACCCATAAAGCAAGTTACATCATTCTTTTTAAATTTTAGATTTGTTGGATTCATTCTGTTTCTCCATTTTTGTGCATTTTAAATGCTTATTTTTTTTACCTCATTTACTAGTCTTATCACGTTTATTCCTTCTAAAAACATGGTAAGCCCACCTTATGTTTTGTAACTATAATACCGTATTCAATGTTCATTTTACATAATCTACCACCTGCACTGAGTGGTCTCTCCCTCTGAAGAAAGACATAGCTATAGACCACTGGTACACTCTCCTGTCTTTTATGATAGGATAAAGAGGTTGAGTTTTAGCTCCTCTTATTCTACCAATATTGGGAAAAATAAGAAGTGTTGACTGTTTTCCATTAGGAATCTAAGAATCCAGAATCATGTTAAACATACAAGGTCAGCACCCAATTTACCAAAACCCCAACTGCAAAATATGATGGCTAACTGAAAATATTCTGTAAATGAAAGTACTTGGCATATCTGAAGTGAAATTAAGGATTTATGTACAACATGAATTAATTGTATGCGATATGTCAAGCACTGGGAACATCATGTTTCATGCATTATCATGCTTAATTCTCACAACCTCCGCTCTATTTGATAACTGCTGTCTTCACATATGAAATTACTAACCTGTGGTTAAACACCAGTTTATCTAGCAATCACAGTGCTGTCTAGTAAATGTTGGAGGTGGGGATCAAACTTTCTTCTTGATGTTTTATCTTTTTAAAATGTTTTACCATAAGGCTGTGAATAAAAAGACTTGAAATATACTAAAATCCAGATTTTTCTAGCAAGAAAATTGAGAGGTTTTTCACTTAATCCAAATACAATTCCAGGATTTTAAATTTGAAATATGCAATAGAATATCAGGATGGGGGTTGATCACAGGAAAGACTAAGGCAGGACTTTCAGTCCCACCCCCCAACCTCCAGTGAGGAGAGAGGGACTGAAGTTTAAGTTGATCACCAGTGGCCAGTGATTTAATCAATCATGCCTATGTCATGAGCCTCCATAAAAATAAAAGAGGCCTGGATTCTAAGAGCTTCCGGGTAGCTGAACAGGTGTAGGTTCCTGGAGAGTGGCACTCCCAGCTAGGGCCTAGAAGCTTAGTGCCCCTTCCCCCATACCTCACCCTATGAATCTCTTCATCTGTATCCGTTGTAATGTCTTTTATAGTAAACAGTATGGAGAAAAGAAAAAGTTAAAAAAAAAAAGAAAGAAAATGTTTCTCGAAGCATTAAAACACCAGCAAAATAAAATAGAAATATCAATGCTTACCTAATTTTTATAAGGATAATTTTAACAAATTGTTAGTCAACTGAAGAAATGAGCTGTCAACCAGGTCTTTATTCTTTAGGTTGACCTACATAGCTCAGCTGAAAACAGATTTGTTTTAGTTTCATTCTGGATAAAAACACTTCTAAACTGTCATACATCTAAGAAATGTCAGTTTAAAAAGAAACTAAGAAAAAAAGAGGTATTGTGAATAGAACTTTCATCAATATTAATTTAAAAGGATAAACCATATTTTTAAAATGCTCAGGTCACCGTAATTATCTACCTTGATGCCTTGGGAGATAGAATTTAAATTTTAAAAATGAATGTAATGCTACAAAGGCCAGATATTATTAGGTAGTACTCCATGAACAATTAGTTGCTATGCAACAGCCTTTAAACAGTAACTGGAAATGATTTTTTATAAAATAATGTTCTTTTATATTCTAGCAAGAATCAAGCTATGCATATATAAATAAGAAGTGTTCAGTCTTAGCCCAACTCTGATTTTATTTGTGTGCACCTTTCCTATACCCTAGTTACATAAAGAAAGAGTGCTTTATTTTACTACAAATCACATACCAATCTAGTGGCATTTAGTTTTTATTTATTATCCATCCCTGAGAAACTCAATACACTACACAATTATCTTTTCTGTAAAGTAAAACATCTTTATTTTAGCAAGAAAATGAACCAAATATACTTGTAAACTTTATCGTCGACTCAAAATATCAATTCTTAATGAAGGAAGTAGAAATACACTGTTCACGTTTAGCATTACTGAAATAAGCAACAATTTACTTCAGAGGTATATGAGCAAATTCACTTAAGAGTCAGGATTTGGTCAAAAATGAGGTATTGATTTTCAGTAAGACAGTATCCATAAGACATCTCAGCTTCTGGTCTGAAATCAGATGCCCTATTACTATCATCTTAAGGCATGTTCTAGATGTACCTCCACAACCATAGTGATCAGTTTCACACCTAACTAATGTGTCAGCATGACTGTAACTTCAGAAGTGATTACAACAGCAGTTCTCCCCCTTTCTCTTATCCACAGTGATTTTTCTTTCTGAAAAGAAAAAATTAACAAATCATAAAATGTCATATGATTTTTTTCTTCAAAAATATCTATATACTTTTAAGATATATAAAATAGCCCTATTTGACCCATTCTATTTATTATTGTTACAGTCTGAATGTTTGTGTTCCATCAAAATGAGTATGTTGAAACCTAAACCCAATATGATAGTAATAAGAAGTGATGTCTTTGGGAGGTGATTAGGTCATCAGGGATCCAGCCTCATAGAGGGGATTAGTGCAATCATAAAAGAGGCCCGAGGAAGCTCATTGGTCCTTTCCACTACGGAAAGGATGCAGCAAGAAGGCACCATTTATGAAGCAGAAAGCGGAACCTCACCAGACACCAAATCTGCTGGCACCTTGATCTTGGACTTCCCAGCCTCCAGAACTATAACCAATACATTTTTGTTGTGTGTAGATTACCCAGTCCAAAATATTTTGTTACAGCAGCCTGAACAAACTAAGACAATAATGTATTCATGGATAAGAGGATAAAAGAAAAATACTCATAGATATATGCATGTATTAAATCATCGACATTTTCCCATCAAGGTTTTTATAATTTATCGGCTTGTGATATTATAATACGTTTCTAACATATAAAATGCAATTGCATGTAATTTAAAGCACTGTGCTTGAAGTCAGGAAACTCGGTTTGTGTTTCAGCCCTGCTCCTACATGCTGTTTGATCTTGGACAAAACATTTCTCTTATTTAAGCCTGTTAGATCATCCATAGAGTGATCACATTAATATCTATCGTGCTTGATTCCTATAGTGATTGCTTTGAAAAAAATAAAGTGATAAATTAATTTATGTGCAAATTATATTTGATCAATCAAAAAATGATGCAAGTCAGATTAAGTTAGAAATAGTGTATATCATCATAGGAATTCAAAAAGAGCCCAGAAGTTTTCTTGCTTGAATGTTTGGTTGTTTGTTTTGTTAAGATGGCCTTGGAAGGATTACTAAAATGAGAAGGGATTCTAGCTTATTCTAAAAGATTCAGATGAGGAGGATGTTTCTGTTAAGGGGAATTACATAAGCAAAACTGTAGGATCTGAAAAGAGAAAACCAAGCTTGGGAGCAGTGGATAAATTTCCTTTCCTGGAAGGAAATGTTCATGTTAATTAACAAAGGATGACATGCTGGAAAGACTGGAAAAAGATAATGTAGGACTCTGGTTATAAAGTAAGAACTTCATGATGATTCAGAAGAAAAAGAGAAAAAGAGAAGGAAAGAAGGAAGGAAGGAGGGAACAAAGGAAGGAGGGAAAGAGAAAACGGAAGACAGGATGATTTAGAAAAGGCACAATGAGGGCCGAGACCGTGGCGCACTCGGGAGAGTGCGGCGCTGGGAGCGCAGCGACACTCGCGCCGCGGGTTCAGATCCTATATAGGACTGGCCGGTGCACTCACTGGCTGAGTACCGGTCACCTAAAAGACAAAAAAATAAAAATAAAAAATAAATAAAAAGGCACAATGAAAAGTAAACGGCCCATATTAGAGTCCTACTATGTGTCAGTCTCTATGATAGATTCTTTCATATAATCTAACTTAGTGCCCAACATCACATGAACACTTTCATTCACACTACAGATTTTAAAAGTTTGGAGAATCAACCTAGTATGCCTAAGCCACAGTATGAAAAAAAATCATTTTAAATTTAGTTCTAACTACACATCCCATGCCTTTTTTCCTATGGCATGCTACTTCTCACTGTAACGTGTGGTAAGGAAAGATTTTTGTGAACATGAGATAGTAGGAATATCATATAATCATTTTAATGACAGCCTATCCAACTACTGTCATATCAGCATTTAAAATGTTCTGTTGTCCTAAAGTACTAACAGATATTGAAAAAAATGCATTGAATCACAAAACAAAACCTGTTCCAATTCATCATGTCTAAGTGGCTTTAGAAAAATCTTACAAAAAGGGTATCTAGAATAAGGGCCAGCATCCTCAGAGATTTCACATGATTGGTTAAAAATGACAATTTTCCCTAACTCAGCCATATGCTAGGGTAAATGGAGAAAATCATATCATAAACCATACTCAGATGTGCTGGTTATATATCCATTTTATCAGTTCAAGACCTTTGGGATTTTTTCAAGGGTTTCTTCTAAATTAAGAGACCAGGAAACTATCCTTTGATTTTATCATCTTTATGTCACCACTTGCTTTAAAATTGCACTAAAAAATGGAGACCAGAAGCAAGAAATATAATATGGAAGATGAAGAAGAGGTATTCTAAAATGCCAATGATTCTCCCCAGTTTATATCAAGATGAAAAGCAATTTTTGCCCAGGTCAGCAGTCATCATGGTAGTCTAAGGATATCCACTCAGCTGAGACTTTAGGGTCACATACAGCCAAGGTTCGTCTAGTTCTCAAGTGAAACCAGAACCTGGTCCACTCCTTATAAACCACAAAATCATGTGCTGCCACAGCCTCTTTCCCAGTTTCTATCCCCAACAACTCATCCCTGAGATGGCTTCTCTCTTTTTGTCCAAATAGATTTGATTGAAAGGATTCTTGTTTTCGAAGTTCAGAGGAGTTACTAATTGAGATACAGCTCTATTTTTTCCCATTTGCAATAAATTGCCTTATTTTTTTTCCTCTCCCACCTCTAGGTCAATACTAGTTCATATGTTAGGATATATAAGAGTATCGCACAGATAATCATAATTCAATGCAAGAGATTTTTTCACTTTTATTCCAAATAAGAGAAAGAAAACACATTTTATGAAGCTACTATCATATTGCTTTTTAAATATCATATCTACCTTTCTAAAGGCAAATAATTGTCTCAGTCAAATAGAACTCCTTTGACTTGTATCGCAACCCTTACAAAATATTTAGCATCATTGACTAGTTCCTTTCTGAAACTCTCTCGTCTTGCCTTTTAAGACATCACATGTCTCTCTCCCTATCTCTCTGATTGCTCTTCCTCAGGGGACTTTGGAGATTTTTCTTTATACACATTCCCTTAAATACTATTTTGTTCCCCATGGTCTGCCTTAGAATCTTTTCTTTCTAGAACTATACTCTTTGTTTGACAAACCAGCCTTAAGCTTCAGTCACAACCAACATGCTAATAAATTCAAAATCTATGTCTCTATTCTACATCTCCCCCTGAATTCCCTGCATATATTTTCCTCTTGTCTTGGATCTCTCACCAGTAGCTCAAACTCAACCTGTCACACTCATTGGAGGGTGTTTTCATAGTTTGCATGCAGAAATCAAATATATCCCTTGACATTATATCTGTCTTGTTTTTTCCTCCTGCCAATTAGAATATCAACTGTCATATGATAGTTCTATTTCTAGTTTTTCGATGAACCTTTATACTATTTTCATAGTGGCTGCACCAATTTACATTCCCAACAACTGTGATCAAGGGTTTTCTTTTCTCCACATCCTTGGCAACATTGGTTATCTATTGGGTTTTTTTTGTTTGTTTGTTGTTTTTGTTTTTGTTTGATAAAAGCCATCCTAACAGGTGTGGGGTGATACTTCATTGTGGTTTTGATTTGCATTTTCTTGATTATTAATGACGAGTATCTTTTCATTTATTTTTTGGTCGTTCACATATCTTCTTTGAAGAAGTGTTTATTCAAGTCCCTTGCCTGTTTTTCAATCAGGTTAGTTGAAAGAGTTCCTTACATATTTTGGATATTAACCCTTTATCAGATATATGATTTGCAAATATTCTCTCCTATTCCATAGGTTTCCTTATTTTATTGATTGCTGTGCAGAAGCTTTTTAATTTGATGTAGTCCCACTCTTTTATTTTTGCTTTAGTTGCTTGTACTTCTGGTGTCATATTTAAGAAGTTATTACTAAGGCCAATGTACAAAATTTTTTCCCTAAGTTTTCTTCTAGAAGTTTTATAATTTCAGGTTTCCTATAAGATCCAGATCTCACTTGTGGACATATACTTGAAGGGAATAAAATCACTATTCTGAAGACATATCTGCCCTCTCAGTTTATTGCAGCATTATTCATAAGAGCCGAGACATAGAAGCTACTTAAATGTTCATTTGCCCAATAAATGTGATAAACACACGCAATGGATTATTATTCAGCCTTAAAAAAGAAGGAAATCCTGACATTTGTGACAACAAGGATGAATCTGGAAGACACTATACTAAATGATGTAAGCCAGTCATAGAGGACAAATACTACATGATGCCACTTATATGATGAACCTAACTTAGTCAAACTTATAGAAGGAAAGAGTGAAATGGTCATTTCTAGGGGCTTAGGGGAAGGGGGAAATCGAGTTATTAGTTAAAGGCTACATGTTTCGATTATATGAAATCAGTCCTAGAGGTCGACTGTGCAGCATAGTGGCTATAGTTAACAATACTGTACTGTATACTTAAAAATTTGCTAAAAGAGTAGATATTATATTGTGTTCTTATCACAAAATAATAATAGTAATGATATTGATGATGATCATACTAATAACGAAGAGGGCTGGAGGCAACTTTTGCCGGTAATAGATAGATTTATGGCATAGATTGTGGTAATGGTTTCACTGAGCATTTATTTATCTCGAAACTCATCAAGTTGTATGTAATTATGTACACCTTTTTGTATGTCAAAAATACATTTGAAAAAAGAAGAAAAAAATGTTATGGCAGTTCAAAAGAGAAAAAAATTATATCTAGTGGGGGAACCAGTGCTGTAGAAAGTTTTATAAAAGTATTAGCAGAAGTTATTAGCAGAAATCTGCAATAACAGTTATTTAAAGCAAGTTTACTCTGCATATTCATTTTAAAACTTGGCATATTAAAAAAAAATTGAGCTTTTTTTTTTCTGGCACCAACAAAATAGAATATTCTTTTCTCTTCTTTTTTTGTTTATATTCTGCTTTAGTGTATAAGGGTATTTTGTAAAGGCTAATGTCACTTCAAGATGGTAACAACCTGAGGTAACATTCCGACAACTTTATAGATTTCCTGAATGAAAATTTAAAAGCTACTTTTAAGTGGCAACTCAGTAAATGAGACATGGCTTATGTAGCATGTGGTAATTTCAGATAAATGAAACAATAATGTAAAAAAGTTAAAGTAAGTCAAATACAAATATTAAGAGGGCACATCAAAAAGTTTATGGAAAAATAGAATTAAAAGACAATATGAATCTTTCCATAAACTTTCTGAAGCACCCTCATGTGCATGTGTGTGTGTGTGTGTGTGCTGGCAAGAATGCAGCAATATATGGATCACTCATATATTGCTGTTAGAAATGTGAAATGGTACAGCTACTCTGGAAAACCAAGTTGTAAGTTTCTCTGAAAATTAAACATGCAACTATTACACAATCAATAATTATACCCCTGAGCATTTACTCCAGAGAAATACAAGCTTATGTTCACACAAAAATATGTACATGCTTATAATATATACATACATAATAGCTATATTCATAATAGCCCCAAACTGGAGACAACCCAGATGTTCTCCAATAGGTGAATGGCTGAACAAACTGCGGTGCATCCGTGCTATTAGATACTACTGAGCAGGAAAAAGGAATGGACTGCTGCAACAACCTAGATTAATCTCCAGGGAATCACACTCAGTGAACAAAACCAAGCCCAAAAGTTTGCATGTTCTATGGTTCCATTTATATAAAATTCTTGAAATGATGAAATTATATAAATGAAAAGCACATAAATGATGGGCATGTTTAAGGAAGGAGTGGGAAGTGGGAAGGTAATGGGTGTGAATATGAAAGAGCAACATGAAGAATCCTTGCAGTGATGAAAATGTTCTGTGTCTTGTCTCTATCAACGTCAGTATTCTGGCTGTAATACTGTATTATAGTTTTGCAAGAGGTTACTGAGGGAAGAAACTGGATAAAGGGTACACAAGACCTCTCTGTACTATTTCTTAAAGCTGCACGTGAATCTACAATGATCTCAAAATAAAAAAAAAAAGTGATTAAAAAAGAATTGCAATTACTGAGGAACAGTAGCATACTTCTCAAATGACATTTATTGCAAAAAGGATTTTGATATAGCAAAGAGGAAGCCAAGAGTTATATACAAGAATGAAACAGTAGAGGATACCCAGTTGCATTTAGGAATATCAGCTGATGTCACAACTCACTTTTCTACCCCAGGACCAAGTAGCATCTGATGATTCCAGCGTCACACTCAACCGCCAAAAATAGAGGGACAACTTATTTACCAAGAAGAGGAAGAAGAAAAAAATCTCTTGGCTTCTATTTCAACCCACGACCTAATTAAATATGAAGGATAGAAGGAAAGAAAACAATTAAAAATGTACAGGAAGACAGGAAAACACAGTAAGGTGCAAAGGAAAAATCTGTGAAAAGGTTCTTATTAATTCAATATCATATAATGACTTGCAGATTGTCTTATAGCCTTGTATCTAGAGGTCATTTTCTATTGCTTAATAAGAGAGAAAATAATTTTATTTTATAAAGTTAAATATCCAAAAAGAACACTAGAAACTTCATGTTATCTCTAAATAACAGAGAAGCATTAAGGCAGCGGTAATGAAACAACAGGCCTAGCGTTGTACAGGTTAATGAATTGCTGGTATAGATAGTTCAATCAAAGTAAACCAATATTGATGTGCCTTCGGAAAGACAGATGGGATATTGCATGTGCCATTCAATGTAATGAATTGTCAGGGAGAAAAAAATCTCCAGCATGTGTATAATCATTTATAAGCAGTAGAGGAGGTAACTAAATTATAAGAAGATGTATTTCAATTCAGCTAAGAAAGAAGCAAGGACATTTTAGAGTAAACAAAACAAGTTTTTTGTGTTCTTTTAGTAATCAGTTATTCTACAGAAATTAGTTATTTCCAAAGTGATTCACGTATTGAGTCTGAATACATGAATGCAGTCTGATGACCTCATTATAACATGCCAAATGATAATAAAAAAAAGATTTTCAACTCACTAATTAAAAAAAAAAAAAGGTGGGAGAATAGAATATCAGATATAGGCAAAATGGAAACTGAATCTGAAATGTCCAGGAGTAGAATAAGGACATCCACTGCTATGTATAGGTCATCTTTGTATCTTAAACACACAGAGCAAATACTTAATATGTGCTTGAATGAAAGAATGGGGAAAAATTACAATTCTAAGAAATGTAAGGCTTTTTAAAAAGTGTGAACACTTTTTAAAATGTGACAAGAATTTTCACATTTATAATTATATTTACATTTCTCATTTACATTAATCCTTATGCCAATCCTGCTAGTTTGACTTTCCCAAAGTCAATATAGCTTATAGATGGCAGAACTGTGTAGGAGGATATCCCCTATTATCTAAATTACTTTAAATTCCATTTTTTTCTCCCTCTCTTTCTCTCTTCATTTCTCTCTCATTAAATCTTTCATTGCATGTTGATGAGATAGAAGAGAATGTTTTAGCACAAGCATTCCCTAGATGTCCAAGTAGGTCAGTTTCCTTGGTGACATCATCAGATCGGAGGAAATGGGAAATAGGTACTAAAAATGTGATAAGAAATTTAATGATTTTCCTTTAGTGGAGGTCAGGATAAAATTAAGGAAGAGATTACTTGCCATTTTCATTGCAAATATTTCTTCCCATCTCTTCTAACCACTCTCCATGGAAATTATGTATTCAAGTTGATTTCAACATTCAGTAAAACAGCTATGAAATAGCATTCCATTTCACAGTAGGCCAATGAGGAGAGATGTGCATTGCAGAAAAAATGGACAGTGACAAGAGACAGGCCAACAACTAGTGCTGTAAAAGAAGACGTGACTAGAGAATTGATTTTGGTCAGAAATGTTCCAAGAGTTGATATCAGTAATAGATTCTGGTACCCTTAGATCCTTACCTTACTCTCTCCCAAATTCTAACACAGAGTTTGCAACCTTGAACTAAAAACCCCCAACATACGGATACTACTCTCAGGAGAGCTCTTAGGAACCTTACTTATGCTTCCTTTGCCTAGCAGGTCATAGAGTTGGGATTTGTCCCTATGATGTATCAAGTGAACTTTCCCATTGAAAACAAAACAAAACAAACAAACAAAAAATACCCTGTAAGTTGTGACATTTCAGTCACTTGACAGATTTTAAATATCATGTACCAAGCTCTGTGCTGGGTGTTGGACATATAGAATAAACAAAATAGACAAAAGTTCTGCCTTCAGGGAGCTTACATTCTAATTGAAGAAGACAGAAAATAAACCAAAGAAATAGCATAGGAAAGGCTTAAAATGGGGCTGAGGATGGGTGAAACTTAGAATAGTTAATTGAGAAGGCCTCAATGTTTTTACAAAGCTAAACACTTTGATACAAAGACCTACCCGAAGAATGAGATTGAGCCCGGTGGATACCTAATGGAGAAGATTTTTAGGCGGAAACAAATAGTAAATGCAAATCTTAAGGTGAAATTGTGTTGCCCATGTTTGAGCAAGAGCAAGGAAGAGCATGTGTCTGGATAGAATGCTTGAGGATGTGTTAAGAGATCAGCTCAGAAGGGTAAGAATACTCTCGACCATATATGAATGTATTGGCCTCTGTACAGGTGTTGACTCACTCTGAGTGAGTAGATTATAAAGTCAGTAGGTTATTCTGAAGAAAGGAAGGATAATATCCAACTTCAGTTTTAAAGAGTCATCCCAGCTGCTGTGCAGAAATTAGTCTTTTCAAGGGCAAGGACAGTCAAATTGAGAATCTTGTATACTATTCAAGAGAACATAGTTCAGTGGGGGTAGTAGCAGCAGAAGCTGTGATCAATAATAGGCTCCGGATATTTCTGAAAGTATTTACAAAGGATTTGCTGGAAAAGAATGAGAAGTCAGTGTTGACTTTGAGTTCTGTGGCTTTCTAGTACCGATCAGTATTTAATTGGAATCCTACAGTTGATCCTTATTTTTGCTGAAGAGGTGGATCTTCTTGTTGTAAGTGGGTCATATTTGGTGGCATCCCAGACTATGGTTCATTTTCTGGAAAAAAAAAATTAACAACAAATAAGGTAATTTACCTATAAGAAGCAAGTTTTTTTTTAAAAAAAAAAAAAAAAAAAAAAGGGGAAAAAGAAGAAAAGTCAACTGAATTACCAATTAGGTTAAGAAAGTAGTAGGAAAAAAAGTTTACTTGGAATCCCAATCTTAATTTAAATAGCCTTTAAACTGGACTCTTTACAAACACTCCTGATTCCTCTTCCATCATTTTAACATGTTGCAGCATCCTTTAAAAATATAAATTGGACAGTGACAGACTTCATATTCCTTAAAACCTTTTAATTGCACCTCAGTATAATTAGGATAAAATTTTTAACATGTGTTTCACACTTCTGTGAAACCTGAATCCCACCTACTACTCCAGCTTCATGCGGCCCCATTTTTGAGGCTTCAAACCCTTCTTCCAGTTGCTAAAGCATTACGCCTCTTAACACTCAGGATCAATATGTGTGCTGCTCCCCGAGTCCACAAAGCTCTTCCCCTCTCTTCATTTTCCCTGGCCAGATCCCCACATCTGGGTAACACACACCAATTTTCCAAATGTTAACTCAAAAGCCAAATCCTCGGGGAAAAAAAATATCAGAATACATGATACCCTCCTCTTATCAAATTTAATGGCATCTTGTCTTTTTATTTTCTATGCACATTTTTATAATGATATATTTAATTATGTGATTATTTGATTAATTTTTTGTGAAGGTACACAGGCAAAAAAGAGATAAACCAAGTAAATAAGGCAGAGCATGAAAGTGATCTGGTATGTTCTAGGAGGAGGCATTTGCTTTGTTAATCAACAGCACATTGGGAAAATAGAAAGAAAAACCACAAGAGCATAAGAACTCATTAACATTTTTTTCAATGTGGAGATCGAGAGCCACCATCCATAGGCTTATCGTTGGCCTCCCCCCACGCTCTCCACTGTTGTCTTGCCACCAGCACAGTCCAACTCCAAAGGGGACACTGTCCTTAGACATAGGAGTTACTTGTCAGGTACAGATACTTCTGATCTATCTTCCTGGTGGCAGGGATTATTCAATGACTTGCTACTATGGTAACAAGATCTAAAGCAAATGAAAATAACCAACAAGGCTATTATAACTCTCAGTTTGTAGAAAAGTGCTTTAGAGACCTTTAAACATTTATAGCTTCATTTATTTATTTATATTTTTTCTGTGTTCTCATACCAATCTTAAACTGGTTTTACAATTCTTTCAAGAATGTAACCAAAAAATGAAGTTAAAGAATAAATGAAAAAAAAAAAATCTGTTTGTTCCTTTTCAAAGGGAGGGGGAAAAAATTAACCTGTGATGAATAGAGGTCCTATTGTTGCAGTCTGCTTTGGGTAGGGAATGCCAGGGTGCTCCATTGACTTAGCTAAGGGGGAGTTATAACCAAGAAACCTGTCCCGGAGCAACACAGCACCTGAGAGAGATCAGTGTGTGAGTGTTCATCAGACTAAGACAAGAAGCATTGATCTGCAGGAGGGGAGAAGAGCTGTGGGGGACTTTTCAGTGGTGTTGAGGCAGGAGGGAGAAATGGAGATGACTGAACTAAACAGTGTTTTTATTCCATTTCCTTTATCCAAAGTAGAGTTTGCAGTGTAACTACTAGCACACATAAAAAAAGAAATGAAGTAGCAAACGACAGTGGACTGAAGCCATCCTAAAGTAGAGAGGGAGGGAAGAAGTGCCGACGAAAACACTCAGGCAGCTGAAGAAGAGGTGTTTACGTGGTTTGGGTTCAAAATTTGAGCATATTTCTACCAGTGTTTGAGATGATTTCATTGAGACAGTGTTAACACTTTAAGAATATTCTTAACAGCACAGCCAAGACATTTAAAACTAGAATAACACCGTTTATAAATCACAGAAATTGAGGAAAAGTAATAAATCAGAAAAACCAGTAAAAGAGATATTTAAGATGGAACTAGCCCATGACCTGGGAAGTCGTTCCTCCCAGTGCCCATTAGCACTCACCTACCAGCAAAAAAAGGAGATTTGTTACTCACCAATCACTCCCTGCCTTTTAATAATACTAATTCTAAATACTCCTAAACTCTCCTGATTAGCAGAAAACTGAAATAATGGTTAATTGAACAAGAAAAGATGCCTTGAAGATAATATACATTTGTTCAATCACTCAAAAAAAAAAAAAAAGAAAACATAGTGAACTCAAATTCAAATCTCACAAGCAAATATAGGCCAGTTTGCATGAAATTTATATGTAAGCTATCAGAAAAAATTTAAACAAGTAATCACACAATTAAATATGTAATTATAAAAATATGCATGAAAAATAAAAACACAAAACACCATTAAATTCAATACCAGGCAAGCTCATGAATTCTGATATTTTTTCCAGAGATGTGGCTTTTGAGTTAATACTTGAAAAATAGGCAGGTGTTACCCAGATAAGAGGATCTACCTAGGGAAAGGAGAGAGAGGAGAAGAGCTTTGTGGACTTAGGGAACAGCATGCGTAATGACCCTGAGTGGTAAAGGAACGTGATGCTTAACAACTGAAGGAAGGGCCAAAGCCCACCAAAGAGAGGCTGGAGTAGTAGGTGGGATTCAGGCTGGACAGAATTATGAAACCCATGTTAAGATCATATCCTAATTATAATGGGGAACAATTAAAACTTTTAAGTTTTAAGGACTATAAATTGTCACTGTTCAATTTACACTTTTAAGGGATGCTGAAACATGTTGAAAAGACTGAAAAAGTGGCAAGAGTGTAAAGAGGCCAGTTGAAAGGCTAGTTCAGCAAAATAAACATGAGATGACGGTGGCTTGAACGAGCACACTGGCAGTGACATCACTGACAAGCAGTTAAGGAAGTCAGAGCTGGAAGAGATTTTCAGGATCATCACCATGTTCCTATCATTTATTTGCTAGTGTTAAGTGCTAAATAAATATCTGTTGAAAGAATGGCAGGTATGAAAGGAAGGAGGCAGGGAAGCAAATGGTGACAGAAATTTCTTAGTAAATATCTGTGGAGGAAAAAATGAGGAAGGAAAGCAGGGAGGGAGGGAGAGAGGGAAGAAACATCTTGGCGATCTGGCAGAAAATAGATGGAATCAGAAACTTAAATTTCAGATCAAATTTAAAACCTACAGGACCAAAGTCTCCTAAGTAGTTGTGAAATTTACACACAAATACTACTTTCAGTTTCTCTAAGATATCTCTTAGTTACACCAATAAAAAAATTAAACCCATAAAATTGGTATGCATTCTATCAACGTTGATATTATCCTGTTATTTATATGATTCTATAACATTGTGGTATTTTATTAACATTGATACACTAAATTATTTTCCCAGGACAGCATTATAAACATTGTAATTGAGAATAAGATACCAAGATACTGGGTGACTTCTGATGAATAGTAACACAAACTTCACCTTGGAATATTCCAATCAGAAATGGATTTTTTAAACAATTGATTTTGAATAATATTTTCATTTTCATAAAAATGATACTTGCTACTAAAAAAGGAAGGATCGTGGTCCATTTTCAAGCAACCTGCTCACATATGCTGGTAAAAATCCATCATTCAGGAAAAGGCAAAACTATACAGACAGTAAAAATATCTATGGCTGCCCAGGATTTAGGGAAGGAGAGAAGAATGAATAGGTGGATCACATGGGATTTTTAGGTTAGTGAAATTATTCCTTATGGTACTCTAAGGGAGGTTACATGTCATTATACATTAATCAAAACCCATAGAATATATAACACCAAGAGTTAACCCCAATGTAAACTATGGACTTAATAATAATGTATCCACATTGGCTTATCAATTATAACAAATATACCACACTAATGCAAGATGTTAATAATAAAAACAGTGTTGGAGGAGTGCGGGGAGCATTTGGGAATGCTGTACTTCCCACTCAATTTTTTCATAAACCTAAAACTGCTCTTAAAAAATAACTTCTACCAATTAAAAATGAATCAAAGTCACTACAATCTTAACATTCTTGCTAATATCATAGTAATTATACTTTGTCAGATAATAGTGAGCCCCAACTGCTTAACGAACATAAAGAAATAAATGAATTAAAAAGTAAATGAAGAACTGTGACAGGCTAACCATCACGGCATCCTGCACAGATCTAGAATTAAAGATGTGGTGTTCTACTTTTATGTTTAGAAACTTCAATTTTGACAAAGCTGTCAGATTTGGGAAGGTGGCCCATAGAAACAGTGAATGTTCATATAAGTTCATATAAACAATAAAGGGTTAATATCCAAAATGTATGAGCATCTCAAACAACTCACTTGCAAGAAAACAAATAACTGATTATTTGTTTAATGGGCAAAGAACCGGAATAGACATTTCTCAAAAAGAGAAATACAAATTCAAGTGGCCAACAGGTATATGAAAAAAAAGCTCGACATGACTAATTTCTATCAATTCTATTCCTTCCACTGTAAGAATAACGCTTTGTTAGTAAAGGATGTCATCGATTTCCAATTAAAGTAACTAATCAGAAAAGTGTTGAACTGAGAAAAGCCTAAAATCTTTATTCAATAAAACTTTGTTCTGTCATCAGTCAGCACTTAACTTTCAACCACTTTGTTTCTGTAGCCAACCTGGGAGAGAAAAAGCAAAGCTTTTTAGATGGTTCTGCTCTACAATCGCGGGTAAGACGAGAGGTATGAGAAATTAGTGTTCATTACTTTTTTTGGCTCTCTATCAAAAAAAATAGGATAATTAACTTTTTGTTATTTTTGTGTGTTTTGTTTTTACATGCTTGATGCATTACATTTACAAACAATGCAGGTCATACAGAAAGATTGTATAGAGATTTTTAAATTACTCTATTTTGGCCATATTCAACTCATCTATTTATTTACAAGTTGTGCTTTCTTTTATAAAATGTAGCTACTTTATTTCTAGATAAATCTTCAATCACACTAAAATTTTTAAGTGAATGCCTGTTAGACTAGAAAATGAGTAGGGCCAGTTCTGTATCTAGACTATCAGATAAAAGTTACTAGTCACCCATGAGCGAGATATTGTGGGCCTCAAGTTTAGACGAGTTATCTCACTACAACTGAAAATCTTTGTGGAGGATCCATATACTAAATCATAATGGAAATCTAAACTGAGCAAAATATTTCTAAGCCAAGTATGGAGATAACTATGCTTAATAACCATGTTTAAGTATTTGTTATGTTCCAGATTCTGCCATGTGTGTTAAGTAGTCCTTTTTTTAATCCAGAAATTAGTTACTGTTCATCTACATTAAGCCCAAGAGCAGTGCTAGATGTGAGTAAAAAAAAGCAGTAAAAAAAAATAAAATTTGCCCTTGTGAGACTTGATGGTCTAGGGAAAAAAAGGAAGTACAAATCAGGGAACTGGTAACTTCATACAAAAAATTAAGGGAGACTTCACCCTGGGAGAGATGCTCGAGCTAGGTCTGTTACATGGTCCTTCTCTATGTGTAAAGGACACACAGATTCATATATGTATGGACGGAAGGCTGAAAGGACATGGTGCATTTTGAGAAGAGCAAAAGGTTTGTGATAATCATGTTATACAGGAAGAAGGTATCTAAAAAGAGAACAGGAAGGTTAGCCAAGAATATGAAATTTAAAATTTATCATAACAGCAATACAGTCCATTACATGTTTTAAGCCAGAAAGGAATTCAATCAGTTCTGTCTAAACAGCTTGTGTATTGAATTTCAGAATGTGAGAATGAGGAGCAGTCAGCATCGTCAGGAAGACAACACAATAGTTCAGGTGAAAAATAATGAG
The DNA here is from genome assembly GCF_027409185.1 of Cynocephalus volans. Lineage (NCBI taxonomy): Eukaryota > Metazoa > Chordata > Mammalia > Dermoptera > Cynocephalidae > Cynocephalus > Cynocephalus volans. The sequence continues at coordinate 141,830,699 of NC_084468.1, read as the reverse complement.
GGCACAAAGTAAAGTTCAGACAATGAGGCTATAGAAAAAAGAATCATCTAAAAACAGAATATTAAATGTACAACCTGGAGCAGATGTCACGGGCCTGGCCTGAGACAAAAGCAGTAGGATTCCTGTCAAGAGAGTCAGTAATAAAGCATGTGTGTGTCACACTGCAACTCAAACACCAGAGGAAAAGAGTTTCTAGAAATGGAAATTGATTTTTTTTTTTTACAAGACTCAGAAGGTTGTCAGAGTGTAGTCACTTAGAATGTTACTTAAATAAATACTATTATTTTATAACCTGAAACATCCTTTACATCTGCCACGCTAGCCTGAAGTGATCTAAAAAGATATCATAAGAATTCTGCAAAGGCAGGAAAAGAAAAAGAAAAAAAGGAAAGAAAAAAAGAAACATGAAAAAGTACATGAAGATCTAGAAGTGATTCCCCAATCTCAGTCACACAGTACATCATCTCATCACTGTGTTGTAGAAGTTTCTGTTACATAAAAAGCATTCTACATACATTTTCCTAGTCTATTCACTCTCTAACTTCACTTTTCAAACCTCCAACATGTCTTCCCTCGTACTTACTTTCCGTTGATAACTTTGCTTCCTATTTCACTGAGAAAAACAAAGAATAGCACCTACACAAACACCCAGAAATATTCTCTCTCATTTTAAAAGAGCTTTGTCTTGACCCCACATCTCCTTATAGCTATTCCTCCATTTTTCTGCTTGTCTTTATTGAATAGAAACATCTCAGAGCAGTTGTCTGTAGTCGTTATCACCAATTCCTCTCCTCCCTTTCTCTCTCTAATCCACCAAAGTCAAACTTTCTTCCCCATTCCTACTCCAAAACTGCTACTGTCACAATCACTGATAACTCTGCACTTCTAAACCCAAAGTCAGCTCTCGGTCCTCATCTTATCTGGCTGTCAGCAATTCTGGGCACAAATCACTTCCTCCAACCTTGAACAGCCTTGAACCTCTTCTCTTGCCTTCTAGGTTTAATCTCTTCAATGACCCTCTGCATCACTGGCTAATACTTCTCAGATGATTTTGCTGGCACCCCTCATCAGCCTGCTCCCTTTCTGTTGAAGTGCTCCAGGACTCAAGGCTTGGTTTTATTTTATTTTTTGCTCACATTTTTGGTGATCTGATACAGTTTCTTAACTTTAAAGGGTATCTATCTGCAAATGATTTTCAAATCTATATCCCCAGACTGGACCTCTCCCTAACTCCACATTAGAATACACAACTATCTGTGCACCATTTTTATTCTGATAACATATATTGCAAACTCAGCATATCTAAAACAAAACTGATTTTCCCTATTCTCACAGTCTTTTACATCTCAGTTAATAACTTTATTCTTCTGAGTGCTCTGGCCGAAAACGTCAGAAACATTCTTTCTTCCACAGCAATATTTCAATCTAAAACAAACCCTTTTGGCTCTATGTGCAAAACATATCCAGAATCTGACCATTTCTCAGCACTTTTACTGCTACCATTCCGGTCAAAGCCTCCATCACCTTTTACTGAATCCCATAAGTTTTGGTATGTTATCTTTCCATTTTCATTTGTCTCAAGATATTTTTTTTCCTCCTTTTGATTTTTTCTTTGGCCTATGAGCTGTTGAGGATTTCACTGTTTAATTTTCACATTTTAGTGAATTTTCCAATTTTCTTTCTGTTATTGATTTCTAGTTTCATACTTTTGTGGTCAGAAAAAAAACAGTTGTTATGATTTCAGTCTTCTTAAATTTGTTAAGACTCATTTTGTTGCCTAACATATAATCTATTCTGGAGAATGTGCTGTGAGCACTTGAAAAGAATGGGTATTCTGCTGCTATTGGATGGAATGTTCTGTATATGTCTCCTGTTCTCTTTTGGTCACCATTTGCATGGAGGTTTTTTTTCCATCCTTTCACTTTCAGCCTATATATCTCCTTAAAGCTAAAGTTAGTCTCTTACAGGCAGCATATAACTTGATTTTTTTGATGCAATCCATTCAGTCTCTCTTTGTCTTTTGATTGATTGAAGAATTTAATCCATTTAAATTTAAAGTAAATATTGATAGTTAAGAACTTATCTAAATAGCAAAACGATCTTGAGCAAAAAGCACAAAGTGGAAGGCATATACTACCTGATTTCAAAAGGTACAACAAAGCCACAGTAATCAAAACAAAACAGCATAGCACTGGCATATAGACCAATGAAACAGAGTAGAGAGCCCACAATTAAATCTATACATTTACAGTCAATTGATTTACAACAAAGGTGCCAAGAATATGCAATGGAGAATGGATAGTTCCTTCAATAAATGGTATTGGGAAAACTGGATATCCACATGCAGAAAGAAATTGGACCCTTATCTCACACTTTTTACTAAAATGAACTAAAAATGGATTAAAGACTTAAATTTAAGACCTGAAACTATAAAACTACTAGAAGAAAATATAGGAAAAAAGCTGTTAACATTGGTCTGGGCAATGATTTTTTGTATATGACCCCAAAAGCAAAGGCTACAAAAGCAAAAATAGACAAATGGGTTTGCATCAAACTAAAAACATTCTTCATGGCAAAGAAAACAATCAACAGAGTGAAGAGACACCTATGTAATGGGGAAAAAAAATATTTTTAAAACATATGTCTTATAATTAATATTTATTTTAAAATTAATATCTAAAATATATGAGAAAATCAAACAACTCAATAGCAAGAAAACAAATCAATTAAGAAAGAGGCAAGGGATCTGAATAAATATGTCTCAAAAGAAGACATATAATGACCAAGAGGTATGTGAAAAAATATATAACTACATATTTTGACATCACTTATCATCAGGGAATTGCAAATCAAAACCACAATGAGATCTCACCTCATACCTGTTAGAACAGCCATTATCAAAAAGACAAAATTGGCAAGGATGTGGAGAAAAGGGAATCCTTGTACATTGTTGGTGAGAATATAAATTGGTAAAACCATTATGGAAAACAATATGGAGGTTGCTCAACAAAGTAAAACTAGAACTACCATATGATCCAGCAATCCTTCACTAAGTTAGGGAGAGGGGAGCCACAATCATCTCTCCTGTGGATTATTGCAACAGCCTCCAAACCGGTCTTCTTACTTTCATCCTTATCTCTCTATTTTCTGTTCTTAAACAAGAGGCAGAGTGATCACTTTAAAATCTAATTCAAACTGTATTATTAGCTTGCAACCTTCCCGTGGCTCCCCACCTAACTCAAAATAAATACCAAAGCCTTCTCACCAGCCATTTCTGTGACCACATTTCCTGTTACCTGCTCTCACTCATTCTACAAAACCTCTCTGGCCCCCTTGCTATTCTACGAATACACCAGATACTCTCCCAAGTCCAAGAACTGCCCTTGCTCCAACTTCTGCCTAGAATTCTCTTCCCCCAGATTTCTCATACTTCTTTCTTTATCTTCTTATGGAATCTTTATGCAAACATCACTGTCTCGACATCTTTCTTGGCAGTTCTACATAAAATTGAATTAGCATTCCCTATACCCTTCACTGCATCATTATATCCATAACATTTTTTTCTTCTAGTATATTACATAAATTATTGGTCTCATTTTTTTCCTCTGGCCACCCACTAGAATGTCACTTTACTGAGGGAAGGGATTGTTGTTGCTGTTTACTGTCAAATCTACAGCAGAAAGAACCATTTCTAGCACTTAGAAGGAATTTAGTAAATAGACATTAAATAGGTAAATTTTGAGTGTTTCAGTCTGATAAAATATTATCAGGCTGAATCCTAGAGATAAGAAGTAGTGGCAGGAAAGGGAAGGGATAAAAAGGAGTTTTGCTTTCCCAAAGCAACAGTGGAAATGTTGCTTTGGGAAAGCAACAAAACAGAGGAAGCCCCATGCCATGTGGTAGTTGCCTCAAATGCTTGAACCAATGGCTAGATAATGGGAATATTTCTAGTAAAGTTTCCATTTTGGAAAAAAACATCTATATAATCTGATTATATTTTAAATTTAGTTTTTCATTGGGTTAGTACAGAGCATGATGCCTGTTTTGTAGCAGTTTTACAGCTTCATCAGCTGAAGCACAGAAAGGCTGAATATTTTATCCAGAATCTCAAAGCAAGCCAATAATTGAGCCAGAAAAATAAATTACAGTTTCCATATTCCTAAGCACTATTCAAAGTCACTAAGTGCTACTGTATAAAACAAATAGGTTTTTAAAAATAGCATTTCATAGTCATAGTATTTTCCTAAGGAATTATGGCAAGATAATTTTGATATTATTACTTCTACAGCAACTCACAACCAGAAAGAAACTGGTAGCTAGGTCAAGAGAAGAATCTGTTTTTATGCCAAATTATAGCTATTTACAAGAATGGATTCATATACAGCATATGGCTCAAGTCCTATTGATTTTGCTTATGACTACTGCATTGCTTTTCTAAAGTGTTAGATGTTAAAACGTCTTCTAGTTTTGGATTCTACCTGCTAAGTCATTCGTATTAACATTAATAGTTCTAGAATGCATTCAGAGAATGTGTAGTATTTTATAGAATTTTATGAGCCATTATATTATGAATAGTTATGGTATTTCCAGTCATATTTACTAGAATGTTATACAACCATATCTTCCCTGAGAAAAATTTCAAGTGGTCATCAAAGGGCTGTGGCATATTTTAAATAGAATTACTATTGCAGCATGATTAAGTTTTCATTCTTGAGGATTAAAAGCATCATCAGTCATTTCCTTTGCATTTAGACCAGGGTATTATTACCATAAATCACCTAAATGAAGGCTAGCAAGCAGCACAATAAGATGTAAATACCCCTCCTTTTAAGGTTCATTGTCTTTAAAATGTATACCCAAGAGGGATGTCGGTTTCTGATCTTTAAATTAATTTATCTCAGAATTTTTTTCAGAATTAATTTATTTCAGAAGCTGTCGAATAAACTGGGGATAATAATTGCTCCCATGTTTGCCAATTTGATGTTGGTGTTTTTTTATAAATTGCCTCTTCATAATCTTATTAGTCCTTTAGTAGCAGAGGTTCTCCTTGGACGTTTTGTGTACATAATGTATAAATGTTGCAGTCCTCCGGTCACAGCAGTTAAGAAAACATTGCAAATACAAAATAACTAAGCTAAAGGAAACCTAATCACTTTGTCTGACTGACTTCCCTGCAGAGTGTGAAAAGCTGGTTCTCCAGGTACATATAGGTTGTGAAAGTAATTTCCTCTCATTTCCTGGAAAGTTCAAATTATTTTCTATCCATCCTGCCTACTCTAGTGTCAAAAGGGAACAAAACCTTCACTTTCTCTCTGATTATTTTGACTCTGACTCATACTCTCCACTTTCTATTGAAATCATAATTCACCAGCCAGTAAATATGTGACTTTTTGACTTTTATATTTCCTTTTTGACTTGTTTCTTAATATTTTTTTTATTTCCATTTAGGTCAAAGAGGAAGGATCAATAAAACCTGCAACAAATAATTCATAAAGAAGCAATCTGCACTATTTATTGACTTATTCTAACACAGCATATCAACTGCATGTTAAAAATATTAAATTGTCCGTAACAGAACAAAATGAGTTACTTACTCATAGATTCATTTATACTGTAGAGAAACTCAAAAGCCTCGTATGCATGTATGTGTACATATATGCCTATATCTATTCCCATACATTTCTCTCTCTGTCTGTGTGTGTGTGTGTGTGTGTGTGTGTGTGTGTGTGTGTGTGTGTGTGTGTGTGTGTAGACAATGGGCTATCAATTTTAAATATTTTAGGGTTTTTAAACATTGATTATTTTAACTAAGATGTATCAGTACCAGCCCTCAGTCATTTCTGAACTTGTATTCTGACAAAAATTTATCAAACTGAGCAATAAACTAGAAACAATACATAGTTTTACATCTTTCTCCATTCTCTTTCATTAAAAGTCAGCTGAGATTAAACAAAGCCTTTTAGCTTACAGTCAATGCCAGGGAAGCCGTTTTTCTTCAAGCTCTCTGAAGAAAGGTTCGTGTTTCCAAAGGGAGCGAGTTTCTACTTGAGGTTTCCTCTATTCTGCATGATGAAGGAAAGAACAGTTATATTGTGTTCATAGTCTAGTAAAAGTTCTCATTTATCTCAAGACCTAAAATGAAATATTTCCTTCCTCACTCATTCACTTTATGCATTCATGCCTTCCTTTGACATTTATTTTGTCCTACTTAAGTGTTTAGCCTCGAGTTTACAGTTTATTGAGAAAAAGTAACACATGAGAAAGGTATGAGTAGGTGCTAACTAACACAAACAAATCAAATAATTCTCCTTGGCGGAATTAAGAAAAACTACAGATGTGGTAATATAAGTTGAATTTTGAGAGACAGATTTCATAGGCTGCTTTCTCTGTCTTAAATGCGGTTCTACTGTGCCTTTCTACCTAGAAAATACTTGGAGGCCTTCAAGAATATAGCTCCTAAGAAAACTTCAGATTCACCTATATGTGTAGAATACAAGATAGACGGAAGAATATGGCAGGAAATAATCATTCCAAGAATTAAGGAAATAAATTATTAAGGATTTTATGTCATATTAAAGCTTTTGGACTATGTTGATAATAGGGAATTTATGAATAAAAGTGGCCTGATTAAATTGGCTTTGCTAAAAGAGTAAGCTCATGGTGGGATACCAGATGAACCAGTTAGGAGGTTGTCCAGACACCACTTTTTTAACGCTAAACCAAATGGAATGATTCAAATGATGACATGAGGTAGAGTTATTTATTACAAAGAGGTATTTATGGTGACCTAAAATATGCATTAAATGGAGAACCCATAGATAATTCAAATCGAGGGTAAATGAATCAATTATTTATTTACAGTGTCTTATATCCCAAAGGTTTTGCAATTGCTTAGAGAAATATATACACTTCAATAAGACCGTAAAAGATAAATAAATCTAAGCAAAACGTGGAAAAAGGTGAAAATGGAGGGTTGAAAAGAATAAATCATACATACTCAGGCAATAAAACTAGGCATATATTCTTAACCCAGTTTATTTAAGCATTTAATTAAAACAAATTTTAGTGCTCAAACTTTCAGAAATAAAATACTTACATTAGGAAATTTGTTTAGACTCAAAAGATTTAAAAACAAATGTATGAAGAACTGGGTAGCAAAGTAATTCAAGAATAGAAGTTTAGAACAGATAATAATGTTACAGGGGCCACTCAATTCCTGGCTGAGGTTCCCCAAAATTGATATCAAGCTCACAGGTCTGTCTGACTGCCCCCAGACAAAAGAAAACCACTCAAAAGTCAAATGTTGTTGAAAATGGAAGTCAGCTTCTATCCAGAAATACCAGTGACCTGAGGAGAGATGTTGGGCTGACCCGTCTCTCTGGTAAACCTGAAGGAGGTGGACAGGCTGAAGCCATCCCAAAGACTTAGATTTACTGAGGGGTTTTTAAAGGAGTGTTTGAGGAAATGGAATGTGGGAGGTGAAAAGCAGGAGAGAAGGAGATGTGAGCTATGAGGGGTCCAGGTCTATGAGTCAGGTACCAAGTCCCGCCAAGGCTGCTTCTTGCTTCTGTTCTCATCTTCGCTGTTGTCTTAGGACCTTGCAAGATTTTGATTTGCTCCGATTTTCTGCAAAGTCTTTTGCATAGTTTTGCCTCACCGAGCTCTGGTTGACTTGGCTGGTGCCCAAGGTCAGCTTCCAGTCATTTGGCCTTGATTACTTCATGAAACTCTATAATAACTCTACAGTATAGTCTCAAAGAAAGAACTGTTAGCTTTGCAAAGGACTGATTAGCTTCTCAGCCTTGTTCTCCTATTTAACAAGTAAGATAAGAAAGTCAGGGGAGGGAAAGAAAGAGTAGAAAGAAAAAAAAAAAAAAAAAAAACCTATTCTTTTTAAAATCCCCCAACCCTTACAGCCCAGGTGGTTTTAGGTCCCAACACGGCTTCAGTCCTGCTCACTCCAACAATAATTAAGTGGAAAGAAAAAAGGAAATAAAATATTTATTTATTAAGCATTAATTTGCTTCCAGAACTGTTACAGAAATAAGCACATGTTTCTTACCATACTTATATGCCTTTGATTTATCGTCTACATTTCTGTTCATGGCTGTGTCACTCTGTTGTAAGTGTGGATAACTTTTATCCTCTAAATTGTCTATAACATGTTAGTATTAGATTTACTAAACCTGTTACCAGATGGCGCTTCCACATTCTTAGTCAAGCTGTCAAGAAAAATCTTTCACAGGACCAATAAAAAGAAAGGAAAAGGGCCAGACAAACAGAACATAACGCGGTTTTATTATAAAGTCAATGTGTGGTGCTAAGGGAGGGTTTATATGTTGTTCTGGGACAGAGGTGTTCCCCTGTCCTAACTAAGAGGAGGAATATTTGGCTATGGAGTACGATCAGCTTCCTGTAATGTGTCCCCGAATTTCTGAAGTTCGTGGTCATGCACTGTGAAGTCACTTTCCCCTTTGTCCTTTCCAGTCTAACATCATGGGTGGAAGGTCATTTGCACTTTTGTTTTTCCCAGTGCACAAGTGTGGTGGATTTTGCAATCTGCAAAGTTCCACGTGTAGCATGCTGATTGATAGGGTGGCTAAGCTGTCATAAGCTCATTAGGGCTTCATTAACTGCTAGAGCAGATCCAGTCTGAATAGTTATAAGCAGCCGCCCTGGGGCATGTCCCTGTTCTGTCCAGCCTCAATTCCCCCTGAGAGAGTTTGCTCCCATAAATCTTTCTGGAGTACAGAGGGGCATAGGTCACAGTCCTCTAGCTACTTCCTGCTGGGTTGGGGCAGTTGTCCCTACCTGTTCCTGGGAACAAAAATCTCTACCTAGACTGTCGAGTGGCCCCAAAGAAGGGTAAGGTATGGAGAGGCACAGAGGTTAATATTCTTGAAGCACCATGACGGTGTTTTGAATGGCAGTCTGCCTAGAGGAAACAAACAAAAAAAGAATAGTTTAATCACAACAGGGGCAATAAGTAGAAGAACAAAGGTCCTAAAAAGGGGATTAGCCAAGGAAATGATTTCCATGTTATCCTAAAGGGACATTTTGTCCTCTGAAGCCAGTTTTCTAAGCCAGGTTGTCTTCCCTGTAATTTTTAATGTTATCTTCTATGACTCCCAACTGATTTACATAGAAGCAACACTCTTCTTGTATCAGGGCACAGGTTTCTCCTTGGACTGAGGTTTATATCTGTAAGGCCTGCCAGTTCTGGAGCAAGAGAGTTGAGCTGAGAGTTTAAGATATCGAAGGCCTGCACCATTTCCTCAATGGCTCTGCATAGTTCTAGGAATAAATTGGTGAAGACTCTCTCTGATGAGATGATTTCTGTTACCCCAGTACCTACTCCAGACCTTACACCAAGGGTTATTCCAAGGGCAGCCAACAAGGGAAGGAAAATTATCTCCCTTTTATTTAGTCAGATAAGCTTTACTTTTGGAAGAGGGATTTATTGGTTTCGGTCTAGGAAAGAAACATCAGGAGACAGGCCAGAGGGCAGATCCCTCTATGGTCATTTGACAAAGTAACACAGGCAGAGTGACCACAAAGGAAGTGGATCCCACTTGAGGGTAGCAAAGCAGCTACCCTATAGCTATATTTTTGTTAAAAAAGGGAATTTCTTCAAGAGGAGTTCCCCCTTTTTCTGCCTCCCTTGTATAAAAGGTGGCTGTGAGCATCATAGTTGCGAGTGGGGACAACAAAGGATAGTTAATTGTTTGATTTTTCACTTTTATAAAATAGGACTTTTTTAGTGTGATCTTTAAGAATCTGGGGCTGATAACCAACCATGGGCAGCAACAATGATAGGAAACACCATCATGAAAGAACCCGTTCTGGCCGGTCTTAGGTGAAGATTGGCTTCTGAGGCTTACATCAATGCCTGTGACCAGACTATGCAGAGGCCCGGAATAACTATTTGTCACTTGTTAAGACAAGTGAACAGATATGATGTTGATGGGTGAGAGGAGGGAGAGAGGGGGAGAGGAAGGAATTGGTAAAGGGACATGAAAATCAACTACATTGTATATTGATAAAATAAAAAAATAAAAAATAAAAAAAAAGGTTGCCTGGCTTACCTGCCATGCCGAGGACTACCCAAGGCTCTTCCATTGTTATGGTGATGTTTGTGGCTGGTGCCATTGTCCTCGGGCCCCATCTGTTTTTCTTTTTCCAGGGCCACCCTCTGGCGTGGGACCCCTTTGTCCACTTTGGACATGGGACATTCCTGTCACCAGTGTACAGGGCCCCTGCAAGCAGAACAGGGACCTGGAGGTTTTCAGGTTGGTGGGTCTCTTCTTGGGAGAGCCCAGCAGGACTTGGCCCAGGGCCCTGGCTTACCACAGTTGAAGGAGGTCTGCTTTTTTCTTTCCTCCGGAGGCATCTACCTATTTGTTCCCCCAGTGGTCCCTGAGGTTGCATGGTGCCCATGGCTGGGACAATCACTAGAGCCCATCTCCTGGCCCACGTGTCCTCTAATTTTGTCTCAGTTTGGTCTTGGTTATTGAACATCCTGTATGTTCTATCTAACTGGGCCATGAGGGTCTGTGGTCCTGGTTGTAATTTTTGTAATTTCCTCCATATACTGGGGGCAGACTGGCTTATAGAGTGTTGTCCTAAGAGGGCTTGTCCCTCTGGGGTGCTTGGGTCTAGGATAGTATATTTTTAAATGTTTTTATCAGTCTTCCCTGAAAGATTGTTGCATTTTTCTCCTTCGTTTGGGTTGTCTCTTTGACCTTTTTATACTAACTGGCTTTTTTCTATGTATTTTTATATCTTGTATAAAGCATTGAATCGTATGGTCCCTGGGCTGCAGATCCTCACTACCTCACTGACAATTTCAGTTTGGAACCTGGTCTGGGAAGGCAGTGGCCCCCACCAGATGGGTGCAGGGCTCATCTATTGCCATCTGATCAGCAATTAGGCATCTATAATTATCAAAATTTACTGCACATTATCAAATGGCTAGAAGAGAGGATAATGAATGTCCTCATCTCAAAGAAATTAAATTCTTTAATTATGAATATGCCCATTACCCTGATTTGATCGTCACACATTGTATGCATGTATTGATATGCAACTCTGTACCCCACAAATATGTACAATCAATATGCTGCAATAAAAAACAAGTAAATAAATAAAATAAACTGTGGCAATAAACACCTGCCTGATATATTTGTGTTGTAAGTGTTAATGAGCCTTCAAAGTAAACAAGATTTTCATCTCCTGGAAAAGAACTTCTAGCTTTATAATCTAACCAAAATTTGAGTATAGTGTATTTTATAGTAGAATTTTGGTCAGACTACGAAACTAAGATGAAGCTAATTACTAGAAATAAATTCATTGAGAGAGTTTTTTTCCTGGATATTCTGGAATATCATTTAATGCAAAATGTGAAGTGAACCCGATGTTCAGATCTTGGTTTCTGATACCATTAAAGAACCAGCACTCCTTAGAGAAGTGGCAGGCTCTAGGATTGGAATTGGAAATATAAAAGTTAAGTCTTGAGTATCTTGTAGTGCCAAAAAGTAAAGTGGTGCTCACAAACTAAAGGAATAGCAAAGCAACACAGGAGCCAACTATAAGAGCTTCCAGTGGTCAAATATGCAACAGTCCGAGCAACAAAATAAAAAATGTATTGCTATATCATAACCTAAATTATATTTTTAAAATTATGAAGATAAAAGATAGACATTTACACTGATATATAAATAAGTAACCAAATAAATAAATGAGGGAGAAAAGAAAACTCTCATTTTTACAAAAAATCTCAATTTTTGTGTATATTTACTTTCTGGAAAGTGTAGTACAACTCCTTGCTCCTTAAATGTGGGCCACAAGTAACTCGCTTCCAAAGAATACAGTATGGAAAGGGGGAAAAGATAACTTCACAGTGGAGAATCCTGGAAAACACCTCAGCCAGGTGAATCTAACCAAGAGAAAAACATGCAGAACCAACCTGAGAGACGTTCTACCACATACCTGATCGGTACTCCTAAAAACTCTCAAGGTCAACAAAAACATGGAAAATCTTAGAAATTGTCTTAGCTAAGGAAAGCCTTATAAGATATAATGGGTAAATGCAATGTGGTATTTTGGAACACAAAAACATCCTTAAGAAAAAAACTAATGAAATGTGAATGAAGCATGGGTTTTAGTTAATAATGATTTATTAATATTAGTTTATTACTTATGACAAGGTATGCAAGTAACGTGAGATGTTAGCAATCGGGGAGTCTAGTAACAGGATATATAGAGTATCTTTGTACCTTTTTTGTAAATATAATACTACTATAAAATAATAAGTTTAGTTGTTTTTTGTTTTAAAGAAATGCGAAATGCTCCAGTTATTGTACAATGGATAAAATACTTTTTTATGTGGGAACAATCACTGTAAAATTGTTTAGTATACTTTTCTTAAACCAGCCATATCTTCTATTCTTTATAGATAAAATTAGATAATATTTTAGAACAATCTTTAATGACTCCTTCGTCCACCAAGCATTTATTAAGCACCTAATATCTTATCTATCTTGCCCATTTCCACGGCTGAGGATCATAATAGTAATATCTCATATTTATTAAGGAGTAAAGATAAAGTACAATGCTACTTCTCATGAATTATCTTAATTAGTCATAACAACAAATGCTTTTTGCATATTGGAAGCACAAGAAAGCTGCAAGATGTGTCTGTGATTCCCAATTTTATGACAAAAATGGTAAATAATTAGAAAGTCTAGAAAGTTACTTGGCATTGGGGTGAAATGGCAGATTAGAGGTGCCCAGTGAGCATCCTCCCACAGAAAGGAACCAGAGCAAGAAATGGACAGCTAAGTATGGGGGAGAGCATTGGTGGGAGAGTGTGGGATGGCAGCAGTAGCCTGGTGAGGACCCTGTGTAACACAGAAACCAAGCAGGGTGTTGTACAGGAGAAAGAGGTACATGGTTTCAGCTGCCACCACATATCCAACACTAGAATCAGCCAGAAGGAATTCTCCCTTGTGGTGGAAAGAATCTGCTCAGCATTAAGCATTTCCCAGGGGTAACCTTCCTCCTGCTCAGATCCTAGCCTTTCGCACCACCACTGTGATTGCCTGTGTCATTGTCTAGCCCCAGAGCTGTGGCCCTTCTCCCTGCACAGAAGCTCATCCTGCATAGCACACTCCACTGTACAGCCCATGCTGCCCAAATGGTGCTGGCTGTTTGTATGGCTCCAGCTTTCTAGCCACCTTTGCACCCCTGTGACCCCAACTTTCCAGCTACCAGCATGGCCCCACCCACCCATGCAGCCCACCCACTGGCATGGGCCCAGCTGTCTAGCCTCCCTTGAAGCCCCAACTGCCTGGCTGCCTATGCGGTTCCACAGGCCCATGTGGGCCCAACAGTCTAGCCACCCATGCAGCCCCACCTACCCAGGCATCTGCATCTCCCCACCTCCTGTGCAAGCCTAGCCACCCAGTTATCCATGTGGCCCAACCCACCTGCTTGGGCCCTGACATTTAGCCACCTGCATGGTCCCAGCTGCACCAGCTACTGGTGTGGCCCCAGACATCCAGCCACCTGTGTTGTGTCAGATACTACAGCAACCCACAAGGTCTCACCCACACATATGGGTCCAGCCATCCAGCCATGCACATAGCTGACAGTGCCTCCAAGAACTACTGAGTCTACCCAGAACTATTGAGTCTATGCAGAACAACTGAATCTACCTAGAACTACTGAAACTACTGAATCTACACAGAACCAAAACTAAAACACCTCACCCAAAGGGTAATATTTAACAAATCTACAGGAAGAGTTTCTCTCCTCAAAAGCTACCCCAGAGTAATAAAAGAAACAATCACTCTACCAAATAACTAGGCACCAATGTAGGGATAATAGAAATATGAAAAAAAGAAAAGAAAAGATATGACACCACCAAAGGAAACTATAATTCTCAGATATCAGACCCCATACAACTGGAAGCTCTTGAAATGTCTGAAAGGAAATACTGAGTAACAATATTAAAGAAACTCAATGAGATACAAAAAGACTCAGTTAGACAACACAAGGAAATCAGAAAAACAATCCAGGGCATGAAAGAGGAAATTCACAAAGAAATAAATACAGTAAAAAAGAGTGTGGCAGAACTCCTAGAACTGAAAGACTCATTCAACAAAATAAAAACTACAATTGAGAGCATAAGCAGCAGGCTAGAGCAAAGGGAAGACAGAATTTCTGATCTCTAAGGCAGCCTTTTTGAAATAACACAAGTGGACAAAAAAAAAAAAAGGAATTTAACAAATGAAGAAAATCTAAGAGAGCTAGCAGACCATCTCAAGCACACAAACATCTGAATCATGGTTGTCCTGGAAGGGAAGGAAGAAAGAAAAAGGCATCAAAAACATATTCAAAAATAATAGCAGAAAACATCCCAGATACTGGTAGAGATATGGAGTTTCAGATCCAAGAGGCTCAAAGATCCCCGAACAGATTGAATCCAAAAAGGTCCTCTCCAAGGTATATTGTAGTCAAGCTGTCACAAGTCAAAGACAAAAAAAGAATACTATTCCACTGCTGGGAATATACCCAGAGGAATGGAAATCATCAAGTCGAAGGTATACCTGTTCCCCAATGTTCATTGCAGCACTATTTACAATAGCCAAGAGTTGGAACCAGCCCAAATGTCCATCACCAGATGAGTGGATAAGGAAACTGTGGTGTATCTATCTACACAATGGAATACTACTCTGGTATAAAAAAGAATGAAATACTACCATTTGCAACAACATTGATGGACTTAGAGAAAATTATATTAAGTGAAACAAGTCAGGCACAGAAAAAGAAACACCACATGTGCTCACTTATTTGTGGTAGCTAAAAATAAATAAAGAAATGAATATACAAACAAATAAAAAGGAGAGGGGTAAGAAGACACAACTGTCACAATAATTCCTCACAACAGTTCCTCAAACTTGTTAAGACAAATGAACAGATATGATGTAGTGGGTGGGTGGAGAGAGGGAGGGGAGAAAGAGGAACAGGTAAAGGGACATCAAAGTCAACTACAATGCATACTGAGAAATTAAAATTAAAAATTAAAAAAAAAAAAAAAGAACAGACCAGAAAGAGGGGGGGAGGAGACAATCCTAAAAACGGCAAAAGTGTCAAGTCACCTATAAGAGAGGCCCCATCAGACTAACAGCAGACTTCTCAGGAGAAGCACTACAGGACAGAAGAGAATGGGATGATATATTCAAACTACTAAAAGAAAAAAAATCAAAACTGCCAACAGAGAATACTATACCTAGCAAGGCTGTCCTTTGAAATGAAGGGGAAATAGTGTATTTCCCAGACAAACAAAAGCACCACATGACAAGCTCTACAAGAAATTCCCAGCAAGTCCTGCATCTAGAATCCAGAAAATGATATTCACTAGCATGAATACACAAGAAAAAAACCCAAAATATACTGGTAGAGCAAAAATGCAAATGAGAAAGAGAAAGAAACTGTATCTTACCACCTCAAAGAACAACAAACACCAAAGACAAACAATAAAAGAGGAAGAAAGCAAAGGAACAAAAGATATATGAACATCCAAATAAAAATTGATAAAATGCCAGGAATAAGACAAAACCTTTCAATAACAACCCTAAATGTAAAATAATTAAATTTCCCACTCAAAACGCACTTCCTGACAGATTAGAATAAAAAGCTAGGCCCAACTATATGCTGTCTTCCAGAGACTCTCCTCACTTGTAAAGACACACACAAACTAATGGCAAAGGGATGGAGAAAGATATATTATGCAAATGGAAACCAAAAAACAAGTAGGAGTAGCTATTCTTATATCAGATAAAATAGACTTTATACCAAAAACCATAAAAAGAGGCATAGAGGCCTTCATATGATGATAAAGTTATCTATCCAGCAAGAAGACATAACAATCATAAATATATATGCATCCAACATTGGAACGCCCAGATATATAAAGCAAACACTATTAGACATAAAGAAAGAGATAGACACCCAATGTAATAATATTTGGGGACCTAAACACCCACCTCTCGACACTGGACAGATCATCTAGGCAACAAATCAACAGAGAAACACAGGATTTAAACTATACTTTAGGTCAAAGGGACTTGGAAGATTTCTACAGAACTTTCCATCCAACAACCACAGAATATACATTGTTCTCATCAGCCTATGGAACATTCTTCTGGATAGACCACATGTTAGAACACAAACCAAGTCTCAAAAAATTTTTTAAAATTGAAATCATTTCAAGTATCTTTTTAGACCATAGTGGATTAAAACTAGAAATCAATAACAACTGAAACTTTGGAAATTATACAAACACATGGAAATTAAACAACATGCTCTTGAACAACCAACAGACTCAATAAGAAATTAAACAGGAAATCAAAAATATTCTTGAAACTAATGAATATAAGACACATCATACCAAAACCTGTAGCATACAGCAAAAGCAGTGTTCAGAGGCAAATTGATTGCAGTAAATACTTGCATCAAAAGAATAGAAAGATTTCAAATAAACAACCTGATGCTACACCTCAAAGAACTAGAAAAACAAGAACAATCCTATTCCAAATTAGGATACAGAAAAAAATAACTAAGATCAGAGCAGGACTAAATGAAATACAGACCTCCAAAACAATGCAAAGAATCAATGGAACAAAAGTTGATTTTTTGAAAAGACAAATGAAATAGACAAAACATTAGCTAGGCTAACAAAAAAAGAAGAAAGAAGACCCCAAATAACAAAAATAAGAAATGAAAGGAGAGACATTACAACCGATACCACAGAAACACAAAGAATCATTAAAGACTATTATAAACAAATATACACCAACAAATTGGAAAACATGGATAAATTTCTAGACTCATACAAACTACCAAGACTGAAACTAGAAGAAACAAAATACCTGAACAGACCAATAACAATCAATGAAATTGAAACAGTAGTCAGTAGTCTCCCAACAAAGAAAAGCCCAGGACCATCTAGATGGCTTTATTGCTGAATTCCACCAAACCTTTAAAGAGGAATTAATGCCAGTTCTTTAGAAACTAATACAAAAATTTGAAACAGAGGCCATTTTCCCAAATTCATTCTATGAATCCAGCATGACCAGAAAAAGAAACAACAAAAAAAGAAAACTATAGGCCAATATCTTTGATGAACATAGACACAAAAATCCTCAATAAAATATTAGCAAATAGAATACAGCAACACATCAAAATAATTATACACCACAGCAGAGTGGGATTCACTCCAGGGATGTAAGGATGGTTCAACATATGCAAGAAATAAATGTGAAACACCACATCAGCAAAATCAAGGACAAAAAGCATTAGATTATCTCAATAGGAGGAGAGAAGGCATTTGACAAAATCAGCATCCATTCATGATGAAGACTCTTAAGAAATTAGGTATAGAAGGAAAATATCTCAACACAGTAAAAGCCATATATGACAAACTCACCAACCAATATCATTCTGAATAAGCAAAAGCTTTCCTGAATGGGAGCAAGATAAGGATGCCCCCTCTCACCACTTCTGTTTAACACAGTATTAGAGGTACTAGCTAGAGCAATCAGGCAAGAGAAAGAAATAAAGGACATCCAGATTGGAAAAGATGAACTCAAACTTTCACTGTTTACAGGTAACATGATCCTGTATATACAAAAACCTAAAATCTCTATCAAAAAAGACTCTTAGAGATGATAAACGATTTCAGTAAAGTTGCAGGATACAAAATCAGCATGCAAAAATCAGTAGCTTTTTATAATTCAACAATGAAAAAGAAATCAAGGAAGCAAGCCTACTTACAATAGTTAGCAAAAAATTATAATAAAATAAATAGGAATAAATCTAACCAAGGAGGTGAAAGAATTCTACCATAAGAACTACAAATCATTGCAGAAAGAAATTAAAGAAGACACGAAGAGATGGAAAGACATTCAACATTCTTGGAATGGAAGAATTAAGGTTCTGAAAATGTCCATACTACCAAGTGACCTACAGAGTCAATTCAATCCCCATCAAAAACCAATGACATTCTTCACAGAAATAGAAAGAACAATCCTAACATTCATATGGAATGACAAAAGACCCCAAATAGCCAAAGTAATCCCAAGCAAAAAAATAAATAAATAAAGCTAGAAGCATTTCACTACCTGACTTCAAATTATACTGCAAAGCTATAGTAACCAAAACATCCTGGTACGTGATGTATCATGACATTTGGACCAATGGAACAGAATAGAGAACCCAGTAATCAACCCAGGTACTTACAGACAACTGATCTTCTACAAAGGCATCAAGAACATACACTGGGAAAAAGACTGCCTCTTTAATAAATGGTGCTGGGAAAACTGGACAAACCCACCACAATATCATCCATATGTAAAAGAATGAAACTAGACCTTGGCCATTTACCAAAATCAACTCAAAATGGACCAAAAATAAAACTTGAAATTGTAAAACTCTTAAAAAAAAACAGGGGAAATACTTCAAGTAGTAGGACTGGTAAAGACTTTATGAAAAGGACCCCAGAAGCACAGGCAAAAAAAGAAAAAATAGACAAATGGGATTATATCAAACTAAAAAGCTTCTGTAAAGCAAAAAAAAAAAAAAACAATTAACAGAGTGAAAAGACAACATACGGAATGGGAGAAAATACTTGCAAACCATGCATCTGACAATGGATTAATATCCAGAATATACAAGATTCTCAAACAACTTAGTAAAAAAAAAATAACCCAGTTAAAAATGGGCAAAGGGGCTGACTAGGCATTTCCCAAAGGAAGATATACAAATGGCCAATAAACACATGAAAAAATGCTCAACTTCACTAAGCATCAGGGAAATGCAAATCAAAACCTCATTGATATATCATCTCACCTCAATTGGACTGGCCATTATCAAAAAGATAGAGAATAACAAATGCTGGAAAGATTGCAAAGAAATGGAAACCCTCCTACACTCTAGGTGGGCCTGAAAAGTAGTGCAGTCATTATGGAAAATAATATGAAGTTTCCTCACACAATTGAGACAGAACTGCTATATGATCCAGCAACCCCACTGCTGGGTATATGTCCAAAGGAATGGACATCATCACATTGAAGGGATATCTGCACTTACATATTTATCACAGCTCTGTTTACAATAATCAAGAGTTGGAACCAACCTAAATGTCCATTGATGGATGACTGGATAAGGAAAATGTGGTATATATACTCAGTAGAATACTACTGTGCCATATAAAGAATGAAATTCTGCCATTTGCAGTCATATGGATGAACTTAGAGAAAATTATATTAAGTGAAATAAGCCTGGCACAGAAAGAGAAATACTGCATGTTCTCACTCATAAGTGGAGCTAAAAATAATAAACCAATTAAAAAAAAGAAAGAAAGATAAAACAATCATAATAATATTTTGAATTTTTAATAGGAGAGAACAGAACTGAGGTTACCAGAGGTGGGAAAGAGGGAGGGGTGGGGGGTTAATGAGAAATTGACAAAGGCCACAAAAAATGATTGCATTGTATTATGTTGAACATAATAACTATCCCAATTTGATCATCACATATTGCACACAGGTATTGATATTCAACTCTGTACCCCACAGATATTTACATTCAACTATATTTCAATAAAAAAATAATAAAATTAATTAATTAAAAAATAAAATTACTAACCAAAATAAACAACTAAAAATGCAATAAATAGGTAAAC